>NC_053441.1:52496463-53096463 GCF_007990345.1 Gossypium hirsutum | reverse complement strand
CTAAACAAGTTCTCATCATTCTCACCACCCTCAGCGTCACCATAAACAAGAGCTTCAGCTGCAGTGCCAGCAAAAAGTACCATGCAGTATCTGAACAATAAATCATGCCCCATATTATATTTCAGGCATAGGCCTTCATTAAACGCTTAATCATAATTAAAATATAGAGATATATTATAGCATAGATGCTGTTCCAATAATGACTTTATAACCTTCCATAAGCAAGCATTCGCAACAGAATCAACATGGGGTAATCAGAACCAGCCTGGTGGTGAAACAATGAATTAAAATGGACAGCTAGTAAAAACCGAGAAGCTTTTTTCAAGGAATCATCAAGAGAGCATAGTTAAAGTTTCACCACGTAAGCTGGAAGAAAAAGGAACCTATTTGGAATGCTTTCTGAACAGATAATTTGACATGAAATATTTTCCACTGAATTTAGGAAAGGCATGCTCACAAATCAGATTACCAAATAAAATCATATTCAATTGTTTAGTACATGAAAAATGGAAAAAACTTGTCCTACCAACCTATCAAATGTGGAACCACTCAATTGTCCTTCTGCCATTTCATTATTCATGTTTTCATCCCAAAACTGAGTTCCAGCCTGTAAAAAAGTGCAGAATTTTCGGATCAACTGACATATTTTGATCCAAATTAGTCAGGTTCTGTAAAACTTTTTCTCAAAGAAAGCTGAGGGATTACAAAAGCAGTGCATTATCAGGAGCCATTGCCTGGCGATGGTAAAATCCAAGGCTTAGTTACAGAAAATATCATGTTCATGTAAAAATTACCTGGTGATATGATCATGTCCAACTCACCAGTCACAAGTCTGGCATCCTAGAGACCACCCTAGCAATAGGATTTTTGTCCTTATTTTTTCAAATGTGATAACTAATACATGGTTCAAGGTAATATAAAGACAAGTCAAAATGAGAAGACTTTGAGATATTTGAAGAACTAAGAAATTCAAACATGATCAGGAATCCCAGCAAAAGATATAACATATAAACTTAAAGCAGCCAACAAAATTCTGGACTTGTTCCTTTGATATATTCCACTTGATCTGACACTTGAAAATAAAGCCTCTAAATCTTTTGTTCAGATATAAAATTGACCTCTAATATTAATATTAGTTCATTAAAGCCCGTATTTTAATATTCATCTTGATAAACTGTCTCAAAGTTTGAGAAATTGATCACATCACCACGAAGAAGACAGCACCCAATAGCATTGAAAAGAAAAGGTTCCATAAAAACAAAAAACTGATAACTTAAATACCTGCCCTTGAATTCCCATTTGCATCGCAACTATTGGGTCTAAAATCACTCCACGAATAGGGCAACCCATAAGATAAGCTGTGAATAAACTAAAGATAATTAATTATGCTGCTAACAACCCAAAACAAACAAAAAACAGTATAGTATAATCAAATGAAATCATGGAAGGTGCTAAATGTGAGAAATCAGACATGTAGTGATGAATAGGCATAAAAGTTTCATATGTAAGGCTCACACTCAATGTTTTCTTTTGCATGCAGAAATTGCTTTGGCATTAAGAGCAAACAATTGATCACATACCTACTAGCAGATGCCCTGCTTCATGAACTAGAATCCGACGCCTATATGGAGGCCAATAACTAGAGATTTGAGCTAAACAGGTACCACCAAGGAAGATAGAGTCTGTGAAGGCTAGCCCTAGTATGATTGCAAGTTGAGGCCTGATATCAATTCCTTGTTGAAGTAGATAGGACACCCCACCAAGAAAACCAGCCAATACAACACTTGAGCTTCCGGAAAGACCCCACTTCTTTGGAGAAAATTTAGAAGCTGATATAAGGAAAAAAAAAAAAAGTCCTCAGTTGAGATCATATAGAACAAATTAGACCACTTCAGGAAATAAAAATAAATATACCTTCTAGGCCAGTAGAAGACTTCAACACAGAAGGTCTAATATCCCTAGCGCCATCCAAAACTGCAGAATGCAGGGAATTATTCATGGACCATCTTAGTTATTTGGGAATAAAATTTTAGGTATTATAGATAAATGTATTGGAAGGGAAATGTCCTCATGTGGCTATCATTAGTCCTAGCAACATGATAATGCAGTTGGGATAAAATTGCTCAGATATCACCAGTAAGGACGTTCCATTGGAGCATTATTGTACAGGACAATGAGAACTGATGTATCATTTCCAAACCGAGAAACATAAGACAAAATTAAATATACATCAACATCTCATACATGACAATAACCACATCATTCAGATTGCATTTTGATAGTCAAGCATGAAAATAATTGCTAATTGAAAAGAACAACAGACTTGCAGTAAGATAAGCAAAAAAGTCATGAAATACTAATCTAACAGATCACCGGTGCCAATTAATGACATTCATAGAGCATAGCAGCATTAGAATCCTGGTATAAACCATAGCTCTTTAGAAACAAGGAACCAAACAATGACTTGAAAACCAAGCCAATAAATACAAGACAGTCGAACTTGCTTTTCACTTTTAATTAAATAAAAAGCATCTATTTGACTTAATATTCATTCATAAATAATATACCATACACCAATATGAAGAAGATGCAACACCAAATTATGCATATTCGCAAAAGGAGAAAATAAAAACTATCAAGAGCTCAAAGAGACATCAAACTGTCTCCAATAAAAAGGATAGATATTGATTCTATGTTGCTGGTGAATCTTACAGCCCAAAGAGACACCAAACTTTTCAGGTAAAGTAAGCTAATGCCAATGGCAAAACTAACTGCACCACATTGTGACTTTATCTAGAAGGAATTATCTTTGCAACTCTCAGGCAATGATGTCAAAATCTACTTCAAATTATTTTATTATTACATGTATTTTACTTGAACCAAGATCCAATGGGCACTTTCAGGTGCAAGTTTGGATAGTATTTTGTGAATCTGAGTTTTCTTTATAAATAACTGGTAACCCTTGAATCCTTTTGTGACTCTTGCACATATCCTTCTTTTTTTTATTATTTTTGAATTAATGGTCGTTATATTGCCATATATTCATCACCGAGCTCACTTTCCTCCGATTTTATGAACATCTTTTGACCCACTCTCCAAAATGTTTTTTGCTTCTCTGAAGAAGTGCATCTTTTGGTCGTTTAAAAAGTTACAAATTAAGTAACAAGCCTTAATTAATTCGAATATTTTCTCTTTTCATCTTGGGCCAGAACTAATACTAAAATCCTGAAAAGTATAAAATCATGTTCTTTTTTCCTATCACAAATATTCTAGCATGCAATTATATTATCAACTGCACGAAAAATACATAAAAGAACTAAAAAGGAAAAAAAAATAGCACCAAGCATTCATAATTCAACAAAATTCAGAAATCAAGATATCAAATCAGCATTCAAAAATTTCTAAAAATTCAAACATCGTTATCATCATCCTCATAATTTTGAATGAATAGAGAAAGTAAATTATTTACCGATGCTACTGAATCTTCCGAAATTGGGTAAAAAACCTTTGGCCTTAAGGAACTCATAAGCCATGCCAACAAGTCTCATATCATCAGCATTAAGGCAGGTATCCAAGACCTCCCAATCCCTCACAGACCCACCAAAAAAACCCAGATCGCCAATTTGTGACCGAGCTGACTGGGTGGATAAGGAACCATTTTCCTCATCAGAGTCGTCGCTATTGTCTTTTTCAATGGATATAAGGAACCTTAGAGCAGTAGCTAAGTCCTTCTTCTTCACTGCTTCCTCGTATTCTTGCCATTCCCTCAGAGCTCTTGGTGGGTGGTAATGGATGCTTTTTGGTGGTGGTGTTTGGAAGGAAATTGGATGACACTGAGAGAGAGGAAGCGAATGGGAAGTGACGAAGCGTGGGAAATTTTGGGTAAATGATAAAGAAGGGGAAACAGAAAGAGCCATATGAATTAAAAATAAAATAATAAAAAAAATTGTTTTAAGACACTCGATCTACAAAAATGGTAACTAAAAACAAAACCAAGGCTCATTGTCAAATCCAAATTTCTCATTCTTATGTATTTGAGATATTTATTATCTTTTCATTTTGCCACTTGTTGAGATATTTTTTAGTAAAAGAAAAAGAATAAATGGTGAATTAATTATAGTTTTCTTTACTTTTACTGCTATGTAATCCTAGCAGGCTTCCCTTTGGTTAATTATTAATATTTTTATTAAATTATAGACTAAATATTTTAATATTATATTTTAAGTTTTTATAATTTTTATATAGTTAAAATTTAGTATTTGGACTTTTACTTTTAAAAATTCTGTCCTTTTAATTTTCAAATTTTTAAATTTATATTCAATTGTTAACACTATTAGAGTTTTCTGTTAAATTCGCTATTCTAATATTTTAAAATTAAAAAAGTATTCACTTAGTAGCCATATAACAAAAAAAATAGCATTGTGTTGGATTTGAATTTAACAAATAATTTTAATAGTATTAATAAATCTTAAATGTTATATAAACATTTTAATCAAAACAAAGTATTTGAGCTAGACCTGTCCATGGGCCGGGTTCGGGCTGGGCCCACAAAAAATTTTAGCCCGTTTACTGGGCCCAACCCGGCCCGAAATATGGGCCTAAGATTTTGCCCGGCCCGGCCCGGCCCGTTTTTAATTAAAATTAAAATTATTTTTTTTCATAAAATTAAAACTAATTGTTATTAAAAAATTAATTGTTAGTAAAATTATCAAATTATTAATTGTTAATTGTATTAATTGTTGTAATAAAATTTAACATTTGATTAGTAAATTTATCAAATTATTAATTGTATTAATTGTATTAATTGTATTAATTGTTGTAATAAAATCTAACATTTTATTAGTAAATTTATCAAATTATTAATTGTATTAATTGTATTAATTGTTGTAACAAAATCTAACATTTGATTAGTAAAACAAACTTGATGTTTTATTATTATTATTAAGTAAATAAACTTAAAATAAAAAATATTATATTTTAAAAATAAAAAATATATATTTAATATTTTTCGAGCCGGGCCGGGCCCGGGACAAAAAAATCTTGCCCAAGGCCCGGCCCATTTTTTAAACGGGCCTAAATTTTTGCCCAAGCCCATATTTCAGGCCTATATTTTTACCCAAACCCTCCCATATTTCGGGCGGGCCGTCGGGCCGGGCCGGGCCGCCCGGCCCATGGACAGGTCTAATTTGAGCTAACCAATGACATTCTCTCTTTTTTTAAATATCTTTTCTTGTCTTTTTGTTACAATGTATATATGGTAACAGGGTTAGTCAAAGAAGAGTGAGGGTGCTATTGGCTATAGCACTCAAACGTTCCTCTTGTTGAGTGAGTGGTGGCTATAGCCCCCCGAGCATTCTTCTACAGTTATTAGTTAATTACAGTACTCTATAGCATTATGGTTTGTACAGTATTTGAATTTCCTATACGATTATGGGTGATGAAGCAGAGCAAGAGGCAGCCCTCGCCTCGAGGGGTTTACAATTATACCCATTGAGTTCCCTCTATTAAACCCATGACCTTAGCAATAGAGTACTACCGGTTCCCTTACCTTAAAGGAGATATATAACAGTGCGAATGAATCTATCAAATGAATTACTCGCTAAGGAAAAAAAAGCCCCTTAAGTGGCATCATATGATTCTGCTTAAGGGGATCCCATATTGATTGGTTTAAAAGGGGAAATAGCACATTTTTTTGGTCAATTGAAAAGGATTTGCGAGCAAAGGCATGAAGAAGCCTAGCTTCAAGTAATACGTGAATTGCTCAGACGACTAGGAAAAAAATGTTACCCCTACATACCTACCTCGAGGAGGCTTACCGATATAACACTAGGAACAACATAGGTTGTAACAACAATTAAAGAAAGTACAGTACAAACCATAATGCTATAGAGTATTGTAATTAACCAATAACTGCAAGAGAACGCTCGAGGGGCTATAGCCATAGCGTTCTACACTTTAGGAAACGATCGAGGGGCTATAGCCACCACTCACTCAACAGGAAGAATGCTTGGGTGCTATAGACAATAGCGCCATCACTCTTCTTCGACTAACCTTGTTACCATATATACATTCTAACAAAAGACAAGAAAAGATATTTAGTAAACAACTCCCCCTCCCCTGCCTCCCGTAAAGGGTGATAAAAAATTGAGGTACCAAATTATGTCAAAAAGTTGAAGTATAAGAATTGAATCTTAAACTTGAGTGTAACACATGGATCAAACTTGAAAATTGACCATCATTATATAATCTAAAATTTGAGTGTAGCATAAGGACTAAAATTGAAATTCTATCATTTCCCTATAAAATGCAAAAAGAAAAAAAATGAGAGAATATTTCGTGTACCAAATTGTGGAGTACAAATTTGAAGGCTAAAATATATTCTAATCCTACTTTTATTTTTAAAAATTTAGATACTTTTTAGGTTTAAAATTTTAGGTTCAATTGTTACCACTATTAAAATTCTTCTATTTAATTTATTGGTGTAACATTTTGAAATTTTAAAAAAAGAACACTTGCTAGTCATGTAACAATAAAAATAAGGTTGAAAATGTTTATATCAATATTTTCTTAAAAAATTCATTCAAACTTGTCATAATAAAATAATAGACAATATTATAAAATTAGAAGGATCAAATTATGTAAAAAATAATGTATCTAGATTAAATCTCAAGTTTCAACATAATACAAGGGCTAAAACTAAAGTTTGGTCATTGTTTTATAAAATCAAAAAAAAAAAAAAAGCAAGGCAAACCTAAAAGAAATAAAGTCATATATTCGTCTCTAATACCCTCAAAGCTTTCAAATTATACAACCAAATAATGTTTTAATAAAAAAATCAATGATATTAACAATTTGGGCTAATTAATAACATTATAAAACTATAGGGATCAAATTACATTAGAAATTAAAATTTAGTAGTTAAATTAAAAATTTAAGCATAATAGAGAGACCAAATTTAATTTTTAACTATTTTCCTAAAACTGCAAAATAAAGGGTAAGCACAATGTAATGTAACAATCCTACTTCCATCTGTGTCAAAAAATGTGGCTTTGAGAACTCATTTCCATAAACTGAGTCTCTAAATATTAAATAGAGATATTTATGGAGTTAATAGATTGTTAAACTAAAACTTGGGTAAGTAATTTAGCAAAATTGTGTCTAATTAAGGCTCATGGACTAAATCAGAAAAGTTTAATTGTTATAGATTTTTAACTAGAATAAGGCTTGGGGACTTAGATAACAATTATCCAAAGGTTTAAAATGGAAAATAAACCAATTCTTAATGGATGAGAGTGGGATGTGATGTTAATTGTCATTAGTTTAAGTTAATTAAAGATTAATGTTAATTAAGCTTAATTATGTTTTAATCCACCTATATAAGTAAAATTGAGTGGAGGGATGTTTTAATCTTCTCCAAATTCAACTGTCCACCTTAGAAAGCCATTGAAGAAAAGCTTGGAAACCTAGTTTTAACTTTTAACTATCTTTACAAGTTAGTCCCTACCCATTTTTTCTTTGATTTTTATAGATTCTTGATCATATGTGAAATACCAGGGTATCTTATTAACCCAAAATCTAGGGAGAGTTAGGATTAAATTGAAAGGATTAGTGGATTGTTGGGCTCCACCGGGAAATTCAAAATTTTTAATGGCTGAATTGCGATTAGCTGGATTTCAATTCTGGTTCAGTTAAGATGGAATCGACTGGTTCCAAAATGGGAGACAAAATAATTAAGGATGAATAGTAGAAACGGTCGGTGAAAATCATGCTAAAGGTGTATATATATAGGAGTGTGTGGAGACAGAGTTTTCTCAATTTTGTTTACCAAATTTTCACTTTGAAGTATCATCTTCTTCTGTCACTCTAAAGAATAAGAGGATTTAGTTGGAGGAAGCTTTGCATGTTGCAACAGTTGTGTGAATTGAAGTTTGGTAGTAGAGAAATTGAGAAACTGGTAAGCTTCCTTACCTCTCTATACTTGTGGATTGAAGAAAGGGTGAAGTAGTAACTCTTAAAAGCTCTTGCATAATTTTGGATTTTAAGTTTTAAAAGGGCTAAACACCTTTAGTTTAACCAATAAATGGTTATCATGCTTAGCTGATAGGACAAAGAAATCTCTGGCGTTTGGACAAGCTAAAGTGATAAGGATAAGGGAATTCAGGTGGGCTTCTACACCTTGCCTTCTGGATGATAAATGTTGTTGTGTGAACTTGCCAATTGTTTGTTGATTACTTAATAGTAGATAGTTGTTGTGTGGATAACTGGTGTAGTGTTTGTATAACAATATATTGTATGGTATGCTTAAATATTGCATGCATGGTATGGAAGGGAAATTATAAACGGGCTAGATGAAGTTAGAATTTAGGGATGGGAATTTCTATTAGATACCGCCATACGGTGTTGCTAAGTGTAAACCGTGATGTGAAATGCTCTATGCCTTGCAGAGGGGACACTGCGATATTCAAGCATCAAGGTTAGGACTGGCGAATTGGAGGAATGAGAGGAGAAATAGGGAAAAATGAAATTCTTATTAGATACCACCATATGGTGTTTTTAAATGCAAACCGTGATGTTTGAAGCTTCGGGCCTTGCAGAGGGGACATTTAGGTGTTCAAGCATCAAAGTGGATATGAGATGGATTGATATCGATGGTTATTAGGTTCTATAGAGCAACACCACAATGGTGATAAAAAGCTCTATGGGGTGACACAACGACGACAATAAGAAGACTCTATGGGTCGACACCACGACGGTAGTCAAGAGGATCTATGGGGCGACATAGCGACAACAGTCAATATGCTCTATGAGGCGACATCACGATGGTAGTAAGGTCTTACAGGGTAACACCTCAAAAGAGGTCTAATGTGTAAGACCATAGCTCAACTATGGCAACCTTTAGAGCCTGTTAGGACATTAAACATGGGGTAAATATGTATAAGAGTAGCTCAGCTACAACATCATCGAGAGTTCGTAGAGACAATAAACACGGAGAAGCCACCATAATGTTAAACATGGAAAAATAATTGGAAAGTTCGCAGTTTAGGAGGGACGCCAAGGTTGAAAGTAGAATTCGTAAAATGACTGGTACGATAAGTCACAAGAATGAATGAGCTTGGTGTGTCTAAGGTACACATATTACCAAAATAATAGAATTCACCAAAGGTGATGATGAATGAGGCCCAGGGAACGTATCAATCCTAGTTAGGATGAAAGGAGGAAGAAACTCCTTAGCTAAGGAGGTATACATAATGTTTGTCAAAACTAATCTATCAATGGAGTTGTGGATCCCACATGGTCTAAGATGACACGAAAGAGGTCATGCTAGAATATAATCATAAATTGTAATTCGACAATGAGTCAGCCATAAGGTTGGGTAGCCCAATAAAAATCTTTGTGGGAGGAAATGACTGCTCAAGGTTGAATGGTCAATAAAGTTTAACGAAGTATATTGGATGACGGAGGTTCATCAGAACCATGGGAAAGCGGTGGAGATCTTGTTGCTTTACCTATGGTAGAAGCCGCATGGAAGATGAAGCATCTTAAAGAAAGAACGAAAAAGGTGGGTGCTATGGAGGTCACATTATAAGCATCATTTCCCTAAGGAAAAGAGAATGTATTCGGGTAAGGACCCACGTTTACGAAAATTATTTAGGTATCACACCTTGCCGAGAAATCATGATTATAACATATCAGGAACCTAAGTCTGCCAATGAACAAGTTAGAGTACCCAAGGTATGGGCCTTGCCAACTAGGTTTGTGGAATCTATTATGAAAGCCAGGGAGTTTAATTCTGAACTAGAAAACCCAATTTATTAAAATTTATGGGATCTTATACACATATGTATGAATCTTACTAAGTTCTCTCGAACTTATAAAATTGTGTCTTAATTACAGGTTAGATAGCAACCCCGACAAATCAAGAGGGACCAAGCTAGACTCAACCAAAGTTAAGTGGTGTGTAGTAGTTGCCCATGTATATAGAGGGGCACCCGTGAACGCCTCTCCTCAAGGTCTAAGTTGATTACATATGTTAATGAGCCTCAATCTAGAAATTGTAAATAAATCTTTGAATCAGAGTCTTAAGAATTTTATTACCATTTTGTACAAATTGTATTAAAAACTAGAATTTTAAAATTCCAGTTGTTTAAGTATGTAATTAAATTGGAAACCAAAATTTTGTTGAACTTTTTGGGTTAGTATAGCATCCGACACCCAGACCTAACGATCAAGTTAGATATTGTGTCACACCCCAAAATTTGGTCTAAAATTTTCGATGGTAAATTAGGAATTTTGGCTTGAAGTGGGTTCGAAAATTTTGAATTATGGTAACCCAAAATTATTTTCGATCATAGCTTTTGAAAAAATTAAACCAAAAATTGAAAACAATGCTGAAAAGACCTTGAATTGAAAAATAAGGACTGTTTTGTAAAATGGTTCAATTTAGGAGTAGTTCTAAAGTAATTTTTCCAAAGCTTTAAAAATACCCTATTTTCACCCTTTATCTTCACAAAACTGACGTTAGTTCTTCACATTCTTTTTTTTTTTGTCGTCGATTGTCTTTCCAAACCCCATTCATTCAATTTTGATTCATAACCTTCATTCCTTTGATTTCTGATTTTTGATTAAACACTTGATTCTTCGTCAACTAAGTTAATGTTTCGTTTTCCTATCATTTTTTAATGATACCTAGCCTTTTAAATTGAGTTTTTATCTATTGAATTGAAATACTTGAATAAAAGCTGAAAATTGGGTCATTAATGGTGAAATTCGGGGTTTTGCATAAAAATAATGTTTCAAAATGTGTTTCAACTTGTTTTGAAATGATTAGAAGGTTTCTATACTTTCCCTAAAGTTTCATTAAGAGATTTTAAGGTTTTATTAAGTTTTCATGAAAAATGCCTATTTTACGTCAAAATTTTAGAATCACGAATTTGGGTAATTTTGTGTGGTTTGAAGGTGAAGAATCAATCATAGATGAATAATTAGATGAATGGAATTAGTTTTAGGCAAAAAGGATAAGTGGAGATTGAGATAATTAAGTTTCAAGTTTGCTATGTCGAAGATTTTTTGTTCCAATAGGAACTAACTTAGGCCTGCATTTTGATTGTTTTAAGAGTGTTTATAGCTGAATTTTAATCATGGTTATTGTGTGGTTAAATTTGGTGAAGATATGGAAGTGTTGGAGCCTTCGATGAGTAAGGCAAAAGGAAAAGAAAAGCTAGTTTGAGCTATTGACGACTAGGCGAAGGCATGAATAGTGAGTGTTTGGAATCGCTGTTAGGAGACACGATTCACAGTGTTAATTGGGAGCTCAGGAATAGCCTAAAGCCCTATCTTATGTTCCGCGTGTAAGCATTCTATTTCCCTTGATTTATTTTGGTAAAATGTGTGATTGTGTGAATAATTGTGGATAAAGTATTATGATGCGATTTTGTGACATGAGATGTATGTGATGGCTATTGTGAATTGTGTTGTGTTGTGGGCATGATATACATGCCAAATGGCAGTGATAATTATATGTTAATAATGCAAATATGCAACGGAAGTGAGTGGAATTTTGGTAAGTACATTTGTGTTGAATTATGGAATGTGATATTCTTATGATAGGTAATATGTGAGAATAAGTGTATGTGATACATGATGTACTGATTTTAATGCATACATATGTGGTCGGATATGTGATGGCTCAATCAGCATTATTATGGCACTTAAAGTATAATTAAGCGTGAATCCGAAAAGCATGCATTTTATACAAATTTGTGATATGAATTGATGATTATGAACAGAGATTGTGTGCATTAAAACAACAATTAAATGTGTGTATTTGCAAATATTTTGGCCTTGTGATCTCTTGAAATAGTTAGGTATAGCTAGCATGCCATAAGGTTTTGAGTACTCACCCTTGTGTCAGTTATGAGACTATGCTTATGAGTTAAGGTCAAAGATGCCAGAAAGCATAATAAAAATTATTGTTCAAAAGGTGACAGTAGACTCCCCTCATCATTTTAGAAGGTCTTATGTGTGCTTTGATGCACTAAAGAGAGGCTGGAAAGCAGGGTCTAGGCCACTCATTGGGATAGATGGTTGCTTCCTAAAATGCCCATTTAAGAGTGAATTTCTCACAGTTGTTAAAAGGGACGCAAACAACCAGATGTTCCCTATTGCATGGGTTGTGGTTGAAGTGGAGTGCATTGATTCATAGGCCTAGTTTCTCAGTTTCATATCAATTAATTTGGAGTTGGAAGATGGTATGAGTACACAATTATTAGTGACCAACAAAAGGTTAGTGAATATACTAATTTGGGCTTGGTCTTGTCTTTTTTTCTATTAAGTATAATTAACTATATTTTTCTAACAATCTATCTAGTTCATTATGACACAATTAGGGCCATGATATTGCAATTTTTGACATACTGTCAAGGGTGGAGCATAGGAATTGTGCGAGGTACATGTTTGCAAATTGGTCAGGGAGGAAGTTAGGGAAATCTTATGAGTTTGATTTCTGGCAGATTGTGAAGTGCATGACTGAGAGGGGGTGGGAGGAACTATGTACAACAGTGGAGAAGAAAGATAAGGATGCTTATGATAATTTGATGAAAAATTCTCCAAAGATGTGGACTAGGGCATTTTGGGGGACTACTTGTAAATCAGATATAATTGACAACAATCCATGTGAATCATTTAATTCAAACATTATTGAAGCTAGATTCAAAAGCATTATCATAATGCTTGAGGATATTAGGACCAAGATGATGACTAGGATAATACAAAAAAGGAAGTTATATAATAGATGGAAACGAAATTATGGACCATTGGTGAAAGCTAAGCTTGATGCTAACAAGAAGGACTGTGTAGAGTGGCAATTGATATGGAATGGTGAAAATGGATGTGAGTTGAGGAAAGGAAGGTATCAATATACAGTGGACCTAAGTCAAAGTATATGTAGTTGTAGAAGTTGGCAGATTAGTGGGATTCTATGTGCTCATGCATGTGCTGCCATGTATCACCTAGGGCTTCAACTAGATGACTATTTGAATGAATGTCATCACATTAAAACCTATAAGAAAGCTTACTCTTTTCCAATGCAGCCCATAAATGGGCCACATGATTGGCCAAAAACTGGAATTGAGCTAGCGCTACCTCCTATTGAAAGGAAGATGCCTGGGAGGCCCAAAAAGAATAGGAGGATAGCCAAAGATGAACCAAAGAGATTGAAGCCTGACCACTTGAGTAGGAAAGGTCTACTCATGACATGTACGCAATGTGGCCAACATGGCCATAACAAGGGGTTTTGCACAAAAGGAAACAAACATGTTAAACAGGTACAGTTTTGTTCTTCACTTATATATATTGAGTAGATTTTACATTTATTTTGTCTAACCACTTTCATTATGTTCCATGTTTTGTATCAAAATGCACAACCACCTAAACAAAAGGGGAAATCTTCCATTAAAAGGTCAACTACCTCAGATAAATCTAAGAGAAGCAACCCAAGAAAGGCAAAATACATGTAATAGGGTTGTATACAGACTTGAATACTGGGAATAAAATATTTTATATGAGGTTTTTTCCTTTTACTATTGATCAAACATTGTATATTGTTTGAATATTAATATAAAATACTCTAGTAGTCAGGCAGAACCACAAAGAGCATGGTGACAGATTCATGTAAGGATGGTAATGGACAAACGTCTTGAACACCAAAGTCACCAAATAACAAGAGAAAGGCTCTTCTCGACCATCTAAGAACACAAGAATCAATTGTAGGAAACATGAGTAAATCATCGAAGAAATAGTTGCCCTGAGTGAATGTCATTTTGTCACATTTTGAGCCTACAACCTTCTAATTTTGGAATACACCAAGGTAGAATGTTATTTTGTTTTGTATTAATAACCAAGATGTTGGTTTTTTTTGTGGTTGATGTAGCTAGGTATAGCTCACTTACAGTAGTATGTTATATATGTTACATCAACTTGTTTTTGGTTGGTATAACATGAATGGTGTATAGGCTAAATCATTATCTATGGAAAGCTTTTGTAAAATACATTTATCCCAATTGCATTGGGGAAATCATATGATTAAATGATCAAACTTGTTTTTTCAATCTTATGTTTATTTTCACTGCATTATTTACTAAGCTAAATTAAATTACATAAACAACCAAAATTGATCATTAATTCCAAACATAATGTTAAATTACATAAAGAACAACCAAAATTGATCATTAGTTCCAACCATAATGTATATCAAGGTTCCAAATTACATAAACAACATATGTTGGATCATTTTACATTCAATCAACATTTCCAACTACTAGCTATATATGCATCTTACAACTACTGCCAACAAAGAAACCTATGGTGATGCATACAATACATAACATGGAGCAAGAAAATAATATCTTATACATTGACTTCTTCTTGATAACTTTCAGTTTTTACTTCATGGTCAACATTTTGTTCCTTAATGCTAATTCTCCTTCAATACCACAAACTGGTCTACCTCCTTCAACCTTAGTGTCAACAGCACTACTGCCACTATTATGGCTACCATCAAATGCAACCAAATCCATAACCTTCTTTCTAAGTGTTAAATTATCCTTTGAAAGATTTCGTTCACTGTCCCATAATTGCGTCGCAATAACTTAGTCGCATGGTCACACATTTGCCCATCATATCATTTGAAAAAATCACAACCACATCCTACAAACCCTAAATTATGCAAATTGAAATCATCCAAATTGACAACAAAAAAGTTTAAATCATAAACCCTCAACCTAGGGAAAATTTTGAAATCATCCAAATTGAGCACAAGTAGCAAATAAAATTCTTTTTCACTTACTCGAAAATTTGAGCAACCATAACATCTCATCCCCAAATTTGAATTGCTCCATGAAGTGTTTCTTGGAGCTAACTTATTGCAGTGACATTTTATTTCTTCCCTATCATACACATACTCCTTCCGCGATGAAGTAACAATATTTTGAATTATGTGATACTTAATCTCTAGACTGACTATTCGAACTATGTGATTCAAGTTTGAGAAAATTTCCTGAATCCATGATTTCAAACGACAAGGAAGAAAAATAAAAATTTCCTAGAGATTTGGGATTTCACAATTTGGGAATAAGGAATTTGGGATTCAACGACGATTTGGGAATAAGGGATTAAGGATGTAGGAAATTTCCTCAATCCATGATTCAAATTGGAGATTGCTAAAGTTTTTAGGATTTCACGATTTGGGATTTCACAAATTGGGATTTTTGAATTTTAGGTTTTTTTTTTCAGATTATGTTTTTATTTTTATTTATTATATTTAACTTTTTTTGCCATGTCATCCTTCAACATGGCATGCCACATAGACATCTATGTTGATTGGTGCTTGACTAACGGTCAGCTGACGTTTCCCGTTAAAAATGAGTTGATTTGTAAAAAGTTCGTTTCGTTGAAGGCTCAAATAAAAAAAAAAGGTTAAGGGCTCAAGATCAAAAGCCCCAAATGTTGAGTTTTTTTTTCAATTATGCCTTAAATTTATGGCTTAAAATGATTAATTTTAATTCAATAGTTAAATTATTTTGATTCTCCTTGATCTTATCATAAAAATTCATATTATAATTGTCACTCATCCCCAAATATTTCAATCACATCCGTAATAACAACATTTATAATAAAAACAACTCAAACCAAACCAATTTCGAACCTATGAAATCTGTCCAATGGAAAATCTTTAACTTCGGCAATAAATGACCATAACATCATCTTTATTTGAAGTAGTTTCATATTAACTGTATGATCAACCACCTTTATTTATATATAATTAATAAAGCAACAAATCTATATTTGGGTACAATCTGTTGGCGCAAAAGAGACAACCCTCTTTTGAAGATCATACTCCACCTGAAAATTTATTTGTGCGTAGTTTCCAAAGACAGAAAAGGGGTTAACACTGTTTGGAACTATCACCATACAAACCAAGTCCCCATTAACCATAAATGTGTTGACAGGTTGCAACCGAACGTCAGCACCACTGAAATGGAACACCATTTCTGGAACATTGATGTTAGTGTCAGCCCCATAACACAAATTAAATGCGCCTGAAGGGTCTTGCACCGGCTCTTTTCCAATGGCTTCTTTTACCATAGCCTCTACGCTGCTATACAAATCTGGTTCCAAGATCGTCAATGTTACTCCAGAATCAATCAAGACATTCCCTTGGGTTGAGGATGGATGCGCAGTCTTGTCCCCGATGCTAACACCGTTTAGAGTAAGGTAGTAGAATGTTTGAGGGTATTTGGACACAAGAGGAGTTGAAATAGCTTTAGGGTGAGAGATTATTGATTCTTGCCCGAAGATTAGTTTACCACTTGATTTTGCGAAACGTGGAACAAAACAATATGAGAATCTATGATCAATTTGAGGACCTATCTGAGAAACTAATGAAAATGGCCCTCCTCCTAGACCAACAATTCCAGCAATCCCGAGGTTTCCAAGTTGAACTTGATTATTACGTCCACAACCAAATATAGACGTGGAGAATGTGGTTTCTGACCATTTATGGAATCGAAGCTCAAAGTATCGGAACTCAAGATTCCTATGGTGCTTGACATATCTCCATAGGTAACATGGTATTGACAATCATTGGTCTTCAAGCATTGTTCTCCGCCAAAAGCTCGACAAGTCTGTGAATCACATGAAAAGGCTTTGTAAGTTGAAGATGCTTGAGGATCAAAAAGAGATGAGCCTTGAGAATTATAACATTTGGTACATGGAACACATTGTATCCAAGTAAGGTCACTTCCAGTATCTACAATGGCGAAGTATTCAACAGGTGGGGTTCCAAAGGAGAGTTTCGTCAGATAAGAGTTTTCAGTTGGAAACACGATGGATTGGACCGCCTTTTGATTAATCAAAGACTGGAAGTGTTTGAATCGTTCCATTGAATGAATGGCATTTTTTATTAAGATCTCTGAGGAGTTTAGAGAAGCATTATAGAAGGGAGATAGTGGTGAATCACGACGAATAAGTTCAAGACTGAAACCAAACGGTGCCTTTGCTTTAACCCTTGATTCTGATTGAAACACTAGGATAGATAAAATTAGAGTGAGCAAAAGAAACAATTGATGATTCACCATTCTAAAAATAAATAAATAAATAATTGAGAAGAAAGATAAGGTTCAGATGATATGATAAATGACCACTATATGTTTGAAATGTATAGCAGTAGCACTTTGCACATGCTTCTACTTATGTTGGGTTTCCAAATTTTTTGGCCCAAATTTTTGCGCTAAATTTATTTAGGGAGATATCTGTATTAAGAATTAAATTGTATTTTGTTTCTTTATTAAAAATAGGCTATTAATTAGATTAAATAGTAAATTGGTCATTTCTGTTAAAAATTTCATCCATTTATATTGTTAAAAATTGGCTTAACTTATAGAATACTCAGATAGTGGCCTATGTCATGTTATGTGTACGTCAAGCTAACTTACGATGATCATATTTTAACAGCATAAATAGATAAAATTTTTAACAAAAGCTCTGATTTTCTCTTTGATCTAACGTATAGAGATTAATTTGTCCATTTTTCCAGTAGAGTAAACAAAATGCAATCCAACTTTTTAATATAAAGGCTTTCATAATATTTTACCGTAAATGAGTAAGTGAAATTTTAATTTCATCAACTTTTTCAAAATTTCAAAAATAAATTTATTTGTTTTGGTAAAAGTAATGAGAGCTTTAAATTTAAAAGAAAATTTGAATGACTCAAATTCTTTATTTAAATTAAGGGTTTTCAAAATTGTAAAATCTTTTTTATTTGTTTCATATGCTCGTGTTATAAAATAAAAAAAATTAAATTACAAAATACCATTTTATTTAAATTTAATATATAAATATATTTAAATTTTATATTATTAGTCTTTTTACCACTAAATTACTTCAATTTCATTGTAAGAAACAAGGGAAAAAAAGGAAGAAATTAATGAACCTTTTACACGGATTAAGTTGCGGTCATCATTAGGATGTCTGCTTCTTTGTTAAGCTTTCACTAAGAAAGCATCAACTTGAAGCCCAAATGTAGCCTACAATTCTGGAAGCAAGGAAACCAACATGAGTTAAATTCATGAAATTGATAAATTTAAAAAGAAAAGCATGAGCTTAGTTAACCTTCAGAATAGAAGAATGGTTGCCTAAGATTATGAAAGCAAGAAAAATAACATGATTTACTTCATGAAGAAAGGGTGTGTTATTATCATTCGCTTTTTGTTAAGAAATATATTGGCTTAATTTGGGCGAGCAGGAGAGCTGAGTCCAGAATTTGCTAGGTCGAATTGAATAAGATTATTCAGAAAAGCTAGTGGTTACGAGGGCAATTAATTAGCAATACTTTTAAAATAGGCATAATGAATTTTTTGGTCCTCTAACTTTACAAAAAAAATTTATTTTAGCCCTTCATTTATTTTTCATCATTTTGAACCTTTAAACTTGCAAATTTGTCAAATCACCTCAAAATAGATGAAAAAGTTGACGTTTGTTGACTTTACTGTAGATTGCCATATGAATGACACGTCAACAAAGTTAAAGAACGTTAATTTTTCTATCCATTTTGGGATGATTTGACAAAAAATACAAGTTTAAGGGTTAAAAAAATATAACTTTAAATGGATAGCTAAAATAAATTTTTTTTACAAAATTAAAGGGCCAAATAAATCATTACGCCTTTAAAATATTTTTTGCTTTCTCAAAATTTCATATAAGTTATTCAACGTTGAGTTATATTTTTTTTAATATTTCAATTATATTTCAATAAAACTAAAATGTATCACAAAAATAGAAGTACGAATATTTAATTGCAATTAATTAAGAGATGACCGAGAATATAATTTGTTAAGCCTTGAACCGAGGCCTAATAGACACCTCATATTCGTGAGATGGAATCTCGTGAATATGTTAAGTTAACAAGTAAGGAACTAAATCAAATTTTTTCTATAAAGAGCGCAAATTTATAAACATTAATAGAGTTTACGAATTTGAAAATAAGTTTGGAGCTAAACAAAGTAAACTAATAGAGTTCAAATCAAAGTTAAAACTTGAGTAGTGATATCCATTGATCGTGAAAAGATATCAAGTACCACCATCTATAACTTTTTAAGAAAATGTGTTAAATTTAAAAACGTTACTCCTCGTATCATACACTCACAACCAAAATTTAAACCTATAAAATAGTAAAGGAAAGAGTGAGCACAAACTACTCACTAAGTAATTGATATTCCATTTGATTGGGCTAAGCAAGTGTAAAAGTATTTAGGCCAAAATCAATGATTAAAGGCATGTATGAGAAGATCTTAGGAAATTCATCAAAAATCAAAAATTGAATTTCATATCATAAACATGTATAAGCCAACTATATATATAATTATACGTAATACAATTTCTTTTACCAGCTATGGTCACCTTTACTCTAATGACAAAGGTCGGAAACCACAATTACCCTAGTGGCATGTGTCCAAATTATACCACTATTTTAAACTAGTGGTACGGTTGAAACTGCTTCTAAAATGGAATACATGTTGACATGACCAACATTTAACTTCCATATGTGGGATTAGAACATAGTGTATTAGGAGAAAATTTCGAAATACGGAAAGATGGGATTATCTTGATTGTTCCTTAATTTATATGAAACATATTCCACATACAAAAACATATTTCCAAAAAGCATATTTCTTAAAACATGTTGCACATGCCAAAACATACTTCAATAACATATATGTTGGAGATTTTGAGTGAAGAAGATAGATCCAGAGACGATATTGAATTAAACAGTAGACTTCAAGGTGTGGGTCATGCTTTCCAAAGAGAACTATTTGTCCCCACATAAAGTTGTTAGAGGGTTAAGGCAAAGGTCCTCCCGGGATACAACGAAATTTTTGAATTTCCTTTGATTAGCAAAATTGAGGAATTTCATAAATCTTACTCTAATTTCTGAAATTGAATTGATTGTAATATCTTTGTGAGTACTAGAGACCCTCTATTTATATACACTCAATGGACACTATTTTGAAGGGTCATAACCCTTTACATTTGATTTCCATTGGACATACTTCTTATAAAAATATGTCCCATGAAATCAAATGTATCCTTTAAATAAATCATCACTTTCTAATAAGTGCTCATGAATAATTATGAATTTGAAATCTACAATTTCCTACAATCCCCTACTAGATTGCTAATTCTAGAAAATAAGTACATAACGATTATGCATTAAGAAGGGTACTCGCAAATTGAACCTTTCTTTAGTGCAAACTCCTCAAATAATCAACAAAGTGAATGGTAGCTAGTTACTTGAATCATCACTCCTAAAATCAATACTGGAAAAATTTCACACATAACCGTAAAGTATTAAAGTAAGAGTTTATTTGTTTTAGCATCGTTATAGCCATGTGCCCATCTCATTTCATGAACATGTACGAGAGAAAACCATAAATAAACTCTAGTTGAAGCGGCACCACTTCATGTCCATATAGGTCAATTTCATGACAATTAACGTCCATCCATTAAAAGTAAAACTTATGACACCCCAAACCCGACCGGGACGGACCGACCCGAATTCGAAACGTTACATTAGCCACTGAAGTGACTCTCCAGCTAATGACCACCCGACACACACCCCAACCTTATAACACCTCATTTATGACTAATTAACTATCATTTATTAATGCAAAAGCAATTTGTGAACCATTTTAAAACTTTTTCTAAGTATTTAAACCTAAGGGTATTTTGGTAATTTTACCACCTAAAGTTAAACTATCCCAATTTTATTTTTAAATAGTTAACGACCTTTTTTTAGTCAAATTATGCAAGACATAAAAATTTTAGCTTAATTCAAGTTCATTTACTATGTCTAATTCCACTTTTATTATTATGGACTAAATCGTAACTATTACAAACATTTAGTACATTTTCCAAATTAAAAATTAAGAGTGTTTCTACCAAATATTAATAGTTACAAGTCTAATCCTAAAATGTTACCAAGTTTCCCTATCATTAGAGGTTTTAGTTAATCTAATCAAGTTTTAGGACTAAATTATAAATTAAGCAAATTAGAATACTAGATTACAAAAACAAAAAATTAAACCCCCCCAAAACCCACATGCCCGTGTGCAAACCACTGCACTTATTTTTGTCAAAAATTTGTTTTAATTACTCGATTTTACATATTTTACTTACCCATTAAACTTGAAATAGCTATAATTAATTACCATTTCCAATTTAATTTATTTACAAGAAATATGCAACAATCAATCAAAATTTAACACCCAATTACACGCTTAGCAAACACCAATTAATTCACACAAGCTACATACCTTAGTCGCAAGCAATCCACTCCATGGTAAGCTTCAATTAAACATTGTTAATATAAAATACATGCTTCGTACACCATGTTATCAACCACGGTACTAACACTCATCAACATACCATAAATCAAACATCAATTAGACATAAAATCATGTATTAAAGAAATTATAAAATCACCAAAATTAAAGTCCAAAATTTAATGTCCGAAAATTCTCTGCACGAGATGTGAGGGTGTGAGCTTAAAAAGCTTAGTGAATGATAGTAAAAACATCAAGTAATTTACACCCAATCATGCATAAATCAAAGCAATTAAGCATTAAATTTTAAATCACAACATGATAACATTTCACCATAACATCACATGCTATTTCAAGAATTAAGAATAGATTTTTCCATGGTTGGTAAAATCATCTTTAACACATAAACATTCAATTATATTGGCACAATCAATCAATTATATTGGCATAATACATCCATGTCAATAATTAAATGTGTGATCATACATTGGATAAACCCAATGAGTGGAGACTCAAGCTTACACTCCCTTATCTACTCCAAACAAATCAGTCCACCAAGAGCCATATGCTCACAATATCACAAATAATGGTGAGTGCTCACAAATCTTATGGCATGCCAACTATATCCAATGGATCCACCATGCAATGTTGCCAATACAATAAAACATATAAGGCATAAAATCTATTGTTTAATCACTTAATTTAGGATGTTAAAATGTAAGTAAAAGCATGTTGCTAAGTGATTTTAACATCAATAAAATTAAGCATAACAAATATCATTTTCCCAATATTCATATACCAATTAGAACACCTTTATCAAATGTTCAATAAATAAGCAATTCAGGCTCCAAATATCAATTTATTTCATACAATTTAATCTACTAAAAGCATAATACACAGCTTACGAAACCAATTGTCATTTTATTCTTTTATAAAATAAAACCTATTTTTGCAAATCTAACCATCCAATATGCAATTAAGTCATTAATAACACCAACTAAATCTTTAATTTAACACATAATCAGGCCAATTTACCAAATTGCCCTTAATATCACTTACCTTCACATTTAACTCTTTAAGCAAAAATGTGTTTAAACAGGCATGTTTGAGCTTCAATTCTAATTTGCACATTCCTCCTCTTGACGTACAACTTTAATAGAGACAAAGTATGCATTACAAACTAACAATAGCAACAAGAAACACAAAATTTGATAAAGTACCAATGCTGCACAACTACGTCAAAATATGAAATTCCTCAACTAAACTCCCTTTTCAGCACCTCAAACCACTTCTAATCTTCATTCCTAATCCAATAACATGTATTCTAAGCTTTAATTTCATCATTTAATCTGTTTCATAATTTTCCAGAAAAATCATCCATGTTCTTGATCAAATTTGAATTTATCAAAATTGATCCATAAAACTTGTTTGGTCTTTTGATTTAAGATTAAAAACCTCTTATTAGGTCTATTTTAAGCTTAGACATCCATTAACATTTGGATTCCAACTCAAAATTAAAGATACTCCATTGTTGATCCTTAAGTATAAGAAAGAAGAAATTAAAGTTGAAAATCCAATATAATTACTTTAATTAACAAATAATGATTGAAATCAACTTAAAACAAGTTTAGAGATGAGGATTACTGTAACACCCCAAACCCGGCTCAGACGTTATGGCCAGAACTAGCGATGTCACATGATAGGGTGTTTGAAACCGTGTCGTCGCGTTAAAACCATTTCCATTGAATTCCTTATCATAATATCTTATTAGTTCCAAAATTGTGTTGCTCATTTAATTGATAGTTTCAAAATGTTATTTGTTTGCGGAAGGTTTTAAAACAGATTAAACAATTGTGCGTTTAGGAAAAACATTTGTTTCTTTTGAAAATCGAGGTTTCGTGCTACTAGCAGTTGTAATCCATAAGGTAAACATAATTAAAACCCAAAACCAAAGTCCGAAAGTCCAATTACAACCCAAAAACTTAGCCAATAAAAATAAAATAGAAATAAAACCAATTATCGAAAATATGGGTTAAAAATCATGAAAGTCCAAAATCGTGGTCACCGCCGAGTCCTCCGCAACATCGATTTGTCTAGATCTGGGGATTACCTGTGCACATTTAAACAAAAGGGGTGAGTTTACGAAAACTCAGTGTGTAATCCCACAGAAGACAAATAATAGCAAATCACAGTGTACAGTTAAAGCAGTCCTGTGCCTAAGCCCTTTTTCAGTATTAGTAACAGTTTGGGCCTTGGCCTATCTCAGTATACTATCCAATATGTAGTAGGGGCTTAGCCCATCACAGTATTAGTTGCAGTCATACAACATTCAGTAACAAAGTCCTACCCAACCAGCCTCTACACACCATCCAGTCCAACCCTACACTCTATGTGGGGATCAAATCAACCCACCCATCCCTACACTCCAGTTAGTACAGAATACGGCACAAAACAGTAATTTGCAGCTGAGCTGTCAATATGTTAGGCTTAAGAGTCTTTTAGTACACTTCCTCCAAATATAATTAACCCAACCCCATGCATGCAACATACAAGTCATGACATGCTATCTAAGGACATCAGTACATATAACTAGTTCAGTATACAAGCATACTATCACCATGCTCAACACATATATAAATCAAACAGTCAGTTCGTACAATTACGGGTCTAAGTGATGCTTGCCGACCCTACAGTTGGTTCACAGTCGACTTGGGCGACCCGTGCAACCTTAGCAACAAATTCAGTGATAATGGGCTCACACATCCATGTGGTCTGCCTGTGTGGGCCCACACGCCTGTATGGCCCACTCAGCCCAAATTGGCCTTGGCCACGTGGTCCATTTAATGTAACCCATGCTAACTAAATATTCATATATGTTTTCACTATTTACTTATATGTTCCTTCAAAGTTGTTTACTTGAGTCACTGTTACTAAATTATTTATATCTTGAGCTACAGAATTCCAAATTAAGGTCTGCTTGATGTTTTTGAAACTAGACTCAAATACCTTTCTACCATAAAATTTTCAGAATTTTTGATTCAGCCAATAAGTACAGTAAAATCTTCAATCTTACCCCAGAACTGCTGTTTGACAGCTTCGACCTTTCTTTGCTAAAAATTAATTATCTCTTAGTAAAAAATTTGGATGATGTTACCATTTGTTTCTATTGAAAATAGACTCATTAATAATATAAAAATTTAAATTTTAACCCTTAATTATTTTTCTCCAATATTTGATGATTTTCCAAAGTCAGAACAGGGGAACCCTAATTCATTTTGACATTGTCTCACAAAACTTATTATATCTAACGATTTACAATTCCATTACTTACACCATTTCTTCAATGAGAAACTATACTCAATAAGATTTAATTCCATATTTGTTCATCCATTAATTCGATTTCCACAATTTATGGTGATTTTTCAAATTTAGTCTATTACTGATGTCCAAGCTGCAAGAAAATTTGGCTTTTCACCGAATCCCGTTTTCTGCGTTTCAGGTACACACCTGGTTTTGTTTGATGCTAAAATAGTCTCCGAGCACTCCAAATCCTATAATTGAACAAATAACACTAATTTAATCTCATATAACGTGATCCCAAATCGAACTCGTATCGAGGTTTTCACCCATGAGCGACTAAAATTTTGGAGCGTTACAATTCTACCCTACTAAAAAACATTTCGTCCTCGAAATTTACCTGATCAGAACAAATGAGGACACATCGCATCCTTAGGCTCCCATGTGGCCTCCTTCGTGCTATGATTACGCTATAGAACCTTTACCAGTGGAATGAATTTCCTTCTCAGAACCTTAACGTCGCGATCCAGAATTTGAACTGGCTTTTCCTCAAAGGTCAAATCTGGCCTAACCTCGATCTCTTCAACAGGGACAATATGAGTATGATCAGAGCGGTAGTGACTCAACATGTCCTCCAGTATTTGAATCACCCTCTTAGACTGACCATCGGTCTGAGGATGGAATGCAGAACTAAAGTCCAGCCTTGAACCTAGAGCCTCATGTAACTTCCTCCAAAACTGAGACAAAAACGAGAATCCCTATCAGAGGTGATCGAAATCGGTACTCCATGCAGTCTTACTATCTCAGAAATATAAAGCTTCATCAACTTCTACAGAGAATAATCGGTATGAACCGGTATGAAGTGGGCGGACTTGGTCAATCAATCCACGGTGACCCATATTGAATCCTTCTTAGTGGGTGTTAGAGACAACCCATTAACGAAATCCATAGTTACGCACTCCCATTTCCAAAGAGGAATCTTAACCGACTGCAACAAACCCAAAGGCAACTGATTCTCAGCCTTAACATGTTGGCAAGTTAGACATCTGCCCATAAAATAAGTAACCTCACGTTTAAACCCTGGCCACCAATATAACTCACAGAGGTCTCGGTACATTTTATTTCCGCTAGGATGAATAGCATAAGGGCTACTATGTGCCTCTCTTAGTATGGCCTGTCTCAAATCAGTATCATTTAGAACACAGATTCTCCCACAAGAATAGAGTAACCCATCACTGTTCAGTCCAAAATCCGTAGTACTACCACCCTCAATCTGTCAAAATTGAAGACCCAATGACTCATCCTCCAACTGCTTACCATTAATCTGCTCAATCCATGACGGCTTAACTTGAAACTCGGCTAATAAACAACCATCATCAAATAAACTTAGGCGAGCAAATATTTCTCTCAAATCAGTCATAGCCCTACAGCTCAGTGCATTAGCCAACACATTGGCCTTACCAGGGTGGTACCCAATGGTGCAGTCATAGTCTTTAAGCAGCGTAATCCATCTGCGCTGCCTAAGATTAAGTTCTTTCTGAGTGAGGAGATACTTGAGGCTCTTATGATCAGTGTAGATGATACACTTCTCACCATACAAATAATGCCTCCAGATTTTCAGTGCGAATACCACAACGGCCAACTCCAAGTCATGCGTCGGATAATTCGCCTCATAGGTCTTAAGCTGATGAGATACATACGCTACCACCTTACCATCCTGTATCAACACACGCATCACTATAAACAGTAAACTCATTTACAGACTCTAATTGTATCAAAACAAGGGCCTCAGTTAGTACAGTCGTGAGCTTTTCAAAGCTCTTTTACTGCGTATCGGTCTAGTTAAATGGCACACCTTTATGTAGCAGCTTAGTCAAGGGTACTACAATCAATGAAAAACCCTCTAAAAATTGTTTATAATATCCCGCCAGTCCCAAAAAACTGTGAATCTCAGACACGTTCCTAGGCTGCTTCCACTCAAACACAGGCTCAATCTTTCAAGGATCAACTTGAATCCCCTCAGCCAAAACTACATGACCAAGAAATATCTCCGCACGCAACTAGAACTCGCACTTACTAAACTTAGCATAGAGTTGTTTTTCCCTCAAAGTCTGAAGAATGACTCGAAGGTGATCAACATGCTGATCCTCAGTCCTCGAGTAAACCAGTATATCGTCGGTGAATACAAGCACAAACTGATCCAGATAAGGCTGGAACACTCGATTCATTGAATCCATGAAAGCTGCTGGTGCATTAGCCAGTCCGAATGGCATCACTAGGAACTCGTAGTGACCATAACGAGTCCTAAATACCGTATTATGAACATCAGCCTCCTTAACCCTTAAATGATGATATCCAGATCGAAGGCCAATCTTGGAGAAAACCGAAGCTCCTCAAAACTGGCCAAATAGATCATCTATCCTCGGTAGGGGGTACTTGTTTTTAATGGTCATCTTGTTCAGTTGCCGGTAGTCGATGCACATCCGCATGGATCCATCCTTCCTCTTTACGAACAGTACTGGTGCTCCCTACTGAGACATACTAGGGTGGATGAACCTACGATCCAATAACTCCTAAATCTGAGCCTTAAGCTCCGTAAGCTCCTTCGATGCCATTCGGTAGAGGGCAATAGATACTGGAGCTTTACCAGAAAGGAGCTCTATCCTAAACTTCACTTCACAATTCGGAGGTAAACCCGGTAACTCATTAGGAAAGACGTCCAGAACATCCTTTACCATTCTGATATCCTTAACTGTAGAGTCTCTAGAATCTGAAACACTTACATAGGCCAAGAATGCCTCACATCCCTTACGAACCAACTTCTCCTCCACCAGTGCAGAGATCACATTAGATAAGTAGTTCCGACGTTCTCCAATCATGACTACCTCCATATCCTCCTCGGTGATTTTCGCCTTCTCGACCAGGGCAGAAAGATCTCACTCCCTCTGCGGGGCTATCAGAACTCTCAAATTATCTCTGAGGCTATCCTTAAGGCAGACACATCGCTCATACTCAGATGCCACCATACCTCGCGCATAGCGGCTCACTTTCAGAAACTTGGCCTCATACTCGGCCACTGATCGATCCCCCTGTGTAAGATTCAGAAACTTCCTCCTACGTGCATCCACATAACTAGCTTCGATATATTTCCCTGGAAGGCGGTCTTAAAGAACTCCCAGGTCAGACGTTCGGGCTGAGTGTCCTCCTTAACAATCAACCACCACTGATAAGCCTCGTCCTGCAGCAGCGAGACTGCACCCTTTAATTTTTTCTTAGGGGTGCAATCTAGATCGTCCATGATCCTCTCCGTGGCCTCAATCCAGTACTCGGCCACATTAGGGGCGACCCTAGTGACACCCCTGAAGAGCTCAGCTCCATTGGACCGGAGTCGTTCTATAACTGACCCTCGGCCCCTAAATCCAATATTAGGCCCAGCGACCCTCTCCAAAATCCTTAGCATAGGCTGGGACAATGCATCGTCCCCAGCCATACGATCTTGAGACCCAGTCTAAGTAGCGGATGACACTGGCATCTCACTCGTATCCAAACTTGGTAGGTTGCCTGATGACGAGGACTCAGCTCGAGCCCCACTACGGCCTTTACCTTGGCTTATTGTACCCCGTCTGCGGATAACTCGTGTGCTCATATCTAATCAGATTTATCTGGTATTATAAGTTTTATGTATCAGTTACAGTTCCATTGTTTATTAAAATTTTTTATGTAAAATAGTATCGGTTAATCAGAGTTTGTTTTCGTAAATTGCAGTCTCACTACAGTTTCCAGTTTCTTTAATATTTTCAGTATACACTAACTAAAGTGTTTTCAATATAGTTTACTACCTATAATAGTTCCAGAATATACTATCCATAACAGTTTCAGTTTAAAACAAATCACAGTTCAGAATACTTACAAGATCGGTGTCGGAGACTTGGTGTACCACTTACTCAGTAAAAACATTTCAAATCATTTGAAAATAAATAAATTTTTTGAAAGCCCAATTTTTATAAGACCCATGATCCACAGCCGAGTTTTGTAACCCGGCTCTGATACCACTAAATGTAACACCCCAAACCCGACCTAGATGTTATAGTCGGATCTAGCGATGTCACATGATAAGGTGTTTAAAAATCCTGTCGTCGCATTAAATCTATTTCCATTGAAGTCCTTATCTTAATATCTTATTAGTTCCAAAATTGTGTTGCTCATTTAATCGATAGTTTCAAAATGTTATTTGTTTGCGGAAGCTTTTAAAACAGATTAAATAATTGTGCATTTAGGAAAAACATTTGTTTCTTTTGAAAATCGAGGTTTCTTACTACTAGCAGTTATAATCCATAAGGTAAACATAATTAAAACCCAAAACCAAAGTCTGAAAGTCCAATTACAGCCCAAAAACTTATCCAGTAAAAATAGAATAGAAATAAAACCAATTATCGAAATAATGTGTTAAAAATCATGAAAGTCCAAAATCGTAGTAACTGCCGAGTCCTTTACCGCACCGATCTGTCTAGATCTGGGGATTATCTGTGCACATTTAAACAAAAGGGGTGAGTTTACGAAAACTCAGTGTGTAATCCCACAGAAGAAAAACAATAGCAAATGACAGTGTACAGTTAAAGCAGTCCTGGGCCTAAGCACTTTTTCAGTATCAGTAACAGTTTGGGCCTTAGTCGATCTTAGTACAGTATACAATATGAAGTAGGGCCTTAGCCCATCACAGTATCAGTTGCAGTCATGCAGTATTCAATAACAAAGTCCTACCCAACCAGCCTTTACACACCATCTCCGTCCAACTCCACACTCCATGTGGGGATCAAATCAACCTACCCATCCCTATACTCCAGGTAGTACCGAATGCGACACAAAACATTAATTTGCAGCTGAACTGCCAGTATGTTAGGCTTAAGAGCCTTTCAGTACACTTCTTCCAAATATAACTAACCCAACCCCATGCATGCAACATACAAGTCATGACATGCTATCTCAAGACATCAGTACGTATAACTAGTTCGTACAATTAGGGGTCTAAGTGATGCTTGTCGACCCTACAGTAGGTTCACAGTCGACTTGGGCGACCCGTGCAACCTTAGCAACCAATTCAGTGATAATGGGCTCTCATGCCTATGTGGTCTGCCCGTCTAGGCCCATACACCTGTGTAGACTACTCGTCCTAAATTGTCCTTGGCCACGTGGTCCATTTAATGTAACCCATGCTAGCTAAACATTCATATATGTTTTCATTATTTACTTATATGTTCCTTCAAAGCTATCTACTTGAGCCACTGTTACTAAATTATTTATATCTTGAGCTACAGAATTCCAAATTAAGGTTTGCTCGATGTCTTTGAAACTAGACTCAAATACCTTTCTACCATAAAATTTTAGAATTTTTGGTTCAGCCAATAAGTACAGTAAAATCTTCAATCTTACCCCAGAACTGCTGTTTGACAGCTTCGACCTTTCTTTGCTAAAAATTAGTTATCTCTTAGTACAAAATTTGGATGATGTTACCATTTGTTTTTATTGAAAATAAACTTATTAATAATTTAAACATGTAAAATTTAACCCCTAATTATTTTTCTCCAATATTTGATGATTTTCCAAAGTCAGAACAGGGGAACCCTAATTCATTCTAACATTGTCTCGCAAAATTTATTATATCTAACGATTTACAATTTCATTACTTAGACCGTTTCTTCTATGAGAAACTATACTCAATAAGATTTAATTCCATATTTTTCATCCTCTAATTCGATTTCCACGATTTATGGTGATTTTTCAAAGTTAGTCTACTACTGATGTCCAAACTGCAAGAAATTTTGGCTTTTCACCGAATCTCATTTTCTGCGTTTCGGGTACACGCCTGGTTTTGTTTGATGCTAAAATAGTCCCTGGGCACTCCAAATCCTATAATTGAACTAATAACGGTAATTTAATCTCACATAACGTGATCCCAAGTCGAACTTGTATCGATGTTTTAACTCATGGGCGACTAAACCTTACCATCAATCGATGAACAGTAATTCCGACACAAACTAAGATTTCAATTAGTGATTATGAGCCCTTGAATCCTCCCCTAATTGGCATAAAAAAAACTTCTGAAGAAAGTTAGCAAATGGAGACAAATCACTTATCTAAAACTTATTGAACGATCGCAGACCAACGTGGAGCGACACGAGGTAAAGTGGGAAAAGAAAAATCAAGAAGATGAAGGGTGAAAGAGAGCAGAAATTCGGCAACAATGAAGAGAAAAACGACAAGAGGGTGGAGGGATTTTGGGGAAAGTAAAAAAACGGAAAAAACAGAATATTTGATAACCACCCCAATCCCTTATTTCTCTCCATCAAACTCCCCACTAAATCCACTACTCATATTTTTAGTCCATTTCAAACTCTCTTGGACGCACGAGCAAAAATAATGCCCACACCAAGATTCAAACACAAGACCTCATTTACACCAACACTCCACTTATCTACCAGACCAACATGCCCATTCTGTTAATTATTTTTCAACTTTTACTTAGAGGCCTACTAACCAAAGATAGGGTTTATTCATGAAAATATCAAAATTTGCCCAAGTCCTGGCTTGAACTCGGGACTTCCCAAACACACCCATAACACATAACCACTAAAGTAGACAGATATTTTGTGTCACACATTCACAATATCCAAAATTAAAATTTTGGGGCGTTACAATTACCTTCAATTGAACTCAAATAATTGATTTGGAAGTTTGAATCAAAATGCTTGAAGAAATTCGAATGACTTGTTACCCAACTTTGAAAATTATTTTGAGAGATTTTGGAGAGAAGTTTGGGAGAGAAAAGGTTTAGACCTATACTCTGAGATTAGCAAAAAAATGAGAGAAAAAGCTCTCAATTCAAGTGAAAAATGAGTAAAAAGTGAGGTAGTTACAGAGTTTTTAAAACTGAAAACCCTACCTGATTTTCAAAATTTGGGGAATTTGTCATTAGGCCACTTCCCATTTTCCTTTGTTTTATAATTTGCTTATTTTCTTGCTAAATTCCGAAAATATGGTTTATTTGCCATAAAACCTCTTACACATTTTCCTTGTTTTTCAAATTAGTCTCATTTAATTAATATTTTAAATCACCCAATTAAACCCCTTTTTTAAATTATTTTTATATTCCAATTTAACCCAAAATATTTATTTTTACCTAAAATTTATTTAAAACCATAAAATTAAATTTTCTAAAAAAATATTTTTATTTTTCGGAATATTATTTACTGATTTTTAGATGAAATTAAGCTAACTAATTAAGAATATAAAACGCTAATTAACCCGATTAATACCCAATTTTCACTCGAAACCTAGTAAACTTACTCGAAACTACTAGACCTATTTTCGGGGCCTTACAAAACTCATCCTCCTAAAACATAAACACTAAATCTTGATTATTAGTGCACGTTGTCATTCAATAACTTGTTATTACCCTTTGAACCTCGAAACTAACTTTTGGCTACAACAAGGTAGAGTTTCCATTATTAATGATGTGATTAGAATGGTTTTAATCTCATCTTAGTGATTGTACTCTTAACCAAATCCATGGACAAACCTTTTGTCAATGGATCCGTTAAATTGTCAATTGACTTAACATAGGCAACAATTATCACATGTCCCTAATCAATTGTCTCACAAACTCATATCTCAAACTTATATGTCTAAAATTTCCATTGTACACCTTATTGTACCCACGAGACATGGCGGATTCACTATCACAATATATGGAAATGGCCAACTGACGTTGTGGCCACACCTTTATATCTACCAAGAAACCTCTTAGCCATTTCGATTCCTTGCCAGTAGCCGCCAAGGCTATAAATTCAGCCTCCATAGTTGAATATGAGATGCAAGTTTGTTTCTTAAAGACCCAACTAATGGCTCCACCTTCAATCGTAAAAATCCATTCCGATGTAGACTTATTGTCACTTAGACTTGTAATCCAACTTGCATCCGAGTAACCTTCTAGTACTACATAGCAAAAAGTCCTACAAATTTCTTTCCAATGATCGGTACTATGACAATTTGTGAATCTCATCAATTTTCCCACAGCAAATGTGGTATCGGGTTTAGTGCAATGCATTGCATACATTAAACTTCCAATTGGGCTGGCATACTCAAGTTGCACTATAACACTTCCATTATTCTCACTTAACTTGAAGTTCAAATCGTATGGAGTGTTCAAATCATTGATATTCAAGTGTTTGAACTTTTCCAATACTTTCTCTCTGTAGTGAGATTGGCTTAGTGCAAATCCCCTTTCAAGCTTTTTCACCTTTATAAATAGAATATTATCTACCTCGTTGGGATCCTTCATCTTAAAATTCGAGGTTAGATACTCTTTGGTCTCACAAAAACCTTTCAAGTTCGTCCCAAAAATCAACAAATCATCTACGTAGAAACAAATAATTACACCATACCTATCAGTGAATTTAGTGTAAATACATTTATTCGCACCATTATGTAAAAAACCGTATGACAAGATAACTGAGACAAATTTCTCATGCCACTATTTAGGCGCTTGTTTTAAACCATATAATGACTTGATCAACTTACACACCTTATGTTCATCCCTAGGAAACACAAAGCCTTCTGGTTGCTCTATGTAGACTTTCTCTTCTAGATCACCATTCAAAAAAGTTGTCTTAACGTCCATTTGATGTACATGTAACTTATGGATAGATATAAGTGCTATAAGAATTTGAAGAGGTCATCATAGCCACTGGTGAATAGGTGTCAAAATAATCTAGGCCTTTCATTTGGCTAAATCATTTGGCCTTAAAGGTTGGAGAACCCCCTATTGAAGTATTTTTCCTTTTAATCACCCATTTACACCCAATAGGCTTCGATCCTTGAGGAAGATCACTTGAGACCATTGGTTGATATTCTTTTTCAAAATCCATAGAATCATTGAAAACTTTATTTTCAATGGATAGAAAATCTGTTGTTTCAATTATCATATATGACATTAAGTCAAGAACACGATAAACCTTAGAGTGTTGGGCATATCCAACGAATACACCCTTGATGGCTCTTGGTCCTAACTTTGTTCTCTGTTGGTCGGGAACTCTATAGTAAGACAAACATTCCCACAACTTGAAATAATCTAAGTTTGGTATCTGACCCTTCCATAACTCATATGGAGAAACTTTGAACTTTCTCAGTGGTATTCTGTTAAGGATAAAACACGCAATCAACAGTGCTTCACCCCATAGATTATATGGAAGTTTAGCATTTAACAACATCAAGTTAACTATATCCATTAAAGTACGGTTCTTTCTTTTCGCCAAACCATTTTATTGCAGAGCATAAGGCGCGAAACACTCATGTACCACACCTTGTTCCTCACAAAACACATTAAATTCATTTGAAAAATATTCACCACCTCTATCACTACGAAACACTTTGATTTTCTTACTAAACAAATTCTTAACCTCATTTTAAAAAAGTTTAAACATAACAAAAGCCCCGTATTTACTTCTCATGAGATACACATAAGTAAATCTAGAGAAGTCATCTATAAAAGTGATAAAATATCATTTTCCACCTTTTGTTAGAATTCTATTTAATTCACAAACATCCGAATGGATTAAATCTAACACTTGTGAATTCCTTTCACACTTATTAGGAAACAATTTCTTAGTAATGCTCAACTTTACTCATATTAATGCTCAACTTGAACATGCCCTCATTACAATATCCTTTTCCTACATATGTATCACCTTTAAGCAAGACTAACTTATTGAATTCCAAGATAGCCTTAAAGCCCTAGTTACACAGAAGACTCGTGGACACTATATTCTCTCACATCGCGAATATGCAACACATTGGTCAAAGTCAATTTCTTCCCAGATGTGAAGTTGAGTTCCACCGTCCTATGACCGAAAACCTTAACCGATTGATAGTTTCCCATAAGCACTTCACGGTTTTCCACTAGTTCATAACTCTTGAATTGTTGTCAATCATTACACACATGGACAGTAACTCTGGAGTTAAGCCACCATTTATAGGGCTTATAGGTCATGTTTTTGTTGAGTTCGATAATCATTCAAATCTCTAAACTCTCGATCCCTTCCATAACCATGGCTACTAAGTCCATGTCCACCACCATATTGGCTTTGGAAGTTGTGGCATCTTGCTTCTTTTTGAAAAGTTTGCAATCCTTAATGTAGTGTCCTTTTTTATTGCAATTATACGAAATGCGAGATTTTTTCTTCTTATCTTACATTTCCTTAGTCTCGAATATGGCCATACGCTTACCATTTCAAGAGTTTTTGGACTCACTCACATGGTTCACTTTAGAACTTTAGGGAAGATACACCGCATCACACTTCAAAGTTTCCTCTTCAATACGCAAATGCCTAAGTATTTTCTCCATAGTGAAGTCCTCTGCCATGTGCAGAAGTTTCTTCCGATAAATCTTCCAAGACGAGGGCAACTTTGAGATGATAACCCCGACTTGTAACAATTTCGGAATAACAACTTTCAAGTCATGAAGCCTACTTAAAAGGACTTGTAGTTCATGGACTTGATCCATGATCGGGATACTTTTGAGCATTTTGAATTTGAAATACTTCATCATTAAAAAATTATCAGTACCTTATCGTTTGGTGTTGTATTTTTCTTCAAGAGCTTTCCTTATTTCCTCTGAGGATTGCATCAACATGTAGAGATCATACAATCGATCAGACATGGTGTTGAGGATGTGTCCTCGACATGTAAAATTATATTCTTCGCTCTTCTTCTTGAGTTTGGCCACTTTCGCAATTTCCTTGGTGTTTGCATTGGGGGCAGAATCCTCCACAGGTTGTAGGTTTGGATCCAGAATTTATGCCACATTTAAGACAGTAAGAAGGAACAACATCTTGTTCGCCCCGTGATTGAATTTTAAGCCATCAAATAGGTCAAGTTTCTCAAATTCTTAATTCATCACTTTGAATGCGGTGGTAACCTCCGTTGCCATCTCCAAAATAGTTCTATTTGATTGTTAGAGATTTTGAGTGGAGAAGATAGATCCGAAAACGATATTGAATTAAATAGTAGACTTCGAGGTGCGGATGACACCTTCCAAAAAGAACTATTTACCCCCACACAAAGTTGCTAGAGGGTTAAGACAAAGGTCCTCCCAGGATACAATGAAGTTTTTGAATTTCCTTTGATTAACAAAATTGAGGAATTTCCTAACTCTTACTCTAATTTCTAAAATTGAATTGATTGTAATATCTTTGTGAGCGCCATAGACCCTCTATTTATATACATTCAATGGAAATTATTTTGAAGAGTCACAGCCTTTTACATTTGATTTCCATTGGACATACTTCTTAGAAAAACATGTCCCAAGAAATCAAATGTATCCTTTGAGTAAATCATCACTTTCTAATAAGTGCTCATGAATAATTACGAATTTGCAATCTACAATTTCCAACAATATATACCAAAACATACTTCAATAGCATATGTGTTACTAAAACAATATACAATAACATATGTGTACCAAATATATAAGTCCAAAACAATTTTCTCAAGAATAGATTATAATAAGATTTAGATATGAAAGCGTACATTTTGTTAACATAAACATAATGATTCAAGAATTTTACTTGCATATTTAACCTTATTTTCATGAAACATAGTCAAAACCAGATATTACACAAATCATTCAAGGTTGAGCTTTCAAGATTTAAAAGAAACCAGAAAAAATATTGAGTCGGTTGCATGATTAACCAAATTGAGACTTGAGAAACAAATGCACAAATGCCCCAAAAGCCTTAAATGTTGAGATGTTGAATTGATTTCCTATTCCTTGTCCTTTCTTCTTCTTCTTCTTCTTCTTCTCTAGGCTTTAACCTTTCAAACTCTTCCAAAGTCTACTGTAATAAAATAGATCACATGTAACTATCTTTATTTTTTCCTATTATCTTATTCAAAATATATACAACACATGCATATTAAAGGGTCCTACAAACATAACTTTAAAAAGACATAAATGATAATCACATGTGGCACATCTAAATAAAATGTCCATGTAACTAAAAAAATGTGGCATTACATCCTACACCCCTTAAAATGATATTAGTCCTCTAAACTCATACTGTGGTTCCAAAAAAGGTGAGGAAACTTTTCTCTTATACTTTATTCTAACTCCCAAGTTACTTTTTGATGTGATTTTTGGAACGATAATTGGGCCTAACACCAAGCTAGCCATTTCCACACCATTTGGGCTACTCCAAGAGATAGGATGCAAGATATTTATGATGATCCAATTAAAATTCCTATTGGGCCTCTGATAAAGACCCAAGTCCAACCCTTATTTGGCCTTTGGTAAAGACTCAAGTCCAAGCAACGTTTTGCATGTGGAATTTTAAGGCCCAACCGTTCAATTAGTTTAATTAATTCCACAGTCTTTAAATTAGAGTTTATTTAAATATTTTTCATGTTATTTAATTTTTCTTTGTTATTACATCATTAATATGATTTTAATTGTGTCTTAAATATGTCTTAGTTTATTGTGTTTTTAACATGTCTTGTTTATTATATTTTAGTTATTGTATCTAAGATGTCCTAATGATGCCTTTTATGTGTCTTAGGTATATTATGGCTAACCACCTTTCACATAAGCGTTAATTACAATGCACCAATGACCATTCGCATTCCTCCAAGTTCAACGAATGACACAAATACATGCCCGATGACTGTTTGTATTTCATACAAATTCAGTGCCTATCAAATTTCATGCATGGCTAGATTGATTATATGAGACTATTTGTAATGAACATTAAGAGGCATGGACAGTGAAGGGGAATGTATATGACTATTCGGAGGATTCAATGAATACCAAGATGCAAGGACGGCGAAGGGAGATGTAAGAGATTAATGGAGCGTACATTGAACCACAACGTGCATGGACAGCAAGGGGGTTGCAACCAACAATTCAGCTAATACTTAAACTTCTTCTGTTCATGAATGGGTTTGATGCATGTAACTATTCATGGCTAAATTTTTTGTCATTCATTTACCTTAGGTGTCTAGCTTTTCTATAAATAGTTGTTCTTTGTAAATATTTGAAAGCTAATGATCAATTATATATCTTTGAGAGTTTTATATATTTGTTCTTCAAGAACTAAAACCCGAACTTATCAAGAATTGTTTTCTTGTGGCATTAAAACCTTTGATCTTATCAGTCCCATTTTCTTTCTATTTTGTGAGTGTGGTGATCATCCCTATACTATTGGTTCCTATCTCGTTTAGTGGGTCACAGTTCTTCTTTGTTTTCTAAACTTTCGAGACTTAACATCTTTATAGAAACTAGTCTAGTTAAATCTATAACTTAGGTTCATTTCTAGGATTGTTTTGACTTTGTAAGTTATATCCAAAGTCCTTTCTTATATTTTCTTTCATGGTTATTGTATTTTTGAGAGTTGAACCTATTTAGAATCGATCGGGCAACTTAAATCTGACTCATAATCTTATCGCGTGCGAGGTTCATGTCACTTTTCGTTTGGTATGATTACTCCATTTTACCTTTACATAAAAAATTGTTCGTCTCCTCAACACTTTCTCTTTTCTATCAACAATACGTAGGGGATACTTATCATATGTAAAATCTTCTTTAAGCCTCAATGGGGCTAACTCTATTACATAACTCATATTCGAAAACTATATCCTTAATATCAAGACATGGAAAATATTATGCACCCCGGATAATACAAGGGGAATTGCCAATCTATAGGCCACATATTTTATCATTTTAAGGATTTCAAAAGGTCCCACATAACGAGGATGAAATTTTCTATGAATCCCAAATCTAATCACTCTTCTAGTTAGAGAAACTCTTAAAAAGACATGATCTCCAATCTCAAATTCCATTTTTTGTTTGCTATTATCATTATCACTTTTCTGTCGACTTTGAGCTATTCAAAGAATTTTTTGATCAATTGAACCATTTCAACTACTTGCTAGATAAGGTTTGAACCTAATAACTTTCTCTCACCTACATCTTCCCAACGAATAAGAGATCTACATTTCATTCTATACAAAGCTTTAAACGGAGTCATTTGACCGTTGTATTGATAGCAATTGTTATAGGCAAACTCTTCCCAAGACAAATGACAATCCCAAGAACCTCCAAAATCCAAAATACAAGCTCTCAACATGTCTTCCAAGATTTTGATAGTCCTTTTAGGCTAACCATTCATTTATGAGTGAAAAAGAAGTACAAAAACTCAGTTGAGTGCCTTAAAAATTATGTAGAGTCTCCAAATACCCCATCACAAAACATGAATCTTGATCGAATAGTATAGATACCGGTACACCGTGAAGTCTTACAAACTACTCAATGTACAACTCCGCCAACTTTGTTTGAATATATAAGAAATGTGTAACTTTTTCAATATATCAATAATCACCCAAATGTCATCATTTCATTTTGAGGTCCTAGGTAAACTCAACACAAAACCCATAGTGATTGATTCCCATTTCCATTCAGGAATTGAAAGAGGATTCAACAAACCTACAGGTCTTTGATGTTTCGACATAACTTTTTGACAAGTTATACACTTAAAAATGAATTCAGCATTATCCCTCTTCATATTATCCCACCAGAAAATAATTTTCAACCCTATATACATCTTGATTCCTTTGGGATGAATTGTGTAGTTAATGAAGAGGGCTTTGTCAAACATTTCCCTCTTCAATTCCAATTCATTGAAACATAAATCTTACTCCCAAACCTTAAATAACTATCATCATGAATTCAAATTTCAGGCTTCGAACCAGATTCCACCTCTAATTTAAACTTTTAAAGTTGAGGGTCACTAGCTTGTGAATCTATAATTCTTTAAATTAAGGTAGGTTGAATGTGTGATTTAGCTAAGTAAGCTCCAAAACCTCATACATACAACTCAATATCCATTATTTGAAAGTCTTCCAAAATTTGTCTCTAAAAGGTAATTAATGTGGTGAGATTCCCAACTAATTTCCTACTTAACGCATCAACTACTTTGCTTACCTTACCAGGGTGATAACTAATGGTTAAATCATAATCCTTCAGTAGTTCCAACCTTCTTCTCTGCCTCATATTTAACTCATTTTGAATAAAAATATATTTTAGACTCTTATGGTCAATGAAGATCTCACAAGACTCACTATACAAATAATGCCTCCACATCTTCAATGTAAAAGCCATTGATGCCAACTCCAAGTCATGGGTTGGTTAATTCTCCTTCTAATATATTTCAACTACATAAAAGCATAAGCAATCACTTTATCATCTTGCATAAGAACACAACTTAATCCCTTCTTGGAAGCATCACTATAGATAATGAAACCTTTTTCGGTGATAGGCAAAGTAAGAATAGGAGTGAAAATCAACCTTCTTTTCAACTCCTCAAAGCTATTTTCACAATTATTTGACTACTTAGATAGAACTCCATTATGAATCAATCTATTCAAAGGCATAAAAGAACGAGAAAAATCCTCCATGAAACATCTATAATATCTAGCTAAGCTTAGAAAACTTCGAACTACAAAAACATTATTCAACCTTTTCCATTCAACTATCATCTCTATTTTCTTTAGATCAACTAAGATGTCATCTTTTGACATCACATGTCTGAGAAAGGTCACACATGTAATGACCCAATTTCCAATTATGTAAAAAATTATGGTTCTGGGATCTCTTTTCTGTAACACCCCTTACCCGAGACCATCGTCGGAGTCGACCATGAGGTATTAACCGACTTAACTTACTAATTCGGAGCATAAAAATTTGCTTTTAAAATTAATTCGCTCACATTCAATCAATATGTCCTTAAAAAAGACCCTCGAAACCCTAAAAACATGCAACGAAAATGGTTCAGGTCTAAACCAGGAACATTAAAAATATTTTCGAATACTTAAATAAATCAAAATAATTTATTCCATTATTCACAATAAAACTATCCACTTGCACGATAGTTACTAATTTAATTATAAATGGAGTTACAAAACTCAAAATTTAGATCCGTAAATTTTTCCCGAAACTAAACTCACATATCTTATTATCATAAAATTTCTAGAATTTTTGGGTTAGCCAAATAGTACAGTTTATTCATTAAAGTCTCCCTTGTTTCACTGCTTGACAGTTCTGACCCCTCTTCACTAAAAATTAATTATCTTATTGTACAAGCTTCATATGGTGGCTCTGCTTATTTCTATTGAAAATAGACTCACTAAGGAATCTAGACATATAAATTATGACTCCTAATTCTTTCTATACATTTTTAATGATTTTCTAAAGTCAAAGCAGGTGACTTCAAAAACCATTCAAAATCTTACCTATGAAGAGATTTGGTTATTGTTTCCGCATAGGCTCTTTAGGCTCCCATGTAGCCTCGTGTACCCCATGCCTATTCCATAATATTTTCACAAGTGAAATACTTTTGTTCCTTAGTTGCTTGACCTCTCAAGCTAGAATATTTACTGGTTCTTTACCGTAAATCATATCTGGCTGAATCTCAACCTCTGTTTGAGAAATTACATGTTACGAATTTGAACGGTAACGGCGCAGCATAGACACATGGAATACATCATGAATCTTCTCTAACTCAGTCAGCAAAGCTAACTGATATGCTAAGGGCCCAACTCTTTCAGTCACCTCGAACGATCCAATAAAACATGGACTTAGTTTGCCTTTCTTGCCAAATCTAAGAACTTTCTTCCACGGGGATATTTTCAAAAATACCCTGTCACCAACCTGAAACTCAATCTCTTTTCTTTTCAAATCTGCATAGGATTTCTGTCTATCTAAAGCTGCTTTCAAGCAATCTCTAATGACTTTTACTTTCACTTTTGTTTCTTTGATAGATCAACCCCGTAAATCTGATTTTCCTTAAGCTCTGTCAATACAAAAGTGTACGAAACTTACGTCCATACAAAGCTTCATAAGGTGCCATCTTCAAACTTGGCTGATAACTATTATTATAGGCAAACTCTACCAATGACAAATATTTCTCCCAACTACCTTGAAATACTAAAACACAACATCTGAGCATATCCTCAAGTATCGGAATAACTCTCTCTGACTGACCATCGGTCTGAGGATGGAAAGTTGTACTAAAACTCAACTTTGTGCCCAAAGCTTCCTACAATTTCTTCCAAAACCGCAAAGTAAATCTCAGATCTCTATCTGAGAAAATCGATAACGGTACTGCATGTAGTCTAACTATCTCTGAAATGTACAACTCATCCAACTTGTCAAGTGAATAATCCAAACGAACTGGGTTAAAATTAGTCGACTTCGTTAGCTTATCAATCACAACCCATACTGCATCTTTCTTTCTCGGTGTCAACAGTAACCTTGTCAAAAAATCCATTGTAACTCGGTCCCATTTCCACTCAGGAACTAACACAGGCTGCAATAAACCTAAAGGAACCTGATGTTCGGCTTTTACCTACTGAAAAATTAAACATCTAGAAACAAATTCTGAAATATCTCTTTTCATTCCTGTCCACCAGTACGTTTTCTTCAAATCATTATGCATTTTTGTACTACCTGGGTGAATAGACAAAGAATTGCTATGTGCTTCCTGTAAGATCTTTCGAATAAGCTCATCATTCTTCAGAACTCATATCTGATTTCTGAACATCAAACAACCATCAGAACTGATCTGAAAATCAGACTCTACACCTGACTCGCACTAAGCTTTTTTTAGCTTGCAACTCACTGTCATCTTTTTGAGCTTTATAGATTTCTTCAAGAAACATCGGTTTAGCTCTAAACTCAGCTAAAATAGAACCGTCATCTAATAAATCCAAACTAGTAATCAAAGCTCTCAATGTAACTAAAGACTTTCTACTCAAGGCATTAATAACAACATTTGCCTTACCCGAGTGATAGTCGATCACTAGCTCATAATCTTTAGTCAACTCTAGCCATCACTGTAAATCACAAATTCTTTACCCGGTTCTAGCTGTACTAAAACAAGAGCTTCAGTCAACAATGCCTTTAACTTGTCAAAACTCTGCTGACATTTCTCAGTCCATTCAAACTTGACATCTTTCTGCAACAACCTTGTCAACGAGGTAGCTATCATGGAAAATCCCTCTACAAAACGTCTGTAATAACCAGCTAATCCAAGAAAACTTCTAACCCCTGACACATATCTGGGTGGTTTCCAATCAACAATTGCTGAAATTTTACTCGGATCAACTTTAATACCATCACCTGAGATAATGTGTCCAAGAAATTAGACTTCTCGAAGCCGAAACTCACTTTTGCTAAACTTGGCATATAACTAATTATCTCTCAAAATCTATAAAACTGTTTTCAAATGTTCAGTATGTTCAATCTCATCAGAAGAATAAATCAGAATATCATCAATAAACACAACTACAAACTTGTCCAAGTACAGTCGAAAGATTCGGTTCATTAAATCCATGAATATGGCAGGAGCATTAGTCAAGCAAAATGGCATCACAAGAAACTCATAGTGACCATACCTAGTCCGGAAACAGTCTTCGGAACATCTGACTCTTTAACCCACAACTGATAGTAACCGGATCTCAAATCTATCTTGGAGAACACAGTGACTTCCTTCAATTGGTCAAACAGATCATCAATTCTAGGCATTAGATATTTATTCTTTATTGTTACTTTGTTAAGCTATCGATAATCTATACACAACCTCATCGAATCGTCTTTCTTTTTTATAAAAAGCACTGATGTGCCCCACCTGAGAACAACTAGGCCTTGCAAAACCTTTATCAGTTAATTCCTGCAACCGAGCTTTCAATTCCAACGGGGCCATTCTATAAGGAGCAATAAAAGTAAGAGTGGTACCTGGAACCAACTCAATACCAAACTCAACTTCTCTAATAGGAGGTAAACTTGGAAATTCTTCTGGAAACACATCGGAAAACTCACAAACTACTGGCACCTCTTCAAATTTCAACTCTGGATCTTTAGTATTTAATACAAAAGAAAGATAAGTTTCATACCTTTTTCTAAAACATTTTTGAGCAGACATAACAGAAATCATGGCAAGAGAACTATCTGACTCATCTGAATTAACCCAGATAATATCGCCATTTTGGCATTTCAACTAAATATATTTCTTTTCGCAATTCACTATCACATCATGGGCAGTCAACCAATCCATACCAAGAATCACATCAAACTCGTCAAATGGCAATAGCATAAGATCGGCCGGAAAACAGTGACCTCTAATCATCAAAGAGCAATTTTTACATGCTTTGTCTACTAATACATACTAGCCTAATGGATTCGATAGTTTAATCACAAATCTGGTAGATTCTATGGGCATGTTCATATTATGCATCAATCTCATGCAAACATAGGAATGGGTCAAACCTAGATCAATCAAAGCAATAACACTAGTATCATAGAGAGAAATTGTACCTGTAATCACATCGGGGGAGGATGCCTCTTTGCGAGCGCGAATAGCATAAGTCCTTACGGGTGCTCTAGCATCTGGTCTAGCTGCTGAGTCTCTAGGCGTACCCCTGTTACTTGCTTCAACTCCCAGATTCCTCTGTGGTCTGGCTCTAGTGGAAACATTTCCCGATCTTGCACTCGGTATTACTTCTTTTTTAACTGTTTCAGGACAATCCCCAAATAAAATGATCTAGTGCACCACATCTGAAACAAGCATTTTCATTTGCTCAACACTCGCTGAGATGAAGTCTACCACATTGAGCACACTGTAATACCCCGAAAATTTTTACAGTAAGATATTATTTTTGATATAGTAAGGAAATAAAGTGACAAAAAGGAGAATTTTGAGTTATGACAACATTGGGAAGTATATTATGACATATTAATTCAAGAAAGGATTAAATTGCAAAAGTGAGAAAAGTTTTGTTACCCAATAGTAAATACTTAAAATTTGAGGGTTAAAATGTAAATATAAAAATTTTGAAGGATCAATTGTGTAAATATTTTAAGGGTGGAATAATCTAGAAACTAAGGAGAATTGATGAATTGGGACCAAATTGAATAAATGAAGAATTATGAGGGACTAAATCGTAATTTTACCAAATTAAGTGATGACTCAAGGATGGAATTTTAGAATATATAAAGGGCAAAATGGCCAATTAAAAGAGAGAGAAATCTAGAAAATAATGATGATGTTGGAGATATTTTAGATTAAATAAATAAATATTAGTTTATTATATTTTGATTTAATTTTTTTTCTTAATGATATTTTATTATTTTATTTAGTGTATATATATAAGTGGAAAGAAAGATGGAAGCCATCATCCCACCATTTTTCCATGCATCAACGTGAGAAGAAGGACGAAAATAAGAAATTTTTGCTTTCTTTACAATTTGGTCCTCTTACAAAAAATTCACCATTTTCACTTAGAATTTCAAGAAATTTCCATAGCCACCAAGAGAGAAAATTGATAGGAAAACTACGGGGAGCTAGAATATCAAGTTAGATTCAAGAAATAGAGGCTGGAGAAGAGATAAAATCAAGTTAAAGATTGAAATCAATAGAGCAAGGTAAGAACATCAAGATTTCAATATATTTTTGAGTTTGATATTATTGAAAAAGTATGAAATTGATGTTAATGTAGGATTTTATTATATAAGGTTCTATGTTCTTAATATGTTAGTGAAGAAAAATAAGATAAAGTGATGGGAAATACTATAGAGAATGGGAATAAGGGTGTTATAAATTTAGTAATCAACAATTTGCACTAAAACAGTTTTGGACAGCAACAGTAAGTTAATTTTCAAAAATCACCATAAATAATGGAAATTTAGTTAGAGGATGAAAAAAATATGGAATTAAATCTTATTAAGTATAGTTTCTCATAAAAGAAACGGTGTAGTCAATGGAATTGTAAATTATGAGATATAATAAATTTTGTGATACAAGGTCAGAATGAAGTCGGGTTCCCCTGTTCTGACTTTGGAAAATCATTAAAAGTTTTTAAAAAATTATTATGAGTTATAATTTATATGTTTAGAATACTTAATAAGTCTATTTTCAAAAGGAACAAATGAGAACGTCATCCGAATCTTGTACAAGGAGATAATTAATTTTTAGTGAAGAAGGGTTGAAACTGCCAAATAGCAGAACATGGATGACTTTAAAGAATAAACTGTACTTATTGGATGAACAAAAAATTTTGAAAATTTTATGGTAAGAAGATATGTTAGTCTAGTTTCAGATAAAATTTATGTATCTCAATTCAGAGTTCTGTAGCTTAAGATATAATTAATTTAGTGACTATGACTGAAGTGAACATCTTGTTATGAGTAAACAAGTAAATAGTGGTAATATATATATCAAGGATGTGGAATGGTGTGGAGGAGGAAAAATAATATATGTGAATATTCAGCTAATATAAGTTTACTGTAAAATAGCTAATTTACAAGTTTTAGGTTCGGGGACTAAATCGAATAAAAGTAAAATTTTAAGGGTAATTTGGGTAATTTTGTAAAACTGTCAAAAATGACCAAATTGCATGAAATTAATTTTTTTCTCATTTAAATTAATAAATTGAATGAAATATTAATTTAGATCATGATTTGGGTGGAAATTTGAGAAAAATGGAAAATTACCAAAATGTCCCTGAATTTTGATATTTCTGTAATTTAGCCCGGTAAGTTCGTGTAACTTGAATTATATTCTTAAATGCTTGAAATGTATGTTATTGATATGGATATGATTTGAATGTTCATTGTATGAAAATGGATGAAACATTGATATATTTGATAAAAAGGAAAAAAATCTCGGTTGAATGGAAAGAAAATTTGATGGATCTCTGAAAAGGAATTGATGGTAAAAAGGATCTAGCCCAAACGGGTGATCCTATCCTGATATAGTTCTCCCGAAGAATATGTGGAAAATGGATTTAGCCCGGACGGGTAATCTGAATTAGGGTCTGAATTTAGCCTGAACTAGTAATTCAGATCCAAGCTCATTAGAGTAATTGTCGTTGTAGGGGATTTAGCCTGGATTGGTAATCCCGATAATACTTTATGAGTTTATATTACAAGGGATTTATCCTGGACTGGTAATCCCGCTGTAAGAAATGAGGTTCGCGGGAGTGTGCTCTCTTGCAGGGGATTTAGCCTGGATTGGTAATCCCACTATAAGAAATGAGGTTCGCAGGAGTGTGCTCTCTGAATTGGAAAATGTGTGCACATGAATATGAATTGACGGACCCGAATTTGTACACCAAAGTGTACCCTTGAAAATCCATTGAAATTCCGAGAAATTCAATGGGATAAAAATAGAAAATGATAAGTACTTAAAATCATGAAATTAAACTTGAAATACATAGAAATGATAATTATTTGATATACTAAAATATGACATGGAAAATACATGTATGTGAAACTTGCCTGATAATTATGCATATTCAAGATTATGAACTACTACTGGAATAAATGTACATTGAACTTATAAAAAAATTATGGTACATGAAATATTTTCATAATGAATTGAATAATTTATATTTAAGAATAAACAACAAGAAAATGATATGTATCATGACATGTAAATACGAGACTATCTTTGATACGTTGATACAAGGAAAATTATTTGTATTAAGACGAGTAATAAATTTAAGTGAGACATGGCAAGAAAATAAGTTTGTCAATATTAAAGTACGCTAACCAATGTTGTTGCTTGAAGTTTAGGCAAGTGCCAAATTACTGTTGAATGGTAATATGTTTAATTATAAGGGGCATTGGAATGTTAAGTGCTTAGATGAAAATATAATTGAGCTTATGAAAGAATGAAAAGGTTTCAGTTATGCAATTTCTTATGAAAAGATTTGTTATGTGATACACCCGTATGAACCCTGCACCTAATTCAAAAAAAATCTAAAATCTATATATATATTTAGGATTCTGCGAAAAATTCCCTATGATTCTGATTTAATCCCAGTAGGTTCCTAATAAATGTTTTGGGCTTTGAGATCCCAATAGAGAGGCGTTATGATTATTTTCAGAATATGAATAATAAATGATTCAGCATTATTGAAAATGTTAAGTAAACTCCAGTAATGTCTCGTGCCCTATTCCGACAACGAATACGGGTAGGGGGTGTTACATACACTTTGGTTTAGGTGGTCGAGTACTACCCACACTTGCGACTATAGTAGTCTGAGCTCTTGAACCCACAAATCTTCTACCTCCTTTTCGACTAGGATACTCGGCTAAAAACATTGATCTAATAGAGAACTCTTTAGGCCTCTTGGATGTAGACTGAAATGATCTGCTCATCTACCTTTTCTTCGTGTCTTGAACCTCAATTTCAGCTTTGCCCTTTTCTTTTCTTTTAACAACTCCTTTGCCTTACAGGCTCTTTCAACTAGAACAACAAACTCTTTTATCTCTAGAACGTGTACTGATAGTCAGATATCATCATTGAGCCCATCCTCAAATCTTTTGCACATGATAGCCTCTGTAGACACACGCTCTCGAGCATAATTGTTGAGTCTAACAAATTCATGTTCATACTCGGTTACAGTATTCTTATCCTGCTTTAACTTAAGGAACTCCTTTCTTTTCTGGTCAATAAATCTCTGGCTGATATACTTTTTACGAAACTCCTCCTGAAAGAAATCCCAAGTAACTCTTTCGCTTGGTACAACTGACACAAGAGTCTTCCACCAATTATAGGTCAAATCTCTAAGGAGTGAGACAACACACTTCATGCATTCCTAAGGTGTATAGGATAACTCATCAAAGACTCTGATAGTATTCTCGAGCCAAAATTTTGCTCTCTCTACATCATCATCTTTAGTAGCTTGAAACTTTTCAGCCCCTTGTTTTCTAATCTTATCAACTAGTGGCCTTTCTCTTATAACTGTACCTGTGACTGGGGGAGCTACATGGGGGATCCGAGAATCATGAGGGGGTGGAGGTCTAACAGCTGGATTCATACGAACGAACTCGGTAAACCATCCATTCATAGCTTGGAAGAAGGCTTCTCGAGCCCCTCCTTCCTAACTAACTGTAACGGGCCTTTCACTACTATCTGGTGGCACCGTCCCTTCTACGGGAGCGGGCGCATTACTCTCTACATCATCTGCACTAGCTCGTTTGGGATCCATAACTATAAAAGAAAAACATTTCAGAATCATCAAGAGTCGTCACACTATCAAAATACAAGTATGGCATGTATCGCTAGACTCTTATTCATACTGAATATTCCGAGAACCAACTAAAATCTCACTCTAATACCAATAAATGTCCGAGACCGTTGTCGGAGTCGAGCACGAGGTGTTAACTAACTTAACTTACTAATTCGGAGTATAAAAATTTTCTTTTAAAATTAATTCACTCACATTCAATCAATATTTCCCTAAAAAGGACCCTTGAGACCCTTAAAACCTGCAATAGAAATGGTTCGAGTCTAAACCGGGAACATTAAAATTTTTTTCGAATACTTAAATAAATCAAAATAATTTATTCCATTATTCACAATAAAACTATCCACTTGTGCGATAGTCACTAATTTAATTATAACTCAAGTTGCAAAACTCAAAATTTAGATCCGTAAATTTTTCTCAAAACCAGACTCACATATCTTCTTACCATAAAATTTCCAAAATTTTTGGGTTAACCAAATAGTATAGTTTATTTATTAAAGTCACCCTTATTTCACTACTCGACAGTTCTACCTCTCTTCACTAAAAATTAATTATCTAATTGTACGGGCTTCATATGGTGCTTCTGCTTGTTTCTATTGAAAATAGACTCACTAAGGAACTAGAAATATAAATTATGACTCTTAATTCTTTTTGTACATTTTTAATGATTTTCTAAAGTCAGAACAGGGGACTTCAAAAACCATTCTGACTCTATCTCATTAAAATGCAAATATCTCATAATATAAAATTCCTTTGCCTACACCATTTCTTTCACGTGAAAATAGACTCGATAAGATTTAATTCTATATCTCATTCACTCTCTATTTCCATTTCTACTATCCTTGGTGATTTTTCAAAATCACGTCAATGCTGCTGTCTAAAAACTATTCAATTGCAAATTTTTACTCTTTTATAATTTCTTTGTATTAACTATCATTGAGGCATACATAACACCAAAACATGTTCTTAAATAGCCATTTCAATAGCTAATCATTATCGATGTACTTACATGCTATTCATTAGCCATATCATAAGGACACACACACAAAAATGATTAAGTCCCTATACATGCCATAACTTAAAACGTTTTGAATCTCAAAATACCGAAATGGTCTGTTGATAGTGTGAAAAAATCTCTGACGCCCTTACGATCCCTGAATTGGCTTGGAAATACTATAAAAAGAAGGAAAATAAGGGGGGGTAAGCATAAAGCTTAGTAAGTTTACAAGCAAATAAATAATAACATTTATCATAAATAATTTTACTCATAAATTATCATCATGTATCATGATCTTTACTTTCTTCTTTACTTACTCTCTTACTTGTTTACTTACTTACTTACTTAAATAACTCATAATTATAACTTACTCCTCCCTTGCTAAAATTATTTTCTCAACTGATAACTTAGATATTCATAACTCTTATAACTCACCTAAAATTGTTTATTATGCTTTTACCTGAACATTCATGTAACATAGTCTGTTTACTAGCCCGTTAAACCACTTGAAATACTAAGGATACTCAAGTCTCTTATCTGGTAATAACATGTCAAATCCATGTCCCAGACATGGTCTTACATGGGATGTTTCCTGTACTGCCAATGCCATATCCCAAATATGGTCTTACATGGGAGTTCTCATATCGGTGCTAATGCCATGTCCCAGACATGGTCTTACGTGGGACCTCTCATAACCTCAATAATGCCAATGCCATGTCCCAGACATGGTCTTACATGGGATCTCATTCCTCTAATGTCATGACATTTGTGTTCAATACATTCCTAGTATTTCAACGAAATTTTTTAACACTGATTCTCTATCATCTCATACTTGAGTCAACATTAAATAATTTCATGAAATAAGTACATAATTTCTAGAAAATAACAACATTAATAATAATTATTGAAATGTTGCATTTATTTATCGTAAACTTAACTCGGTACAAAATACGATCAAATTTAGCAACTTAGTCCTCAACCTTTTTTATTCCCCGGTCTAACTCCGGATTTCGTTCCACTTGATCTATAATAGTAAATTTAGCTTATTTACTACTTACATTCATCAAAACAGCCCTTGACTCGAACTTTGGAAAAATTACAATTTTGCCCCTAAACTTTTGCATATTTACACATTTTCCCCAAAGCTCGAAAATTAAACTTCATCCCTTATTCTTGTGTTTTAAGGTATGCTAAACATCTTTCCCTTCTATGGCAACATCAAATTCCCACTCTAACATTTACTTATGAACATTAGGTATTTTTATCGATTATGTCATTTTACTCGTTTTCACTTAAAATCGCCTAGCAAAAGTTGTTTAACATAATTTCAAACTTCATATTCTACCATAAAACATCAAAATAAACACATTTCACCTATTGGTATTTTTCCAAATATGAACCCTAACATAAATTAATGGTAGAATAAGCTAAATCGAGCTAGAGGACTCCAAAAACATAAAAAAAATAAAAACGGGGCTTGGATGCACTTACTATGAGTTTGAGAAAGTGAAGGAACCCTAGATATGGTGTCTCTTAAAGTTTCGGCCCAATGGAAGAAGATGAGCACATTTTGCCATCTTTTTCCATTTTAATTCTTTTTATTACCAAAGGACTAAAATGCCCTTAATTAAAACTTTAGTTATTTTTTTCTACACATGCCCATTTATGTCCATGAAAATCTAATGGTCTTATTACCATTTAAGGACCTCTACTTCAATTATTCATTTCTATTAAATCCTTTATCATCTAAAACTCATATTTACCTAATTTTGCAATTAAACCCTAATGTGCAATTCAGACATGCAATCGCTGAAATTTCTTATCGATATTCTAACATATGCATCCAATCAATCGATAAATCATAAAAATTAATCAGAATAAAATTTTTTATCCCAATTTCGTGGTTTCGCAACCACTGTTCCATTTGGGCCCTATTTCGGGATGTTACATTTCTCTAAATCGAGCCTGTAAATTTCAAATGGTGGTATTTACAAAGTTAATTTATAAATTAATTGAAATTTGGTTAATTAGTTTAGTCAAAATTGTAGTTAATTAAGGCCTATGGACTAAATTGTAAAACTCCAATCTCTATATATTTTTTATTGACAAAAGGCTTACGGACTTAGATAGCAATTTTTCAAAGGGCCAAAATGGTTAATAAACCATTTTTAATTATGTGTTAGTGGATGACATGATGTTTTTTTTAATTAAATTAAGAAATTAAATATTTATGTTAATTAATTAAGATTAAAACATATTAATTTAAGTATAAATGTAACACCCTATAATTGACCCAATCGTTGAATTCGGGTTATAGTGTCACAAGCAGATCGACATAACTTTCACAAGTTTAAAATAGAAAATAAAATATTACCAATAATAACCAAAATTGAATAGTAAGTAAGATTTAACTCTCAGATAATTAGATGAATTACCATGAAGATTAATTCAGATATAATTCCTAGCTGACTAATCAACATACCAACTTCTAGGAAATTTACAATATTGGTTGGATGAAAATTTACTAAGGTTCATATCTGGTTACAAATATTTCAATCCCTAGGGTGTAACCTCAAAGGATGCCCCATTATATGCATGATACAACAACAATTACTAGCACGTCGGTCCTAGTGAGTTTTGTCTGGGTCTCTCCTGTAATCCACGCATTTACCTTTATACTTGAAAAGCACAATAAAAACCCAAGTAAGTTAAACTAAACTTAGTGAGTTGTCCATACCTAGTACTGTTACAACACAATTACGTTTGTGCTTCATGATCCTGTGATTTCTTTCGAACTAGGATAGTATTGCAAAAACTATTAACTTTAACTTGTTATTCAATACATTATCTGTGATATTTCCCTCCTTTTATAGCTTCTCTTGTAGGACCCTTGTAGAATATTATCTATTATATGATTATAACAATTTAATGACTGATGACTTATTACTTGGTTCACCATTTGAACAATTACAAATTAGTTTAGCTAACCAGCTTGTGGAGTAATAGCATTGGGTAGCCGACTTCAGAGAATTTGTAAGGAATATAGCATCTAAATAACCTTTATATGTGTACTCTCTTATAGCAATTCTATTCATGCGGTCTCACGGGCTTATAATCGTATAAGCAAGTTCATAATTGCTTACACTTCTTTGATGGATTACCTTTATAGATTTCACATAAAAGATGGTCTACATAGTCCCTTAGCTCACAGTAATTATTACCATGGTTTCTTGGAAGAAAGCTTATGCGATTACCTTCTTGTAAAGTGACATATGCGGATACTTTCGTACTTATATACTTAAACGGTGGATTCATACTTTGAAAATTCATAATAGAAGAACTTTGTCACGAAATGGAATCCAAATATGCAAACAATTCTTCTACAATCATAAGTTCTAATCCCATATCTAGTTTGAACACGAAGTTTTGAGAACAGATCTGGCAGATCATCATAACTTGTATCCACCTCACAATAATTGTTGGCTCGTGCATAGGGGCCTACCCATAATAGCAGTTCACCAATTGGTGGATTCATAAGAGTGGATTCTTTCATTTCAAATTCATATTTGTCAGATAGTCTTGATGGATCTCCATCTATCCGTTAATCCTGACGGGCTTTCCACATATAAGATAACACCATGGCTATGGACTTTCATTTCAGATATACAACTTAAAGCCTTAGACTCTCAGGGTCCTTTGCATACATAGAACCTACATGGGGTTATCATATTCATTTGTGAACGTATCTCTATACAATTCAACTAAACCTCTGCAAAGTCGAAAACTATGCATATACATTCTCTGTACTATCCACCTAAACCTCTGCATAGTCAAATAACACGTACAACAAAGTGCACAACGTGACATTTCTTCATCATTCATCTACTAAAACAAACATCCATACTCTGCATATCAATCATAATTATGACAGACATATACGAAGCATTCAATTGATCATTTTATTGATGACACAACATATCATACCAAACATAACATCTAGCGGATCATGTAAATGACGACTTCATTAAAAATTATTTTTCCCAGCCAAGGTTTATCAAATAATGAACTGAATAGTGTAGTCGAACACGCATGTAAAGACCCGATAGTTAAGGGTGTCGAAAAGTGTATTTCTAGAACTCTATTTCTTCAAACCGGACCTGTAAACATTTTTATTAAATATTTACAAAGTCATATTTGACACGAATTAAATTTTTGATAAGTAATTTTGCATGAATTAGGAGCTATTAAGGAACAAGGACTAAATCGCGTAAGGGTTAAAATTTGGATTATAGATTTAAATAAATTAAAGGGACTAAAATAGTAAATATACATTAATTTTTGTTTTTGTTGAAGTGGACATCATTAATGATGAATATATATTTATATATGTTCACTTATTATATATATGTTATAATAAATAAATATGATGAAAAATTAATGTATGTATATAAATTATACAATAATTATAATCTAAACAAATAAATGAAAACATAATAAAAGAAATGATAAGAAAGTGGAAAGGGAGGAATGCACGCAAAAAGAAAAGAACGAAAGAAAAAACGAGAAGCTTACGACACTAGGGGTTTTGTAACTTTCAAACTTAAATTGCGAACGTCGTCCTAGAATCCTCGAGTAAGAAAGGGAAAGACAAGGTTGGCTTCGAGTAGCTTGGAATATTCGGTTTGTATTTCTATAATTTGAATTAAGTTATAAACTATTGCATATTGCATTGTTATGTATGGTAAAAATTTGAGGTGAGTCCTCTTGTACTTTGGGATTAAATTGAATCCATAGTTGATTGGAATGGACTAATTTTGTATATTATGAAATGTGTTGCTTATGTGAATATTGAATTGAATATATATGATAATGTATATATATGAAATTGGGATATGTGATGTACTGACAAGTGTAACGAAACCCTATGAACTATTTTGGGCTAATTCGTATATAGATGGCCAGCCATAGGATAGGCAGAGTTCAAGGATTTCTTCGACTTTGGGTTGATGAGGCATTGTGTGCCAAGTTGCTTCCGCTTAACAAATGAGACACAATGTGCCAAACTGGTGTGTTGGTTGGATCCGTGTATCTGTTCGAGTCTGAGTTATGTTAATAGGGGAAATTAAATAATAAATTCATGTATTTGATATTGAGATGGCTAATTTAAGAAATGAATATGAGATGAGGAATGAAATATGAAATGGTGAAATGAAAAGTGAATTTTGAAATGTATTCAAGTATTGATAAAAAGGATGAATCATGCCATTGTATGAGTTGAATTACCAAATGCTATATATATATATGAAATACCATTCATATGTACTTGAACATGTGGTTGATGATTTGTTGATATGTTTGAACATATAAAATGTAGTACCAATGAGGGTACATTGATTAGGCACATTAGATGATAGTTTTGGTATATTTTAAGCATGTTTAGTTGTGTTTTGGATAGGTTAAATTGGTGGTAATTGAGTTTCTTAGTGTCCAAGTAATCATAATTTGGTAAGCTTGAGTTTTAAGGTACATTTAGGTGCATACGCCCTGAGACACGATCTGTCACACAGTCGTGTGCCCTGAGCGTGTTGTATTACTATATAAGTGTAGTTTCCACATGAGCTGACACACGGCTTGCGACACGACCATGTGACCCAAGTCAGTGAGTCACATGAGCAAAGATACAGGCTGAGACACGATTGTGTGTTTCAAGTCATAAATTACACGGGTAGAGACATGGGCTGGGACACGGCAATGTGTCTCAACTTCGAAAGTCACACGGTCTAGGGGTGTTCCACACGGCCGTGTGACCTTTTTTTTAGGTAGTTTTTTGAAATTTGCCCTAAACTTTCAAAATCGTTTCAAATAAGCCCCTGTTTGTTCTTAGACTATTTTTAAGGTCCTATAAACTAGTATTTAAGACTATATGGGTAAATTTTACTATGATTTTGAATGAAATAGCATGATTCGTTATTTGATTGTATAAGAATCTAGTATGAAAGTAGTAGATTGTCGTGACCTGCCCCTGTATTTTATAAAATTAATAGTTAGCTTGCATTTTAATTATTATGATTAATTGATTTGATTTGCTAGTAATGCTCGTGACCCTAATCTGATAACAGAGAGGGGTTAGGTGTGTTACAATGAAACTATAAATCAATAAATTGTATAAACCATCCACGATAATTCAACTGTTAAAAGATATGATGAGAACCCTTGACTAGAGAGCTACGGCCGACCTCAGCAAGTATAAAAAAAAGTAAGGAACGATAAATGCTTTGATTAGTAATGCCATGAAAGCATGAAAAAGGTATTAGATGTTGGTGATTAAAGTTTACTAGCTATGTTCATAATAGTATGAATGCTTGTATGTTAAGTACATGAAAGCTTATTGTTGTGTGATGAATTTGGCTAAGTTATGTGCTAATCAATGATGTGAGTTGTTGTTGGTGCTTAGGCTTGTGCCAAGCTATATTGGATTAGTTCATTAATTGCTTTTAAGCTTATACATTAAAACGATAAGCATTGTTTATGAATTACGAACTTGCTAAGCATTAAATGCTTACTTTTTGTTATTTTCATGATGATTTTAGATAATCAGAAGCTCATTCCGGTTGGAAGTTTGTCGGGGATTTTGATGATTTCGCCGAAAAGCCGAAAGCTCAAACTAGCCTTTCCTAACTCGTAGATGGTCCTAGTGAATCCCAAGCTTCAACATAATAATGCACACAACAATACGTTCAAAAATCAACTAAGGACTAGCCACAAGCAATCAAAAACATCAGCCTAAACTAAGTTCTCATGTAACCAAAACCTTTAACATAGCAAACTTTAAATTTGAATATCTCGGTCTATACCTAGTCTTTTTGCCTAAAACCAATTCCATTCATCTTATAATTTGCCTACGACTAATTCTCAACCCTTAAACTACGTTAATCTACTCAGTTCACGGTTGCGACTTTTTCGACATGTTTTTGGCTATTTTCCAAAAATTCATTAAAACTCAAGAAATTTTTAACAAAACTTCAAAGCAAGTTTAAAAACCTCTTAATAATGTCTAAACGTATTGATTAACAATTTGAAATCACATTTTTTCTCAAAAATCTGAAATTTACCATTAACAACTCTATTTTTGGCTTTTATTTAAAACATGCAATGTAATAACTCAAAACTTAGTTTCAAAGGCCTAATAACATTAAAAATAATAAGAAAGTGAATGGTTACTTTTGATGGAAGAATAAAAAAGTTTTTGATACAAATTTGAAAACCCACAAGTAAAGAAGATGATGAAATCAATAAGATTTTGGAGTGTTTTCTTGAAAATTTATGAAGGTTTAATGTCGTGAAAGTGAAAGAATTCAAGAGTACGGAGTTTTGAAATAAAAAATCAATTGGGAGAAGCTTTTTCAAACAAAGGACGACACAAACAATGCAAAAGAGAAAACTAACGTGAAAACGATTGATGAGGGAAGATATTAGGTTCAATTTTAAAATTTGGTAGAACTGCGGCATAAATGCTCACAATTTTGACCCTATTACAAATCAGTCCCTTTTCTAAAACTAAAGGTTTCTAAAACAAATTTTCAAAAATTAATTTGATTTTCTAAAAACCATAGTCAAAAATATTACAGATATACCATGTCACAAAATTCCAAACACTCTAAGACTAAAATTCCTAAATTACCCCTAAAACTTCCTTCCTTTGTATGCAGAGTACATTTAAAAGATTACTTGCCACCCTTCCCAGTATAAAACAGAATCAATAGTTAACAAAAATCCTTAACTTCCTTCCTTTTTCTTAAATCTGTTAATACAAAGAAGTTAGAAAGCTTACTAGCTTACGAGATTTCTAGTTTCTAAGTCTCAAATCTCAATCTCTTCCCTCAATGCACAAACGTTCCTTAAGCCTTCTATTTCCATGGAAAACCAGAGAAAAGATGAAGAAAGAACAGAAAATGAGAGAATAATCTTGGAGAATAACACCTCTCCTATATATATATAGTCCTCTCGTATGCTATTCACCAACACCAATTGAACAGCCACCTAGAATAACCTTAATCATCATATCTCCCGCTAAGAAACTTTCTAGCACAAAAACAATTAGACTAAGGTTGAAATCCAACCTTTTCTCAATCAGCCTGTCACTTGCTCATTTTTACAAAAAAGGAACCCGTCAGATTAGAAAAATTTTCAATTTAATACCCAAAAACACCATTGCACTATCTTTAATATTTCCGGGTGTGACAATAAATAATAATTATAATGGAAAGAAAGAGAAGATGTTGTCATCTTCATTTTCAAGCCGTGACAACCAAAGAAAGAATAAAAGAAAAGAAAGCTTAAGGTTTTCCAAGCTTTCGACTATACAATTAGGTATGAAAGTTTAGTTATTTTCTTTTAATTTTGATAGATTTGAGGTTATATGAGCTTGATTAAACTAGCCCATGTACTAATTTGTAAAATTGTTAAAGTTTTGGAAAGTTTCCATTATTTATTTCTTGAAGAATTAGGTGTGAAATTGATAGAAATTAAGCTTATATTATGAAAAGGACAAAATTGTAAAGCTTAATTGTTAGTTTCGTACATTAGGGACCAAATTTCATAAAATGCAAAACTATAATAAAATTTCAGTAAGAATAGGAAGTAGAAGGTCCCTAATGTATAAACGTGAAATCAAATTTTAATCTAAAGCTAGGAATTGAAAGTTATGCTTGTTTCAGGTTTAGGGACTAAATTGGTTAAATTGAAAAATAAGATTGGTTTATTATTTGAATGTGATTTGGATGAAATTTGATATTACGTTATTATTGAATTATTATTCGTAGTTAACATCGATGTTGGGTCGTCGAAAGGGAAAAAAAAGCAAGGGTGGTTGACGAGTGACACGAGACCCCAATTTGTATTTGTTATGATTCGAGACCAGTTTAATTACTGCATATTCATGTTATTTTGCATTATATAATAATGGTGTGAGTTATCAATGGTTAATTGAATTGAATTGTTATGCTTATGATTGAGTATAGAGACATGGACCAATTGAATAAAATGAGAGATGATATGAATTATCTTGAAATGTGATATGTGTTATGGAAGTTGAGTAAGACATGTGTATGATATGAATATATATGTTTGAAAAACGAATTGGATTGTGGTTGTGAATGTGCTTGAGGGTATGTACTGAATTGAATTGTGTGATAATATTGAATGCCAAAACTGTGTACTTGTTAAATATATGAAAAACGAGTAAGACACAATTTCTTCAAGCAAACAGGTCAGGTTGTAATATAGTTTTTTTACAACAAAACAATTAGTAAGTATTTTAAGGATCGTACTTAAGGGTTACAGATTGGAGAAAATTACTATTAAATTAAATACCAAAATTAATTACTACTCTAATCGAGTCATGAATTAGTAGTGTAAATTCCAAAGCAGGTAATAATGATAAATTAATTTAATTAAACTAAAACTAAATCTAACCCTAGGTGAAGTTATTGGTTTGACCTATTTTTAATTTCAACTACGCGAGCTAGTTAGCCTAGAATCAATTGTGTTGCCTAATTATTAACCAAATCAATAATTACCCATGATTAAGTATTTACCATCCTTAGAGGTCTTACTAGGGTTGTCAATCTTAGTCTCTTCACTAAGAATTACCACCTAAGATACCTTCTCGGTCTCACTTAGGCCTACAGACACCCTGTCGGTCTCATCGTTCAGCACAAGTTCTACTCAATAGGATATCCTCTTAGTCTCATCTACCTAGATGTTCTACAAGGGGTGTCACTTCTTAGGGCCAGTTTTTCGTTGCTTAAAAAAAACACTTCTGACTCCAAAAGTATTTTTGGAAGAAAAGCTGTGAAGAACAAGCTGCTTTTGGCTGAAATTTTTAGCTTTTTCTCTCTCAAAAGCACTTTTGGTGCTTAATTACTTTTTCAGCCCTCCAATAACATAGTATTTTCCTTTTTTTTCTTCGTGCTTAATTACAAATGTGTTAAAATCATTAATTAAAAATAAAAAATATTTTTAAAATACTAATTACAAATATTTAATCGTTATATTTAAATATTTAAAACATAGTTTAAATATTCTAATTAAATTTTAAAAATAATTAATATTTATTGCTTAAAAATATTTAAAATTTATATTTCATATATTAAAATATTAACAACAAGTTATAATAATTTTTTTATATTCTTACTAAAATATAATAATATTAACTAATTTAAATATTATTTAAATGCATATTTGTTACTTGATAATAACATGTCTAAAATGGACATTTTATTTCTCAAAAGCACATTTTGACAGCAATGCTAAACACTCAAATTTTAAACCTTAGTATACTAAGTACTCTTGAACAAATACCCGATTTTAGGTTATTAGTCACATAATCAATTAATAAGGTTAAATAGTTGAAACATGCGAGATGTGTATAAAACATAAACTCATTCTAATATTTAATCAAACATTCAATTAATAAAGTTAAAGAAATATATATAAATAGAATAAAAGAAGAGATTGAGAACGCTCATGGATTAATTGATGCAAAATAGTAGTTATGGAATAATCTCCGCTCACGATAGTCTCACTTCAAAATAGGATCTTTCGATTACACGAACATGAAAGAAACTAAAGCAAAAATGAAAAGAAAAATAAATTCTAAAATCTAATTTGTGTAATCTATTAAACTCCCCTTAATATGGTTATAATGTTTCTTATATAGTCCAAAATCAAAGGACTAAAGTGCCCTTTGTTTATAATGGCAATAAGGGTTTTAAGCTGTAAAAAGAACCCTATTGCCCCTAAAAATCTTAACTCGAGAATGTAGAAATTTTGGGCTGCGCAGAAATAGTGTTGCAACATCCGAGTCCCGTGTTGCAACATCAGTCGGTGTCGCAACACTCTAAGACCAGTGTCACGACATCGAAGGCAAATTTATCTTAAGACCTTGTTTTTGCTTCTGTCTTCGATGTCGCGACTTCCATTGCTTAATGTTACGAAATTGGCAATTGTTTCATCCAAAAGTTGCCTATTTAGCTCCTAATCCATCCTATATAACCACATAACCTTATTTAGATCTCAAAATATCATAAAAACTATAGAAAAACATAAATTATCTATTATGAATGTAAAAACATAAATAACTACCAAAGTGACATAGTTTCACTATTAAACAAGCTAGCATTATGTGAAAATGGATGCAAATAATAGCCTTGATCATGGTAGATCACACCCCCACACTTAAACTTTGACTTGTCCTCAACCAAAACAAGTCTAGACACATAGCATGCAAAAAGACATCCCTCGGATTATATTAGCTATTAAGAATATGGTTTGCAAACATTAAAGTTGTGTTGATTCTTACCTCGCATGCAACTTAATCTTGATAACTCGATAACTTGAAAATTTTTTAAAGTAAATTATGATTAGTTTACAAAGTTAACTTACTAACAACCTTAGAAGTAATTCCTATGAACAAATGTTTAATTATATTATCATCAATCTTAATTATCTAGATATATAGCAGATACAATCATGCGAATCAATAACATTCATTAAATTTAATTATTAGCAATTATGGAAAATTATGTAATGAGAATGCTTAAGTCACAAAGGTCTTCTAGGCTTATAACGTTCTAAAGCTTAGGACTGTATGACTTCAAAGAAAACATGGCTCAAAATGGTCAAAACACTAGAAATAGTTAGGCACATGGAATTGTTGACTTTCATCCCCCAATTTTTTTTCTTTCAGGGTTACCCTCTTATTTCTTCTTTTCTCATCTTCCTTATTTCTCCAATTGTAAGTTATGAAGATACATCACAATATTCATCAATATAGTGAGCTTAGCAAGTCTAGTTCAATATGAATGAAAATTTGCCTAAATATATCAATGATTTTTCTTTGATCACCTTCTAACTAATTTAATCTTTTTCACGTATATTGCTTTTAACTCGTTCTCTACTTTTATTTCACTTGCTTTGCTTTTAACCCTCACAATGCTTTTATTCACTCAACTATATATTTTTTCATTTTAAGCACAATCTTGTAAGAGTCTTATACTCACAATATTGTATCGTTTCTTACTTTTTCCACTCAATTTTCTTTTAAAACCTCCAGATGTCTCTACCTAAACCCTCAATATCTATGGGTTGGCATCTATTTCATAATGTAATAATGGACCAAAGATAAAGGAAAAGTTCAAGTAATTTTTAATTTAATTTCGGCTATGGTTTCGATACAGTTTGTTCATCAAAAGGAGTTATTAAGCTCAAATAAGGAGACTAGGGATTCATAGCATTAGGGCATGGTCTTTTGAGATTTGACTATTCAAACAATGCCTTAGGTCATCCCTAAGCATCCTACAATACACAATTTCTTTCATACTTTGAATTAAACCAAAGAATAATAATCAAAATAATCATTCATGTATTTACAAATGTCTATAATGTTTATATCTCATATGGCATAATATCAAATATTCTTACATAGGTATTTCTAATTTATTATACAATTTAGCTAAGTAATCTAATTAATTTTCTTTAAATATAATAAATTTATCTCATATCAATAAAAAATAAAAACATAAACTACTCCTATGTACTCCCCACAGTTTAGAACTTACATTGCCCTCAATGTAAAAACATTAAAACACAAATAAAAAACCTTTCTTGAAAAGGTCAAACCCTTATTGTTTTATAGACATTGACATTGTCGTGTTCCAAGCCGGATGGAAAGGTACCTACAAAAACACTATAACAAAATATATGAATATAATACTATAAAAACAAATAGAAAAAGAAGTGTTGGCTAGGGATAACTGGCGAAATCATGAGACTCCTTTATAATTTATAAAAATTTAAATTATTAATAATAAAATTACATTTTAACCCTTAAAATAATAATATAAAATTAATTTATTTCTTTGAAAATTATAAAAATATACATTATTAACATAATGATATTAGATTTTTGTTATTGTAAAAATATAAAAAAAAAACGATTCCCACTCTTTCAAAAAGTCTTTCGCCCTTCACCCCAGCCGGGATCTTATCGGTGAATCTTAGAAGTGAGATCCGTGTATCCGACAGTTCATTGACTCCGAGTGGAAAGGGTAGGTATTTCTCCTTTGATTCTATGCTAGTTCTCTGCTGGTGCCCGGAGCTTTTCGCCATGAAACTGCATTTCGTGCTAACCTCCTTAGTCGACTTTCCTCTTTGTTGTCCCTTGACGCCATTGTTGTCCGAAATCTCAGTATTTTGAGAGCCGTTATTTGAAGAGGGGTGCAACTTAAAAGCAAAAGTTGATAGGGAAGCAGAAGGTGGAGCGGTTATAGAACCAAACATAGGCAAAGGAAAGTTGAGTGTTGAAGCTTCAAAAGACGTGACTTCTTTTGAAAAGGAATATTGTTGGTGTTTAGAACTCAAACTTTGATGGTTGATCGAGAGATTTGAAGCAGAAAGAAGAGACGGGAAGTTTTAAGTAGAAAAATAATTGAAGACTGGAATATATTAAATGATTTGCACCTCAACTATTTATATACAAAAGTTCAAGCTAAAAATAGAAAAAAAAGTTCTAAAAATCTGCTAAAAAATCTGGTAACAAAATAGCAAACAAATCAAAAATCTAATCTCCTAAAGTCAAGGAGAATTATTCAAACTTAGTACAGAAAATTAAATGGCAGCAATCTTAAACATATAATCTCAACACTCCTCCCTGTTTAGATGCTGCAAACTCCAATTATCTTTCTGTCCAGAGGTCGATCAACCAACTCCCAAGTTTTGTTTTTCTCAATCATCGCAAGCTCCTCCGTCATTGCAGCCATCCAATGTTGACTGTTTTTTTTGCATCATGATACCCTGCAGGCTCACAAATAGCCGTGTTACATCTTTGGTAAATGTCGGAGAGCAGCCTTGTACCTCTGACAGGTGCATCATCAGCCAAGACATCTTACCTTTCATCTTTAGGCTCTTCTAGCGTGCTGCTAATGGTAAAATGATTTGGTGCACTAGAAGTTTGGTTCGTCTTGGTCGAGTCTTCCCAATTCCATTGCTCATTTTCAACAAAATAAACATCTCTGCTCACAATAACACGTCTAGTGTGTGGTTGAAAGACTCTGTAAGCTTTACATACAGTGTTATACCCAACAAAAATGCCAGGTTCTGCCTTTTTGTCAAGCTTATCACGCTTGACCTGTGGAATGTAAGTGAAACACAAGCAGCCAAACACTCTAAGAAACTTTAAAGAAGGTTTGTAACCATATCAAGCTTCAACTGGCGTCTGATCCTTCACAGCTTTTGTTGAAATCCGATTTTGCAAGAACACAACAATGTTTGCAGCTTCTCCCCAAAAGCCTTTTGGAAGATTCTTCTCATGAAGCATACAACTAGTCATCTCCATTATGAATCTGTTCCTCCTTTCACTGACTCCATTTTGTTGTGGAGTGTATGGCGCCGTCAACTGATGCTCAATTCCAGCCTCTTCACAAATCCTATTAAAGGTTTCTGAAGTGTACTCCTTGCCATTATCAGATCTTAAAATCTGAATCATGCATCCACTTTCATTCTCAACTCTAGCTTTGAATTTCCAAAACACACTAGCAACTTCTGATTTTTGCTTCAACCAAAAAATCAACACATTCTTGTTAGATCATCGATAAAGGCTATGTAATAGAGGTAGATTATCATCAATGTCTGTAAGTCCTTCCACCAACTTCTTCGACTGTATTTGAAGCAATCCCCGATGGTGAAAGTGCCCAAGTCTTTTGTACCAAGTCTCAGTAGCACTAACTCTGGATTTAAAAGCCATTTGCTCATTTTCCATTGGATTAAGAGCAAAACTTTTTCCCTTCATTTTGACATTGAACAAGTCTCTGCCATTAGCATCTCTGATCAAGCACTGCTTATTCTCAAATAGAACTTTATAGCCTTTATCCAGTAACTGACCAACACTTAAGAGATTTTGATCAATTTTAGGTACAAACAAAACATCTGAAATGAATTTTGTACCTTCATAGCTTGAAATAGCTATTGTGCCTTTTCCCTTGACTTCTAATTACTCACCATTTCTAATCCTCACTCTTTTGACTTCAGTGTTTCTTAATTCCTCGAAGAGCTCCTTGTCATATGTCATGTGATTTGTGCACTCACTATCAATCAACCAGCTCTCACTTGATTCTCTGCCTGAGAAACAAGTAACCACGAACAATTGATCTTCTTCTTCTTGATCAGCTACCTATGCATCTACTTCTTGCACCTGGCCTTTGACCTTGCAAATCACTGCTTCATGTCCAAGTTGATTGCATTTGGAGCATTTGGCGACAGGTCTTTTCCAACATTTGAATGGTGGATGACCTTTCTTCTCACAATGATGACAAGGTGGGTAGGATTTCTTGACACCTCCTATTTTGCTCTTCTAATAATTGCCTGATGAATTTTCTTCACTCGTCGACTGGTTCTTAAAATTTTCTTCTTTTTATACCTGTTGTTGTCTTGATGCTTGACAGGTAAGGCCCCTTCTATCACTCTCTCTTGCCTCATGGATCTTCTTTGCTCTTGTGCTTGTAAAGCATTCAAGAGCTCTGCAAGAGAGATCTTTGACAGGTCCTTGGTGTTCTCCAAAGTAGTAATGGTGGCTTCAAACTTCTCTGGAACAGTGACCAGCAGCTTTTCTACGATTCTAGAGTCGTTCAACTCAGAACCAAGCAATCTCACCTTGTTGGCAATGCTAAGAAGTCTGTCAGAATATTCTTTCACTGACTCAGACTCCTTCATCTTCTGTAACTCGAAATCCCTGATTAGATTCAGGACTTTCATTCAACGAATCCTCTTATCTCCTTCATACTCAGCCTTGAGGTAATCCCAGATTTCCTTTCCTGATTTCAGAGACATTATTCGTGTGAAAATCATTTGAGACACAGTTGCAAATAAGCAAGCTTTTGCCTTTGATTTCCTTGTCTTATTTTCCTTTTGTGCTTTAATCTGTGCCACAGTAGGATTTGCTGGAAGAGGTGGGACCTCGTAATCCTCTTCTAGAGGTTCCCAAAGATCCAAAGCCTCCAGGTAAGTCTCCATGCGAACTGTCCACATCTGATAATTGTCTCCATCGAAGACTGGTGGTGCAGCAACTAAAAAACTAGACCCTCCTTCCATTTTAACATGCAAATAACCTCACAGATCCCTCAAGAAAATAGCTCTGATACCAATTAACATGAAGCTGTAGCTTCACTAGGCTTATTCATGGCAGCTAACCCAAAAGTAGGAACTGAATTGACAAGCTTGTCATGCGTGTTAGATTGCAAGTCTGCAGCCATGTTTATTTTACTAATCGCAGGTCTGCTAGGGAGGGCAGCATTAGCAGCTGCACCGCTTGAAACAGCAGCAGTAATAAATGGAACAGTTGGCATGTCAGCAAAAGTCTAATATTTCTTAAATGTAATGATGGAATGAGCTATATTCCCAGCCTTGGATGATGGAGCAACCGACACAGATGATGTAGGCCGCTTATTTTGGGTGATTTTGGGAGTTGGAGTACCAACTTTAAGAGATGAAACTGATCCATTACTAGCATCAACAATGCCTTTAGTTTTGGGGACTGAACCTCTCCTTACAGCTTTGCGCTTTGGAACAAGCAACTAGGGACTAAAAACTCATCTGAAACCAACTGATTGGAGTTAACAGGGTTGTGTTGTTCAATTGATGAGAATCAATTAAATTAGGGGTGCAGGGGCTATCGGCCTGTTCATTAACCTTACCATCAACAGGTCGAGTTGGGAAACTCTCACGACGGTGCCCAATCTTACCATAAAAGAAACAAAAGCACTCGAGGCCCTCATACTGAAGCAATTGTTTTCTCTTATCTAAAATGAGCCACTTCTTCAGTGGGTCTTTTAACGTGAATGCAAAATTTTACGTATTTACCCCTTGTTTCTGAACTTGCAGCATTATCGATACGGAGAAAAGTGTCCATACAGACCAATTTTTGCCAGAATTTCCACATTGTAGTACTCAATGGGAAGTTCCGGCAGCATCACTCATACCGCATCTAAGATGAAAAATGCTTGAGAAGCTAGAAAATTCGATTGCCATCATCTCATGGTAAGGAAAGACCCATGAATGAATCAAGGCTCTCCCTTAATGACAGCTTCCTAATCGTCCGAACAAAGGAACTTTACCACAAAGAATCGATACCCTAGATCAATCAATTGCAATGATCTGTAACATATTGTAACACCCCGAACCCGAGACCGTCACCGGAGTCGAACACGAGGTGTTAACAGACTTTTAAAAATTTTCCAGACACTGCCAATCTGCGTAATAGTCGCTTTAAAAATCATATCTTGAGTTTCACAACTCGAAAATCAGTTTCGTGATTTTTCCCTGAAACTAGACTCACATGCCCATCTACATATTTTTTCTAAAATTTTTGGTCGCGCCAATTAGTACAGTTTATTAGTCAAAGTCTCCCATGTTACAGGGATCGACTACCCTGACCTTTACGCATTACGACTTGGATATCTCCTTGTACAGGGCTCCAATACTGATGGCGTTTGTTTCTATACAAACTAGACTCAGAGAGGAATCTATACATATATGGTATGACTCCTAATTATCTCTGGTTAATTTATGGTAAGTTTTCAAAGTCGAAACAGGAGATCCAGAAACCGTTCTGGCCCTGTTTCACGAGAACTTTAATATCTCTTAATATACTGTTCATATGATTGTTTCGTTACTTTCATATGAAAATAGATTCATCAAGGTTCGATTACATAATTTATTCACTATTTAATTCCATTCCTACAAATTTTTGTGATTTTTCAAATCCACACCACTGCTGCTGTCAGCATCTGTTTTCAAGGTAAACTTTACCTATTTCGTGGTTACCATGGACCAACTAGGGTCTTGTCATACATAGGTCCACATATGATCATATTTAGCCATTCCAATGGCTGATCATTTGCCCAACACTTCCATTCCAAACCATAGTCACATCATGAAACCATATATACATACATAAACACAAATGGTCTAATGCCATACTCCACTTCTACAAGCCATTTTCGCATGGCTGTACACACACACATCACAAAAAGTGCTTAAAACAACAAGGGGTAGTCCTATACATGCCATATCCAGAGTTCAACTAAAAGAGTACCAAAAGAGCTTTGATAGTGTGGATGACTTCGACTTCGATGATCACGAATCCGATAGCTAACGAACAAAATCTATAAAACAGAGAGCCAAAGCAACGGGGTAAGCATTTTAAAGCTTAGTAAGTTTCAAGTAATGAATTCGGCTTTGACTAAAGTATTACATTCACATAACTAAATGAATCACTTTATTAATACACATTCTCATAATCATGCTTACTTCACAATTCGTCAACATATATACACAAGGTATCAACCCATATAAAAGCCCAAAAGTTCGTTAGTCGATTGAACGAATACTACTTAAAACGAATCGACTTTTCCGAAGCACATGCAAACATACCTTATCCTTTGGGTTTGTTGAGCGTATTAATTGAATTTATTACAGCACAAAACGCTCACATTCATGCCCAAGTTTCTTCGGAATTTAGCCGGATATTACCACAAGCACAATTGCCTTCGGGTCTTAGCCCGGGCATAGCAACTCGCACGAATGCCTTCGGGTCTTAGCCCGGATATATCAACTTGCACAATTGCCTTCGGGTCTTAGCCCGGATATACCAACTTGCACAAATGCCTGCGAGTCTTAGCCCGGATATATCAACTCGCACAAATGCCTGCGGGTCTTAGCCCGGATATATCAACTCGCACAAATGCCTTCGGGTCTTAGCCCGGTTATATATACAAATGCTCATGCACACATATATCAATAATCATAACACATCCATATCTTATTTTCGTTACTAAGGCTCAAACACAAAACATTTATTAAACCTTTCCAATTTTCGGCTCAATAGCCACACACAAAGAGCATGATTTCATTTGGCTTTATAACATAGTCTCTATGCACAATCGGCTATCCATCATAGTATGACTAATCATTTCAATATAATTCAAGTGGGGTCATTACTCGAAGACTTACCTCGGATGTTGTCGAACGACTTCAATGGCTATTCAATTACTTTTTCCTTCCCTTTATCGGATTTAGTTCCCCTTTGCTCTTGAGCTTAAGTTCAACAAATTTTAAAATAGTCATTAATCGACTATTCAAGTATTACTTTCAGAATAATATATATATATATTGATTCGACTTTCACACACATAGATTATAGTAAGCTTTATAAAAATCAATAAATAATTCATTAGAAAATTTTCATTAATGTTTACAACAAAATCACATATTCACTACGAGCTGTTTTTCCTGAGCAGTAGTCACTAAATTATTTATAACTGGAGCTACAAAACTCCAAATCACTTGCCGTTAATTTTACCTGAATATAGACTCGTATATCTTCCATCCATAAAATTTTCAGAATTTTAGGCTTGGCCAATCAATACCAGATTTTTCTTAAAGTTTCCCCTGTTTCACTGTTTGACTAATCTGACCACTCTTCACTACGAATCAAATTTCTCATTTTACAGAATTCAAAATGTGTTGTATTTGATTTCATTTGAAACTAGACTCATTAAGGAGTCTAAGCATATAAATTTTATCTTATAATCATTTTTGTACAATTTATAATGATTTTCTAAAAACAGAACAGGGAATCTAGTAGTCGTTTTGACTCAGCCCCACAATACTTCAAATATCTCAAGATCGGTAACTCTTTTGTTTTTATAGTTTCTTTTGTAAGAAAATAGACTCTTCAAGCTTTAATGACATAATTTACTCAGCTTCTAATTCAACTCCTACAAATTATGGCGACTTTCCAAAATCACCTTACTGCTGCTGTCCCCAAGCAGATTATTACCAAATCAAATACTAACATTTGCATTTCACCTTAATAGCTAGCTTAGCAAACCTTAATTTAACATATAATTCACACATATCACATTCCAAGCATTCACTCTATTCTATCACTTAAGGTATAAACATTACTCAATAACTTCCTAATTCAAATTCGGCAACTACACCAAGACCATTTTAACTCGTTTCTCATCCAAATAACATGAACAACAACCATTTCTTGAACATTTTCTCATGGCCGATTGCTCATGTTACCAACAAGATTCAAGATTTGAACATGGGCTAACTAAGGGACTTAGTAACTAGCTTAATACATCCAACAATTTCCAAAAGCTACCATGAATTACATACCTTATTCAAGACTAGAAGGAGTGGCCGAATGTTTTACTTCCCCTTCCCCCTTCTTCTTAGCATTTTCGGCCAAGGATGATAAAAGATGAACATTTTTTTTTTCTTTAGATTTGGCTAGCAAGAACATGAATGATGATCCCTTTTTTTTTTTCATTACTTTTCTTTTATTCTCTCTTTTATTTATTTTATTACTAACATTTTATGACACAAAATAACATTTTTTTATTTGTGCCATACTTATGCCATAATTCCAATATAAAAAAATTTGCACAAATGCTTATCATGCCCATCATGGCCGGCCACTATGTTTTAAGGTGGGAAATTTGACATGCAAATCCACCTATTTCATACTATAAGTTATTTGGCCACTATAAATTAGCCCATAGCATTTGCAAAAATTTTCACATGAGTCATATTTCATAATTTCACTCACAATTGGCAAAATCAAAGCATGAAATTTTCACACATGCACTTTCACATGAAATAAACATAGAATATAACATCTAATTATTTTTGTGACTCGGTTTAGTGGTCCCGAAACCACTTTCCGACTAGGGTCAATTTAGGGCTGTCACAACTCTCCCCCACTTAAGAAATTTTCGTCCCCGAAAATCTTACCGGTAAATAGGTTTGGGTATCGTTCTTTCATAGAGTTCTTGGGTTCCCAAGTAGCTTCTTCCATCCCATGCTTAAGCCATAACACTTTTACTAAAGGAACCCTTTTGTTTCGTAACTCCTTCACTTCACGGGCCAGGATACGAATCGGTTCTTCTTCATAACTCATATCGGCTTGAATTTCAACCTCGGAGGGACTTATTACGTGCGAAGGATCAGATCTATAACGTCGAAGCATCGAAACATGAAAAACGTTGTGGATCCTTTCAAGTTCAGGGGGTAAAAGCAACCTATATGCAACTGGACCAATTCTTTCGGATATTTCGTACGGCCCAATGAACCTCGGACTCAATTTGCCCTTACGGCCAAATCTGAGTATCTTTTTCCAAGGCGAAACTTTAAGGAACACTTTATCTCCCACCTGATATTCAATGTCCTTTCGTTTCAAATCCGCATACGATTCCTGACGATCTGTGGCTACCTTCAGACTTTCCCGGATTACCTTTACTTTTTGTTCGGCATCTTTAATCAAATCAACTCCGAAAATTTTACTTTCACCGAGCTCGGTCCAAACAATGGTGTACGACATTTACGGCCGTACAAAGCCTCGTAAGGTGCCATCTTAATACTTGATTGAAAACTATTATTGTAAGCGAATTCAATCAAAGGTAAATACCGTTCCCATGAACTACTGAACTCGAGGATGCAACATCTCAACATATCCTCAAGTATCTGAATTATCCGCTCGGATTGACCATCGGTTTGGGGGTGAAAAGAAGTGCTAAAATGCAGCTTGGTACCCAAAGCTTCTTGCAATTTCTTCCAAAATCGTGAGGTGAATCTCGGATCTCTATCCGACACGATAGAAATAGGTACCCCGTGTAATCTCACAATCTGAGAAACGTACAATTCAGCTAGTCTATCCAATGAAAAATCCGTACGCACGGGGATAAAGTGAGCCGACTTAGTCAGTCTATCAACAACAACCCAAATCGCATCCTTCTTACTTGCTGACAATGGCAGTCCGGACACAAAGTCCATTGTGACTCGATCCCATTTCCACTCGGGTATCATGATTGGCTGAAGTAATCCTGAAGGCACTTGATGTTCCGCTTTCACTTGTTGACATATTAAACATCTCGAAACAAAGTCGGAGATGTCTCGTTTCATACCATGCCACCAAAATCGACGTTTCAAATCATTGTACATTTTCGTACTCCCCGGGTGAATTGACATTCGGCTACAATGGGCTTCGTTCAGAATCATCGAAATGAGTTCCGAATTCCTTGGAACACACAAACGACTTCTGAACCTCAAACAATCATCATCATCAATTTGAAACTCCGATTCCTTGTTCGGAACACACTCAGCCCGTTTTGCAACCAATTCATCATCGACTTTCTGAGCTTCACGAATTTGATGAGTCAATAATGGTTTGGCTTTTAATTCAGCTACTAACACATTGTCGGGTAGAACAGACAAATGCACATTCATCGCTCGTAAAGCAAACAATGACTTCCGGCTTAAGGCGTCCGCAACCACATTAGCCTTTCCCGGGTGGTAATCAATGACAAGCTCGTAATCTTTCAACAACTCAAGCCAACATCTTTGTCGCAGATTCAAGTCTCGCTGAGTCATCAAATATTTGAGACTTTTGTGATCCGAAAATACATGGCACTTTTCACCAAATAGGTAATGTCGCCATATTTTTAAAGCAAACACGATGGCAGCTAGTTCAAGATCATGAGTCGGATAATTTTTCTAGTGTGGCTTTAATTATCTCGACGCATAGGCCACCACTCGACCTTCTTGCATCAATACGCAGCCCAGCCCAAGTAGGGATGCGTCACTATAAATGACAAACTCTTTGCCTGATTCGGGTTGCACTAAAATTGGAGCTTCAGTCAAATAAGTTTTTAGTTGATCAAAACTTTTCTGACATTTCTCCGTCCATTCGAACTTAACATCCTTTTGAAGTAGCTTCGTCATTGGTGTGGCTATCATCGAGAAACCTTTGACAAATCGTCGGTAATAACCGGCGAGTCCCAAAAAGCTCTGAACTTCAGTAATATTTCTTGGAGGCTTCCAGTTAAGTATGGCTGAAATTTTGCTCGGGTCAACTCGAATACCCGATGCGGATACCACATGACCCAAGAAGCTAACCTCTCTTAACCAGAACTCACACTTACTGAACTTAGCATATAACTGCTTATCCCGCAACATTTGCAACACTAGTCTCAGGTGCTCAGCATGTTCGGTCTCATCTCTTGAATAGACCAAGATGTCATCAATGAACACAACTACGAACCGATCCAAATATGGTCTGAAGATCCGATTCATCAAATCCATAAATACCGCAGGGGCATTAGTAAGCCCAAACGGCATCACTAAGAATTCGTAGTGACCGTACCTCGTTCTGAAAGCAGTTTTGGGTGCATCCGAATCTCGAACCCGCAACTGATAATAACCCGATCTCAAATCTATTTTTGAGAACACTGAGGCTCCCTTTAGTTGATCAAACAAATCATCAATACGCGGTAACGGATATTTATTCTTTATCGTCACTTTATTCAGTTGACGATAGTCAATGCACAACCTCATGGTTCCGTCCTTCTTTTTCACGAACAATACTGGTGCACCCTAAGGTGAGAAACTTGGTCGAGCAAAACCTCTATCCGTCAATTCTTGCAACTGAGCTTTCAACTCTTTTAACTCGGTTGGTGCCATACGATACGGAGCTATCGAAATCGGCGTAGTCCCAGGTACAAGCTCAATACCAAACTCTACCTCCCGAATAGGTGGTAAACCCGATAATTCTTCAGGAAAAACATCTAGGTATTCACAAACCACCGGCACAGATTCGGGTTTCTTTTCTAATTCTTTGTCATCAAGTACATACGCAAGGTATGCTTCGCACCCTTTTCTTACATATTTCTGGGCCAACATTGAGGATATTACAACTGGCAACCCATCCAAGTCTGTAGACTCAACTCGGATTACTTCGTTATTTGTGCACCTCAAATCAATAGTCTTGCTTTTGCAATTCACAACCGCATCATGCACGGTCAACCAATCCAACCCGAGAATAACATCAAATTCATCAAACGGCAAAAGCATCAAGTCCGCCGGAAAACAGGAACCTCGAATCACTAGGGGACATTTCTTACACACTTTGTCGACAAGCACGTAACGACCCAAGGGATTTGACACCCGAATTACGAACTCAGTAGACTCAATAGGTAAAGTCTTACTGGATGCTAAGGTTTCACATATGTAAGAATGAGTAGAACCGGGGTCAATCAAAGCAATTACATTAGTATCAAAGAGAGTGAAAGTACCGGTAATAACATCAGGCGAAGAAGCATCCTCGCGGGCACGTATAGCATAAGCTCTAGCAGGCGCACGAGCCTCGGATCCGGTCGTAGCATCTCTAGATCCTCTCTGACCACCACTAGCATTGCCCGTATTTTAGATGGTCTACCTCGAGCAGTGGTAGCACCCGGTTTCCCATTCTGATTTACATTCTGTTCAGACAACCTCGGGCAATCTTTGATGAAGTGGTCAACTATCCACACTTGTAACAGGAGCGGTCATGGAATCTACAACTCCCCGAATGCCATTTACCGCAATATCGACATTCTGTTTTGTCTCGACGTTCATTCCCAACACTAGCGATCGAAGTGCCTCGGGTACCCACAGGGGGTCGATCACGATCTCGTCTAAAAAGGCCCGAAGTGCCTCTAAACCGGCCCACATCATCTCGAAATTTCTTCGATGCCTGTTGAAGAGACTTTCCCGAGGATCTTTTACGAAACTCCCCTGTTCCCACATCAACTTTTTGTTTTTCTTTTCTAAGCTCTTCAGCTTTACAAGCTCGCTCGACAAGTACTACGAACTCTCGTATTTCAAGAATGCCAACGAACATTTTTATATCTTCATTCAGCCCATCCTCGAAGCGTTTACACATGATAGCCTCGGACGAAACACATTCCCGAGCGTATCTACTAAGTCTAACAAATTTTCGCTCGTAATCAGTAACTGACATAGAACCTTGCTTAAGCTCAAGAAATTCCTTCCATTTTTGATCAACAAATCTCTGACTGATATACTTTCTCCGAAACTCAGTTTGGAAAAACTCCCAAGTTACTTGCTCTCGAGGCACAACAGAAGTCAGAGTACTCCACCAATAGTAGGCAGAATCGCGTAACAAGGAGATAGTACACTTTAGGCATTCATCAGGTGTACAAGATAGCTCATCGAGTACCCGGATAGTGTTGTCCAACCAAAGTTCAGCTTGCTCGGCATCATCGCTATCCGTAGCCTTAAATTCAGTAGCCCCATGTTTTCGGATTCTGTCAACTGGGGGCTTATTTGACCTTATTTGGTCAATTACCGGAGGTATTGTAGGTGCGGGGGTGGTATTTGTCGGGAATGGAGGTTGTGGAACAGCCGTATTAGTTCGAATGTATTGGTTGAACCAATCATTCATCACGCTATAGAAAGCTTGTCTAGCTTCATCATTCGGGTTACTAGCATTAGGTTGAGAGTCCGCCGGCGCTGTCCCTTGTGCGGGAGCAGGCGCTACACTCTCAAGATCATCAGCTACCTCTCGGTCGGGATCGGGATCCATTACTATAAATGAATACATTTGCAAATGTCAGAAATATCCACACTATCAAATAATCACATAAAATGGCATGTATAGCTAGACCCAACGCATTACGGTAGTCCTAGAATCGACTAAACCGTGGCTCTGATACCAATCAAAGTGTAACACCCCGAACCCGAGACCGTCACCGGAGTCGAACACGAGGTGTTAACAGACTTTTAAAAATTTTCCAGACACTGCCAATCTGCGTAATAGTCGCTTTAAAAATCATATCTTGAGTTTCACAACTCGAAAATCAGTTTTGTGATTTTTCCCTGAAACTAGACTCACATGCCCATCTACATATTTTTTTCTAAAATTTTTGGTCACGCCAATTAGTACAGTTTATTAGTCAAAGTCTCCCATGTTACAGGGATCGACTACCCTGACCTTTGCGCATTAGGACTTGGATATCTCCTTGTACAGGGCTCCAATACTGATGCCGTTTGTTTCTATAGAAACTAGACTCAGAGAGGAATCTATACATATGTGGTATAACTCCTAATTATCTCTGGTTAATTTATGGTAAGTTTTCAAAGTCGAAACAGAAGATCCAGAAACCGTTCTGGCCCTGTTTCACGAGAACTTTAATATCTCTTAATATACTGTTCATATGATTGTTTCGTTACTTTCATATGAAAATAGATTCATCAAGGTTCGATTACATAATTTATTCACTATTTAATTCCATTCCTACAAATTTTTGTGATTTTTCAAATCCACACCACTGCTGCTGTCAGCATCTGTTTTCAAGGTAAACTTTACCTATTTCGTGGTTACCATGGACCAACTAGGGTCTTGTCATACATAGGTCCACATATGATCATATTTAGCCATTCCAATGGCTGATCATTTGCCCAACACTTCCATTCCAAACCATAGTCACATCATGAAACCATATATACATACATAAACACAAATGGTCTAATGCCATACTCCACTTCTACAAGCCATTTTCGCATGGCTGTACACACACACATCACAAAAAGTGCTTAAAACAACAAGGGGTAGTCCTATACATGCCATATCTAGAGTTCAACTAAAAGAGCACCAAAAGAGCTTTGATAGTGTGGATGACTTCGACTTCGATGATCCCGAATCCGATAGCTAACGAACAAAATCTAGAAAACAGAGAGCCAAAGCAACGGGGTAAGCATTTTAAAGCTTAGTAAGTTTCAAGTAATGAATTCGGCTTTGACTAAAGTATTACATTCACATAACTAAATGAATCACTTTATTAATACACATTCTCATAATCATGCTTACTTCACAATTCGTCAACATATATACACAAGGTATCAACCCATATAAAAGCCCAAAAGTTCGTTAGTCGATTGAACGAATACTACTTAAAACGAATCGACTTTTCCGAAGCACATGCAAACATACCTTATCCTTTGGGTTTGTTGAGCGTATTAATTGAATTTATTACAGCACAAAACGCTCACATTCATGCCCAAGTTTCTTCAGAATTTAGCCGGATATTACCACAAGCACAATTGCCTTCGGGTCTTAGCCCGGGCATAGCAACTCGCACGAATGCCTTCGGGTCTTAGCCCGGATATATCAACTTGCACAATTGCCTTCGGGTCTTAGCCCGGATATATCAACTTGCACAAATGCCTGCGGGTCTTAGCCCGGATATATCAACTCGCACAAATGCCTGCGGGTCTTAGCCCGGATATATCAACTCGCACAAATGCCTTCGGGTCTTAGCCCGGTTATATATACAAATGCTCATGCACACATATATCAATAATCATAACACATCCATATCTTATTTTCGTTACTAAGGCTCAAACACAAAACATTTATTAAACCTTTCCAATTTTCGGCTCAATAGCCACACACAAAGAGCATGCTTTCATTTGGCTTTATAACATAGTCTCTATGCACAATCGGCTATCCATCATAGTATGACTAATCATTTCAATATAATTCAAGTGGGGTCATTACTCGAAGACTTACCTCGGATGTTGTCGAACGACTTCAATGGCTATTCAATTACTTTTTCCTTCCCTTTATCGGATTTAGTTCCCCTTTGCTCTTGAGCTTAAGTTCAACAAATTTTAAAATAGTCATTAATCGACTATTCAAGTATTACTTTCAGAATAATATATATATTGATTCGACTTTCACACACATAGATTATAGTAAGCTTTATAAAAATCAATAAATAATTCATTAGCAAATTTTCATTAATGTTTACAACAAAATCACATATTCACTACGAGCGATTTTTCCTGAGCAGTAGTCACTAAATTATTTATAACTGGAGCTACAAAACTCCAAATCACTTTCCGTTAATTTTCCCTGAATATAGACTCGTATATCTTCCATCCATAAAATTTTCAGAATTTTAGGCTTGGCCAATCAATACCAGATTTTTCTTAAAGTTTCCCCTGTTTCACTGTTTGACTAATCTGACCACTCTTCACTACGAATCAAATTTCTCATTTTACAGAATTCAAAATGTGTTGTATTTGATTTCATTTGAAACTAGACTCATTAAGGAGTCTAAGCATATAAATTTTATCTTATAATCATTTTTGTACAATTTATAATGATTTTCTAAAAACAGAACAGGGAATCTAGTAGTCGTTTTGACTCAGCCCCACAATACTTCAAATATCTCAAGATCGGTAACTCTTTTGTTTTTATAGTTTCTTTTGTAAGAAAATAGACTCTTCAAGCTTTAATGACATAATTTACTCAGCTTCTAATTCAACTCCTACAAATTATGACGATTTTCCAAAATCACCTTACTGCTGCTGTCCCCAAGCAGATTATTACCAAATCAAATACTAACATTTGCATTTCACCTTAATAGCTAGCTTAGCAAACCTTAATTTAACATATAATTCACACATATCACATTCCAAGCATTCACTCTATTCTATCACTTAAGGTATAAACATTACTCAATAACTTCCTAATTCAAATTCGGCAACTACACCAAGACCATTTTAACTCGTTTCTCATCCAAATAACATGAACAACAACCATTTCTTGAACATTTTCTCATGGCCGATTGCTCATGTTACCAACAAGATTCAAGATTTGAACATGGGCTAACTAAGGGACTTAGTAACTAGCTTAATACATTCAACAATTTCCAAAAGCTACCATGAATTACATACCTTATTCAAGACTAGAAGGAGTGGCCGAATGTTTTACTTCCCCTTCCCCCTTCTTCTTAGCATTTTCGGCCAAGGATGATAAAAGATGAACAAATTTTTTTTTCTTTAGATTTGGCTAGCAAGAACATGAATGATGATCCCTTCTTTTTTTTTTCATTACTTTTCTTTTATTCTCTCTTTTATTTATTTTATTACTAACATTTTATGACACAAAATAACATTTTTTTATTTGTGCCATACTTATGCCATAATTCCAATATAAAAAAATTTGCACAAATGCTTATCATGCCCATCATGGCCGGCCACTATGTTTTAAGGTGGGAAATTTGACATGCAAATCCACCTATTTCATACTATAAGTTATTTGGCCACTATAAATTAGCCCATAGCATTTGCAAAAATTTTCACATGAGTCATATTTCATAATTTCACTCACAATTGGCAAAATCAAAGCATGAAATTTTCACACATGCACTTTCACATGAAATAAACATAGAATATAACATCTAATTATTTTTGTGACTCGGTTTAGTGGTCCCGAAACCACTTTCCAACTAGGGTCAATTTAGGGCTGTCACACATATTAAGTTTAAACAATAGATATTGGTATCCTAGGATTTTACCTAAAGTTTTAATGATTAGGGCTTTTCCCATTTTGCTCAAATACGGTGTTTTTCATTCTTCGAAAGACTAGGAGATGTCACCCCTTCCTCGTCAATGAGTTGGTCAAGTTCTTGAGAGAGGTTATCATCAACTTCCTCATCCATGTCTTCCAAGCTGTTCATTAGGGTTTGTTGGTAGTCACCAAATTCTCTTCCAATGAAGGTATCTTTGTAGGAAATAATACGATTAGAATCCGGTAGATCTTGGTCATTAACTGTTGAAAGTTGGCTTGCAATGCAGCAGCATGAAGCCTTTTACTTTTTGTTTTATGACTTAGTTAGTTGTGTATGTAACAAGTTAATTGTGTAAGTTGGAATGTAATTTTGGTGTTCTTAAGGAAAGTCACCTATTTAGCTGATTTAGTAGGTGCTTAGGTTATTATTAAGATGATTTTACAGCTTATACAAAAGCACAAGCAACGTTTGTATTGTCCCAAAATTAAGGGAGCTATTTTAAGTAATGTATTTTGAACAAAAATGGATATGAGAAAATTTTCAGTTTTTCCTCTCATCTGAATCATTTTAGCTTCTTTTTTTCTTCTTTCAACACTTTTTTTGTTTTGATCTTTCGTTGCTATCAAAAACTCAACAAACAGTATCAAAGCCTGTCATCTTTGAGGGCCTTTTGTTGTGTGTTGCTTATTTGTTTGAAAGAAAAGAAATAGAAGCTTTGTTGTTGTTTTTTTTGTTGCTACAAAAGTATGATCTTCTCACCACCCGCACCACCTGCCTTTGATGGTGAAAACTACAACATTTGGACTGTGAAAATGAAGACATACCTATAGGCTCATGACCTTTGGAGTGTGGTTCAAGCTGATACAGAGCCACCACCTTTGAGAGCTAATCCTACAATAGCTCAGATTAGTCAGTACAATGAGGACTGTGCCAAGAAGTATAAGGCAATGTCCTGTCTACAAAATGGAGTCTTAGATGTAATCTTCACAAGGATAATCGCCTGTGACTCTCCAAAGCAGGCTTAGGACAAGCTTAAGTAAGAGTTTCAGGGGTCAGACAAAACCAAGTAGTAGCAGTTGATCAACTTAAGGAGGGACTTCGAAAATCTAAAAATGAAAGTGTAACACCCGCTACCCGTATCCGTTTTCGGAATAGGGCACGAGGCATTATCGAATTTTATTAAACATTTCAATAATTCTAAGTTATTTATTATTCATATTCTGAAAATAATCATAACGTCCCTCTATTGGGCCCTCGAAGCCCAAAACATTCATTAGGAACCTACTGGGACTAAATCAGAATCATAGGGAATTTTTCGCAAAATCCTAAATATATACATATAGATTTTAGATTTTTTTTATTTCCGAATTAGGTGCAAGATTCATACGGGCGTATCACATAACAAATCTTTTCATAAGAAATTGCATAACTGAAACCTTTCCACTCTTTCATAAGCTCAATTATATTTTCATCTAAGCACTTACCATTCTAATGCACCTTATAATTAAACATATTATCATTCAACAGTAATTTGGCTATTGCCAAAACTTCAAGCAACAACATTGGTCAGCATACTATAATATTGAAAAACTTATTTTCTCGTCATGTCTCACTTAAATTTATTACTCGTCTTAATACACATAATTTTCCTTGTATCAACGTATCAAAGATAGTCTCATATTTACATGTCATGATACATATCATTTTCTTGTTGTTTCTTCTTAAATATAAATCATTCAATTCATTATGACAATATTTCATGTACCATTATTTTTATAAGTTCAATGTATATTTATTCCAGTAGCAGTTCATAATCTTAAATATTTATAATTATCAGGCAAGTTTCACATACATGTATTTTCCATGTCATATTTCAGTATATCAAATAATTATCATTTCTATGTATTTCAAGTATAATTTCATGATTTTAAGTACTTATCATTTTCTATTTTTATCCTGTTGATTTCTCGAAATTTTGATGGATTTTCAGGGGTACACTTTAGTGTACAAATTCGGGTCCGTGAATTCATATTCATGTGCGCACATTTTTCAATTCAGAGAGCACACTCCCGCGAACTTCATTTCTTACAGCGGGATTACCAGTCCAGGCTAAATCCCCTGTAATATAAACTCATAGAGTATTGTCGGGATTACCAGTCCAGGCTAAATCCCCTGCAATGACAATTACTCTAATGAGCTTGGATCTGAATTACCAGTCTAGGCTAAATTCAGACCCTAATTCGGATTACCCGTCCGGGCTAAATCCATTTTCCACATATTCTTCGGGAGGGCTATATCCAGATAGCATCACCCGTCCGGGCTAGATCCTTTTTACCGTCAATTCCTTTTTAGAGATCCATCAAATTTTCCTTCCATTCCACCGGGATTTCTTCCCCTTTATATCAAATATATCAATGTTTCATCAATTTTCATACAATGAACATTCAAATCATATTCTCATTAATAACAAACATTTCAAGCATTTAAGAACATAATTCAAGTTACACAAACTTACCTCGTTACTTGTTCGTGTTTACAATTTCACTAATTCGATGTTTTTTTTCTTTTCCACGTTCAAGTCTCGTTTTTGAGTCATTCAGATCTTTATAAATAAATTTAATCATCGTTTTCATTCATTTCATATTCTGATACATTCAATTAATGCTCTAGGTAAGATTACCATTTTGCCCCTAAGCTTTTAATTAATGACGATTGTAATCCTTAGGCTCAGAAAAATAAATTATTGTAATTTAAATCCTTATTTTAAGCCTAATTATTCCGATACATATTGATAACAGCCCATGAATTCTATAAAATATTGGAATTTTTCATAATTTCAACACTTTTCAATTTAATCCCTAAAACATGTTTTCACCCGATCTTGTTCTAATTTCATTCAATTTTGTAATTTAAATAAATAAACAATCCATTTCATGCAATTTGATCATTTTTTACATTTTTACAAAATTACCCATAAAGTTTTACTTTTAATCCATTTAGTCCCTGAGCCTAAAACGTGCAAACTATCCATGCTACCTGAATATTCATTCATATATATATATATATTTCTCCTCCTCTCCATTTCTCATCCTTAACTTATATAACTTGCTTATAAGTAACATTATCTATGATTTCACTATTTACTTGTAAATTTATTCAAAGCTCTCCATTTGAGTCATAGTCACTAAATTATTTTTATCTTGAGCTACAAAACTCCAAATTATGATCTGCTGATTTTCCCTGAAACTAGACTCACATATATTCTTACCATTAAATTTTCAAAATTTTTGGTTTCGGCAATAAGTACAGTTTATTCTCTAAAGTCATCTCTTTGTACAAAATTCATATGATGGTCCCGTTTGTTTTTATTGAAAATAGATTCATTCAGGATTTTAAAAATATAAATTTAAGCCTCTAATTATTTTTATTCAATTTTTTATGATTTTCCAAAATCAAAATAGGGGAACCCAAATTCATTCTGACTTTGTCTCACAAAATTTATTATATCTCATGATTTACAATCTCATTACTTACACTGTTTCTTCTATGAGAAACTAGACTTAATAAGCTTTAATTCCATATTTTTTTATCATCTAATTCGATTCCCATAATTTATGGTGATTTTTCAAAATTAACCTACTGTTGCTGTCCAAAACTGTTTTAGTGCAAGATGTTTATTACCATGTTTATAACACCCTTATTTTCTTTCTCTACACTATTTCTCATCACCTTCTCTTACTTTCTCTTCACTAACATATCAAGAACATAGGACCATATATACAAAAACTTTACATTAACATCATTTCCATACTTTTTCAATAATATCAAACTTAAAAATATATTAAAATCTTGATGTTCTTACCTTGTCATATTGATTTCAATCTTTAACTTGATATTCTAGCTCCCCATAGTCTCCTTGTTATCTTTCTCTCTTGATGGATATAGAAATTCTTTTGATTTTTAGATGAAAATAGTAATTTTTTGGTGAAAGGACCAAATTGTAAAGAAAAGAAAGTTTCTTTCGTTCGTTCCTCTTCATACGTTGGAATGCATGGGAGAAGATGATGATTCTTCATCTTTCCTTCCATATATATATACTAAATAAAATAATAATAAAATAATAAAATATTATTTAAAAATCAAATTAAAATATTAATAAACTAATATTTATTTAATTAATCTAAAATATCTCCAACATCATCATTATCTTCTAGATTTCTCTCTCTTCTAATTGACCATTTTGCCCTTTATGATCTTTTAAAATTCCATCATGGAGTCATTACTTAATTTGGTAAAATTACGATTTAATCCTTTAAAATTCTTCACCTTTTTCAATTTGGTCCTAATCCATCCATTTTCCTTAGTTTCTAGATCATTCCACCCTTAAAATATTTACACCATTGGTCCTTCAACTTTTTCATATTTACACTTTAACCCTTCAAATTTTGAGTATTTACTATTGGGAAACAAAACTTTTCTCACTTTTGCGATTTAATCCTTTCTTGAACTAATATGTCATAATATACTTCTCAATGTTGACATAACTCCAAAATTTTTCCTTTTTGTCGTTTTATTTCCTTATTTTATTATATCAAAGATAATATCTTACTGTAAAAAATTTTGGGGTATTACTGAAATAGTTTGAATCCATCAAGTTATACTGTGATAGGATAATGGCCACTGTCAATAATATTAGACTATTTGGAAATGATTTTAGTGATAGGAGGATAGTTGAAAAGGTTATTACAACCCTTCCAAAGAAGTATGAGTCAAAAATTTCTTCTCTGGAGGACTCTAGAGAACTATGAACTATATCTCTAACAGAGCTGATAGATGCTCTTTATGCACAAGAGCAAAGGAGGGCCAACAGGTTGGAGGAGTACCCTAAAGGAGTCTTTCAGGCTAGAAGCAAAGAAAGCTCAAACTCGAGCTCAAGCTCAAGCTACAATGGTAAGAAACCTTGGTCTGAAAAGAAAGAAAGCCAAATCAGGATGCTGCCAAAAAGAAGTTTCTACCATGCACTCACTGCAAGAAGTCCACTCATTTAGAAAAGTACTGCTGGTACAGGCCTAGCATTCAGTGTAGAAGTTGCAAGCAACTTCGTCACATGGAAAAAGTCTGTAAAAACAAGGCAAAAACACAACCACAGTAGTAGAACCAAGCTTAAGTTGCTGAGGATGTTCAAGCTCAAGAGAAGCATGTTTTTATAGCTTCTTATGTTGCAAGTTCAAGCAAAGTAAAAAAGGACTAGCTAATTGATAGTGGCTGCACTCAACACATGGTATCAGATGAAGGCATGTTTAGGGAACTCGATGTTAGCATTGTGTCCAAGGTCAAAATTGGGAATGGTGAGTTCATTGAGGCCAAAGGCAAGGGCAAAGTTGTGATCTGCACTCAATCAAGTAACAAAAAAAAATTCAGAAGTCCTTTTTGTACCTGATATTGACCAGAATTTACTTAGTGTTGGTCAGTTGTTAGAAAAGGGTTACTCTCTTATCTTTGAAGATAAAACTTGTGTGATTAAAGATCTTTTTGGTTAATAGCTAGTGACAATAGCTATGCATGATAGATCTTTTACTTTAGATGTGGATCAGTTAGAAGTAAAGGCTTACACTACTCTGACTGATGAATCATGTTTATGGCACAATAGGTTGGGGCATATGAACTACAAGTCACTTGGTTTGCTGTATAATATGAGTCTAGTTGAAAACATGTTCAAGACTGAGCTAAAAAATAAAGTTTGTGAGGTCTGTCAGTTTGGCAAGAAGACCAGACTACCTTTTCCAGTTAACAAAGCATGGAGAGCTCAAGAGAGGCTTCAACTAGTCCATACTGATATTTGTGAACCTATGAAGACCTCTTCACTAAATGACAACAAGTATTTTGTGCTGCTCATTGATGATTTACCAGATTCTATTGGGTAAAATTTCTGAGGCATAAGTCAAATGTGGTTGATGCCTTTTGCAAGTTTAAGGCCCTGGTTGAGAATCAAGCAAGCTGCAAGTTAAAGGCCATGAGATCAGACAATGGCACTAAGTATGTGTCACAAAAGTTTTAGAAGATTTGTGATGAAGCTGGAATTCTGCATCAGTTAACCACTATGTACACACCACAACAAAATGGTGTTTGTGAGAGAAAGAATAGAACTGTCCTTGATATGGCCAGGTGTTTGTTGTTTGAAGGAAAAATGCCTAACATTTTTTGGGCTAAGAAAGTAAATACCTCAGTGTATTTACTCAATAGCTTGTTAACAAATGCATTTAAAGGCAAAACACCATTTGAAGCTTGGTTTGGACACAAGCCTACTGTCCCTCACTTGTAAGTGTTTGGTTGCATATGCTACACACTTATGCCAGCTGAAAAGAGAACCAAGTTGGAAGGGAGGTCTATGCCTGAAGTATTCGTTGGTTACAACGACACAAAGAAAGGATACAGGGTCTTTGATCCTTTAACCAAGAAAATAGTTGTGAGCAGAGATGTGAAGATCAATGAAGGGTTAGTTGGAAATGGAATGGAACAAGTGCAAGCTTGTCTGAGCAAGACCAGCAAGATCATAATTTGTAACCAGTTAAAAATAAAGCTCACATTGATGAAGAAATTGATGATGTGCCTGTTAGGGCTATAAGGTCTATCACAAACATCTACCAATGATGTGATATGACCATTGTTGAGCCTTACAACTTTGATGAAGCTGCAAATGAGGATTACTGGAAAAAAGCAATGTAGGCAGAAATGGAAATTATTAACAAGAATGATACATGGGAGCTGGTTGATGGGCTAGTGCAAAGAAAATTTATAGGTGTAAAATGGGTGTTCAGGACCAAGAACAATGTAGATGGACAACTAAACAAGCACAAAGCTAGGCTGGTTTTGAAGGGATACAACCAACAATATGGTGTTGACTTCTCAGAGACCTTTGCACCAGTTGCAAGGTTGGACACCATAAAGTTGCTATTTGCCTTAACTGCTCAAAAGCAATGGAAATCACACCAGCTGAATATCAAATCTACCTTCTTGAATGGTTTTCTCAAGGAGGAAATCTTTGTTGAGCAGCCAGATGGGTTCAAAGTATTTGGTGAATAACATACGGTTTACAAGCTTAAAAAGGCATTATATGGCCTAAAATAGGCTCCAAGGGCTTGGTATGATAGAATTGACACATATCTGTCAAAACTTGGATTTGAGAAAAGTGTCAGTGAACCTACTCTTTATGTCAAAAGGGCTGAGAATGAGACCTTATTGATTATATCCTTATATGTGGATGATTTGTTGGTTACTAGTAGCAAAAGCGAACTGATTGAAGAGTTCAAAAAATAGATGTAAGATGTTTTTGAGATGGCTGATCTAGGCTTGATGACTTACTTTCTTGGCATGAAAGTGAATCAGAATGAGCATCGCCTTTTTATAAGCCAACATGCATTTTCTTTGAAGATCTTAAGCAAGTTTTGCATGACAAACTACAAACCTGCTAGTACTCTTGTGGCACAAGGTGAAAAGCTTTCCAGCAAGAGTGATTATGAAAGAGTGGATGAGAAGGGTTATAGAAGTCTTGTAGGTTTTCTGTTATATTTGATAGCAACAAGGCCTGATCTTATGTTCGCAGTAAACCTTTTATCCAGGTTTATGCACTACAGCAATACTGCTCACTTCAAAGCAGTTAAAAGAGTTCTAAGATATGTCAAAGGAACTCTCAACCTTGGGGTGAAATTTGAGAAAGCTGAAGAATTGAAGCTGGTTGGTTACTCAGACAGTGGTTGGGCAGGTTCTATTGATGATATGAAGAGCACATCAGGTAACCTTTTTACCTTAGACTCAGGAGTTTTTTAGCACAATCCACTGTAGAAGCAAAGTACATTGCAGTTGCTACTGTTGTTAATCAAGCCATTTGGCTTAGAAAGCTTTTGAGTGACTTGAATGATGATCAAGGGGAAGCAACAGAAATCAAGGTGGACAACCAGTTAGCTGTTGCTATTGCCAAAAATCCTGTGTTTCATGGAAAGACCAAACACTTCAAGGTCAAGTATCATTTTGCAAGGGAGGTAGAACTATCAAGGGAAGTCAATTTGATTCATTACAGTTTGGAGGTTCAGCTTGCAAACATTTTAACCAAGCCACTCGCTAATGCAAGGTTTGAGTGTTTAAGGAACAGTATTGGAGTTTACTGCATAGAAGCCAAGGAGTGTTGAAAGTTGGCTTGCAATGCAACAACATGAAGCCTTTTATTTTTTGTTTTATGACTTAGTTAGTTGTGTATGTAACAAGTTAATTATGTTAGTTGGAATGTAATTTTGTTATTATTAAGGAAAGTCACTTATTTAGCTGATTTAGTCGGTGCTTAGGTTATCATTAAGCTGATTTTACCGCTTATACAAAAGCACAATCAATGTTTGTATTGTCCCAAGATTAAGGGAGCTGTTTTAAGTAATGTATTTTGAATAAAAATGGAAATGAGAAAATTTTCAGTTTTTCCTCTCATCTGAATCATTTTAGCTTCTATTTTTCTTCTTTCAACACCTTTTTTTTTTTTTTTGATACTTGGTTGTTGTCAAAAACTCAACATTGACATTCACCCTTATTGTGCTACAAAGGACTTCTCCTTCTCCCCGGTGGATAGAGCAGTGGAGGGAGCAGCAGAATCCAATGATGCCATTCTCCCAACCTCGACCCCAATGTAAGATTTTTTTTTCCTCCAATTGTGGAGGTGAGAGTTGAATTTGATGTCTTTCCATTTTTCTTTTAAACTACTAGTTATTATGCACTAGACATAGTTCCCTTCTCCATGTTAGTTATATATCATATTCATGACGTGCACAAAGATATTTCAGCCAATTTTGTTTTTGTTTTTTTAAAGAACAAAACAAAGCACATTATTAAGTTATAATACAAAGGTCTCAATTCAGTCCAAGGCAAAATATTCTACATAAAGATATGCAAAGTAGTTGTTGGATGGTTCTTTGATTACAACAATTACATCGGACAGCCTATAATGCAACCAAGTGCAAGGATCACTTTAGAGACATCTACTGTGCCAAAGCACTTGTATTGTAAACAAGAAGTGCACCACCGGCAAGAATTCCAGCTAGGGTAACCGCCCAGATTGCCAATCCGGTAGTACCTGCATGCGACCATGTTTAAAATTAAATCACATATTTACCAAATTTAGTGTTTTTAATATATAAACCAAAGTTGAGTTGTTTTAATATACACGTACCGCCAACATAAACATCACCACTGGGAGACCAGTCGTTGGTGTTGTAGATAGGACTGTGTTTCAATCATCACAAAAAAATTATATTAGGACTGCAGTTCAACTGGTAACCATAGCTTATAAAAGAAAACGAAATTAATTTACATGTACCGTTAAGTCTCTTAACTTGTAAACCAATAAATTCTCTAAGACCATTACCTGTACCCATCGACGTTAGCACCATATTTGTCAACATATTGGTAAACACCCTTTCCCTACATCAAATTTCAAGGAGAAATTCTCAACTTCAATCTAGATATACACAATATAAATTATTATCAAAAAATTTGTGCAAAAATATAAGGAAAAACAATAAATTTTGAATTTATTCGTATGTTTTTTGAACTGTTTTTTTGTCCGAATGAAGCTAGAAAGGAAAACAAAGAAATGTAAACGATACCAACCTTACCCTTCCTTCCAGAGGCATCAACACCATCCCTCAAGCTCATACCACCATTGATTCCTATGAAAACATTCACGATCCAATATTAAAAATTTATAGTTAAATCATTTCATAATAAGATTGAGCTTAAATTTGACAGACTGTAATTTCAATTCAAGTCCAATTCAAAATAAGTTTGGGTCGGTTGGCTCCATTTATATAGTAAAACAAAAAACTTGAATCTCATGTTATTAGTTTAGTTGGAACAGTTGGTTTTTGCATCAATTTGGAAGTTGTTGATTCAAATGAATTAAATGTTGGATGAAGTGTGTTTATAATTTAGGAATTGTAAAAAAAAAATGATTATGCTTATAAGTTACTCAAAATTTAAGTACTAAAATACTTGAACTCAAGATGTTGGCTAATCGAAGTTGTTAAAATTTTATATTTTTTTTAAATTAAACTTGAATAACTTTCACATATATATTGTCAATCCTTAATTGTTACTTTTTGTAAAGAGGCTTATATTTTAAAGTTTAACACCTTTTTAAATGAGACCGTGATTTATGTAAAGAAAACTGTTTAAATTTTAATTTATAGATTCATGATATTTAAAGATATTTTATGAAAAAAATTAAATTATAGAAAAAAAAAGAAAGAAAGAAAGATAGCCTTTGATTAGTGCAAACGGTTAAAAAAATGACCATATAATATTAATTTTAATAGTTAAATGACTTAAATGAAAACTTTCAGATAATTCAATAATTATTTTATAATTTTTAAAGTTAAATGACCAAAAATATAAATTAGTTTACCCATAGTTCCGGTCAGACATATCCTAAGCTAATTTATATATAGGATGATCGGTTCCGTCTAAAATTAACTAATAGTAAAAATTCTAGTTAAAAATTGACACGCTAAGGATCATCATCACTCTTTATAAACAAATCCTATTTGTCATATTGGATTTGTTATTCAATGCTCAAGATCTAATTTCCATAACTTCAGATCGAAAAAAAAAAAGCTGCAATAAATACCGTAAGGCTTGTCGGTCTTGATCTTCTTGCCACCACTGGCTTCAACCTTGAAAGAAGAAGGGGACCTAGCAAGGGAAGGAACCCCTCTTACACCAGGTTTCTCAACATTGAATGAAGGCTTGAGGGTAACTGAAGAAGCCATAACTGAGGCAGCCATTACTGAAACAAATTTTGGGGAATTAGTTCTTCTGCAACTCTAAAACAGTGGGTTTGCCTGTGCTTTCTATATGTAAATGAAGATAATAATAGGATAGAGAATCTGAAGATAGTGTTTGTGGCGTTGACACGCGGAGATGCATATGTGGTTGATATCTGGATATGAACGTCCACAAGCTGACAACATTATCAGGATTAACACGATTTCATTGGCTCAACCCCTTTACCATTTGTTGCCACGTCCACTTGTATTATTTCCTTATTTTGTCTTCACAACTTCTTCAGATTTTTTTCTTTGGTGTACGTATATTCAGATTATTCTGGCACCACAATCTAAGGGCTAGTTTGGATGGGCGGTGTGTTTACCTCCGATGAGGTTAAAAACAGCGGTGGCGGTAAGATTAGTTATTGTAGCGGTGAGATTGGGTACTGTAGCGGTGAGATTAGAAACAATGGTGGAGTGTGTGTTTGGATTCAAACGCAGCTGTAGCGGTGAGGTGAGAATGAAAAATGACTATTAAGGACATCAGATTAGAATTGATATATAATAGAATGAAAAATCTGCAAGAACCATTGGTTCACATTTATTGCTTAAAAATCTATCTACAATACAATTTCTTCATGTTTCTGTCAAATAAAATTAACAAATGCTAATTTTTTATCTATTTTAGAATGATTTAACAAAAACTATAAATTAAAATACTCAAATAAATTTTCTTCTAAAGTTGGAGGACTAAAAAGGTTATTATGCCGAAAAAGAATAATAATAAAACAGATAAACGTGTAATTCACAGTAAGGATGATGGAAGGCTATTTTGGTCTGTTATAATGTCAACTGCACTGAAAGCCTCTAACTGCTGCTATTTGCTCCAGCTGAAAATCAGCTGATCAGTGTGGTTGAAAAGCAACCTCACTGCACTGATACCTCAACCAAACACAAATGCAGTGAGTTTGGCACCATCTTTTTCTTTCAAACGTGCCTCACTACCTCACTGCCTCAATCCAAAGGAGCACTAAGTCTAAGGCTCAGGATTTTTTTTCTTTAAATATATTTATATAAATCAAAGGGTAAACTGTAAAAATAGTCACTTTTATTTATCTTAAATTATATTTTAATCACTTATATTTAAAATGTTATGTTTTATTCAGTTATATTATAATTTTATTACGAAGTAGTCACTCTATCGGTAAACTCCATTACTCCTAACAGCAGTCAAAGTGGCAGTCCAAGTGAATTTTAAATACCAACTTAAATATCCAATTGCTGGGATGAAAATAAATTTTTAATAGTCATAATATACGAAAATGTGCAAAATAAAAGTAACAGGACCACTAAGGTTGCCCAAATCAACAAGAGAAAATCAAAACAGCCTTCAACCTACTTCAACACAGGACAGGGCAACAGCATGGTTAGAGCAAAATAAACCATCCAGCAGATGAAATAACCAAAACTAACAGCCTAGCATCCAAAGCCACCAGAAAACACATTATATAGCCAAATATACACAAATACTATATAGCATCAGAATTAATCTTCATAGCTCATCCTTTTGCGAGTCAATCTACTGTAGTATTTACACTTGTTGGAACATGGACAACACTACATTCATTTGACCTGATGCCTGGAGCTTTGATTTCACGCAACCATTCAACAACATCACTATTATCACCACACTCCACAATCATTTTATTTTGTATATCTCCAAATTGAACCAACAAAGATAACACAGGCATCCTCAACGACTTGCCTCATTCCATTTTGCATTAACGATTATTAACCCACCAAGCCAACCTCTGCTTACACAAATCAAGAACTTGGGATTTATCAAAACTTTTTTATTGTAGAGAATATCGTCCCTATATAACAATACCCAATTGAATCATTGGGTGCTAAGGCACATTGCCATGCTTGAAAAGAATAAGAGGATTAGGAGGCACAACCAATGCAACCTGCCAAAACAAGCAACACTTCCCTCATATATAGCACCACGTGAAAAAAACTAAAGAGAAAAATGATGCATTACTACAGTAAGAACAACCCGTCTTATCCCCAATTAATACACCCTAATGGTAAAAGTACCGGAAAGGTGTCTACACTAATAGCTAGATTAAATTTTGTTTTCTCTGCTAAAATTAAAGAGTAAACTAGTTATTCTATTTAAAGTTTCATCTATTTTTGCAACTAAAATTTAGTTCGTGTGCATCAGAATGAGATATACGTTATATGTTATATCTAATTGTATAATTATTCTGTCATGCATGTTAGTTTTCAACTGTAGGAATGGATGCGATTTTTAATAAAAAGAACTAATTTACTATTTGATTGAATATATAAAGACTAATTTACCAATTTTAAAATAAAAGAAATAAAATATAATCCAACACTTAGTACAATAATACTCATATTACTTTTACCGCACCCTAGTTAATCACACAAAAATATTGACTTTAAATGGAGCCAAATTGGTCTACGTCTGTTTCCACGATCCAACTCTAGCCCAACAACCCTCATTTGACATGGCAATAAAAGATTTAACGGTATAACTCTTGTAACTAATTTCAACCCAACTCACTCCATCACACTCCGCTTTACTCGAGGAGTAACTTTGCAACACACCGTTAGAAGTCATTCCATTGATTAACCTCCCAATCAAACGGATCAAGTCAATATTCCACCGCCATCTATCATTTTCTCCTACAGAAAACATCAACTTTGCCAACCTTTTTTTTTTCTGCCAAAGCAAATTTGGTTTTCTAGTAATTGAGGTGATACGAATGGCTTCTAGCATTTTAAATTTGTAGGATTCAAATTTTTGTTGGGTTACTTAAAAAAGAAAATTGACTTTTTTTTTGTTTAAGAAAGAAAAAAAAGCCAAGTTAATTTAGAATCAAAACAAAATTGAGATCATTTGCAGTATTGAAGGTTAAGTTTTTTTTAGAATAATGATCATTTGCAGTATTGAATGTTAAATTTGTTATTATATTTGTTAGAAGTTGTGTGACGCAAATTCTTGTTAAAACAAATACAAGTGGCGAGATGGGGGATCTACGAGAGTGAAGGCCAAGGGTTGGAGGTGCAGGGGTCGCAACCGGGGGTTTACTTCCTTTATTTGATGTTGATTGAGTAATGTGTTTTAATCTTACTGCATTACTTCTATTTGACTTTGATTAGAATAAGGTTTTTAAACCTATAAATAGACGTAATCGTCTCTCCTCTTATATCATTCGAATTCGACATAATGAATTTTCTTCTCTTTTGCTCGTGGTTTTTCCCAAAAGGATTTTCACGTAAAATTCTGTGTGTTCTATTTTTCTCTCTTTCTTTGCTATTCATTGTCATTGTTGACATTCTATTTTCACAATATTAATTTTAAAATTGTTACATCAACCTCAATTACTTAGTAGAAGTTAACGAAACTAGACCAAAAAAATCTAAACATAATTAATTAGATGATCATTTTGTAACATTTTATAATTAGGTGACTAAAAAGAAACTTAAATATAGTTAAATGACCTACAAATATAATTTATTCATATAATTAATATAAGACCTACAGTGTAAATCTATTCATATGATTAATATAATAAAGAATCAAATGAATAATTTGAAAATCAAATCAAAATGCTTTAAGGTTTAAGGTTTGAATACCTTCAATTTAACTGGTATATTTTGGGTTGTCGTGTTTAGCTGTCAAGACGATGAAGGCTTTGACATTTGGAAAGCTAAGCTTGCGAGTACGAAGGATTTAACGTGTCTCTGTACTATACTTTTGGATGATTGATGGATGAGTGCTGCTTGTGTGATTTGTGTCTACATCTGTTTTGAGTTCTACTTAAAATTTATGGTCATATATGATCATAGTGGATGAGCATGATATGCATGTTTAAGGTTGTATGAATTCATGAAAGTCTGCAAGTATGTTCTATATGATAAAATAGTGTATTGTTGTGTCAAAGTGTGGTCCACTGTTTAGTGTAATAGTATCTAGAATGTTATGCATGAATTACACTTTTTTTTTTGAAATATGGAGTAGGGAGGGAATTACCGTGACGGGGTAGATGAAGATAGGAGAAATTGGCATAAGGGAGGAATGGGTAGAGTGTTATGGGATACAAGGGAATGTGGCGGCATCAAGGAATAGTTATCTACTCGCTCGCTAAAGCGATACTATGACGACGCTCTATCAACTCTATGGAGCGACACCATGATGACAATTATTGACTGGTCCTTCAGGGCAACACCATTTAAATAGTGTACAAGTCCTACGGAGCGACACCTCAAAAGGGGCGACACCTCAAATGACGTTTACAGATTCTTCGAAATCAAAAGTCCATGGTTAGCCATGGCAGCATCCAGTGGCGAACAAGTACTCAGTATGGAAAAGATAGAGACCGCCAAGATAGGGAACAGAGAAGCCTAACAAGGTATAAAAAGGGAGGTTACTATATGAATCTCGTGGCGAGTAATTTGATAAGATGACTATGGTTCATCTAGAAACATGAGTTAGCGTACTAAATAGAGCATATGCCAAAATGAGAAAAAAAAAAGGAATTGGTAGAAGCGTTTTAAACGCGTATATGTGAAAGGAAGGGGTATTTCCTTCAAGGTAATTGTGAGTAAGTATTTTCCATTAAAATTCTGTTAGAGTTGACGTAGAACCATCATTAGATAAGCATTTATGAAATGAATTATCATATTTGAAATTTTAACTGGAAATCGACAAAAAGTTAGCTAGAAAAGTGGGTAGCCCGCCAAAGGACTACGTTGAAGGGAACATCAACCCGGAACTAAATGATCAATAAAGTCTGCTAGGGAGTTACAAAGAAATAAGATATTCGTTAAGACTTTTTGGCACGGGATAGTCCACCTGGGACTAATAAACGTAGAAGTCCACCAAGAATCAACTTAAGGAAGAGGTAGTCCGCAAGGGAAACTATTTGTTATTGGAAACATCTTGGTAGAATGGTCTGAAATAGGGAAGTCCTAAGGGACTAACTTGTAGGCATGAGTTCGCTAAGAAAGAGAGGTACCTATCCACCAATTAAATCTCATATTCAAGGCTTCCAATGAGGACATCAGTAATGGGCCTTCCCCTAAAGAGGGATTCACACACAAGTTATGTTCATAAGAAACTCATTGTTGGGGGGTAAACCAACAGATTTATGTCGAGTTTAGTGTGGAATGAGGGGAGCACGGTAGGAAACCCACAATTATGATGAGACATCTAATAGCCCATCAATTGCAATCACCAATTAAGGTATTCGTATATATGGTTACCTTATGATGAGCCAAATAAAAAAGGTAGAATTGGAAATATGAACTGAAGTCAGGCAGGGTCAAGTCCTAGATAAAGGGTGTGTGGAAAAGTATGATTACAGTTACACTAGTCGACATGTCCACCTGCAGTTACTTAAAAACACATAAAGACATCGGCAAAGCCATGTCAAACCTGTAGAATCCCATAAGTTACTTAGGGAGTTCTATCTCGACACATTAAATCTAATTTACCCGAAAAATTATTAGTTTTCTATGAGTACTATTGTACAGAGTCTCACTAAATGCATCTGAACTTACGATTGTTTTGCCTTGTCTGCAGGGTCAAGGGTTGTGTGGAGAGACCTAGCCAGACACTGGCAAGCTCGTGCAAACGATGTTATATCCATACCATGCATGTAGAGGGGCACCCTTAGAGGCCACCCCTCAAGTAATAAATTAGTGTATATGTGATAAAGTTTCAAATTATAATTTGTAAATAACTATTATGCTTACTAAGGTAGAAAGTTTATAAAGACTTAGTCCTAGTACGATAAGGGATATTATTGAGATTCTAGATTCTGGAACCGATGTTAATCTTGAAAATGAATAAGATTGAATAGTAGCAATGTAAGTATAAGTTGGTAGTGTCTAAGTCTGTAAGAAAGTCAAGTTACAGAATTTGTTAAGCCAGATGTTGTGTAACACCCCTAACCTGTATTTGTCACCGAATTGAATTCTGGAGTATTACGTTAACATTTTAACCTTTAACATTACTAACTAAAAAATATTCAACTATAATTACAAATAATCAAATCACATTCCATTTATAATAAATATACAATTACGGGCCTTAATATGAGCTTACGAGGCCCTAAAAATAGTTTGAGAACATTCTGGGTTCAATTCAAAACAAAATAGAAAAATTAGGAAAAAGTTGAAAATTTTAAAAATAGGGGACACACACCCGTATGGCCAAACCATGTGTCACGGCCCAGACCGTATGGACATTCGAAGTCTAAACACACGACTATGTCCATGCCCGTGTGTCTACCCATGTGGATATTCGAATTAAGGTCACACGGTCGTGTCATAAGCCATGTGCCTACTCATGTGTACATTCGATGTTGGGTCACACGACTGTGTCACTGGCTGTGTCTCAGACTTGTAACAAACCTTTTTAAGACACATGACCCTGTCACGGGCTGTGTGAAACCTGTACCTTAAGACAATAAGACACACGTCTGTGTGAGTGGGTCATGTCCCAAGCTGTGTGCAGCGTATTTAACCCTTAAATAAAGCCATTATATACATCATTCCTTGTACAAAAAGACATATCATATCTAGATAATTTCCTAGGTTCAAAATAACATTCAAATCATCAATCACATGCTAATATTTTGTCCATCCTATACCTAACCAATATGTCATTCGAAGGCACCTCAAACAAAGATTAATCATTCAAATAAACAAGTTAAAAGAACATATGACCTTAACCACATTTTCCTACCCAAACATCCACCAAAATAGCCAAATATAACCATTCTCATTAAGTTGCCATTGAACATAATATTTGCCTATTCACATCAACAATTATATACATCCAAAAGAATCAAGCTCATGAAACATACTTATTTAATTCACGAACTATATACAAGCATTTGTTCCAAGGCAAAGTATAATTCAAAAGTCTACATGACATTCAATATAAGAAACCTTCACTCAATTCAACTATAGACCAAAAGATCTTGACTCAAACATTATCATCCTAGGTACATGCCAAGACACAAAAAGAAATACATCACCAACGTTGAGTTAGGGAATGTTGTTGGATACTGAGTCGATAGTCAAAATATAGGTACCTAACCTGCACACAAAAAGAATGATCAAATACTAAATAATTTCATAACTCAAATAACTACATTTGTGTTTAATAATCCATTAATTCAAATACCTAACTTGTAATGGTTATTACCACATAATGTACCATAGGTTCCTCAAGAACATTCCATATACAATTCAAGCTATCTCTCATTTACCAACCAAATTCAAGGGATCGATTAAACATTATTAATATTGACCAACATGTTATTGGCACTCGGTGCTTGATGGATAAACTGTAACAAAGTTTTGCGCCCAGCACTAGTCAAATAAACTGACATTAGATGTGCCCTGCACTAGTCGAATAAATTGACAAAGATTTGCACAAAATGATAGTCAGATTAACTGACAATATTAATTGTGTGCCCAACACTAGTCGAATAAATTGACAAAGATTTACGCCTAGCACTACACATATTAACTGATGATATTAATTATGTGCCCAGCACTAGTCGAATAAATTGACAAAGATTTGCACCTAGAGCTAGTCAAATTAACTGACAATATTAATTGTGTGCCCAGCTGTAGTTGAATAAATCGACAAAGATTTGCATGCAGCGCTAGTCATATAAACCAACGTTCACATACGCAATTGCAAAATCCAAATTTCATTATTTTATAATTCAATCGTTTGCAACAAATAACTATAAGACAATCTTTGATCCATTCCATGATCATATATACATACACAATTTAATATTTCTTCATTCAATCCAAAATAAACAAATTACGTATATGAATATAATTAAATATCCATGTAATAGATAAATTGGTTAAACTACATAAATAAATAGAGTTCGAGTTCAAGGACTACGAACTTACCTTAACTGAAATGGTTACTAAAATGGATTCGACAACTAATCTAAAACTATAGTTTTTTCTTTGATTTAAATCCAATAGTAGCATCTCTTGAACTAAATAATATAATTCTTTTAATTAAACAATTCAAATAATTTTAAATAATTAATTCAAGTCTATAACCCATTTTAATGTCAATTTACAAAATTTCCCCAATATTTTTCCTTTTATGCAATTTAGTCCCTAAACTCATAACCTGCAAATGTACCAATTTTAGTTACCAAACATGCTAGACGAATTTATTAGGCTTTGTATCCTGTCCATTTTTATCAATATTTCACATTAAATCCCATGAATTTTACTCTTTAAACATTTTAATCCCTAACTTTCAAAATCATTAAAAATCCTTTAACAAAATATGTTTATCTAACAACCAAGCTTAATATTCTACCAATTAGTTTCAAAACACATTCATAATATTTATTCATGGCAGTTTTATGAATTAATCCTCGGGCTAGCTAGGTTAAGCTAATACGAACTCAAAAACATAAAAATTATGAAAAAATGGGTAAAATTGCATACCATGAAATGGAAATCAAACTTGGTCGAAAGCTCTCCATAGCTATGGCTTCATTTGATTTTGTAAACACCAAAAAAAAGGTTGAAGATGATGATATTTCACTTATCATCTTTTATTTTATTTTTAATTTACCCAATTACCAAATTAACCTTTAAAATTAAAGAAAATTTCATCAAATGCCAACCCATGATCATCCACTATAGTTAAATTTGGTAAATTTACTACTTAAGGCCCTTACTTCATGCTTTTTCACCCATTTAATACAAATAAGTCTATAGCGATAAACTTTTGTAACTTTTACAATTTAGTCCTTTTTCTTTAATTAACTATCTAAACATTAAAATTTCTTATCCAAATTTTAATATGACCCTAATAACACTCCATAAATATTTAATAAAATATTTACGAGCTCGGTTTATAGAAATGATGTCCTGATACCTCTTTTTCAAAAACTACTTAACTTTAAAGATTTACCACTTGAACTTAATTACTCATTTAAATAACATAAACTATCAAATAAAAATTTATTATAGTACTATATTTGACTTGTAAATATTGAATAACTGTAACGCCCCAAAATTCTTACTTTTTTATTGTGAAAATGTGACACAATTGTGTACTGGCATTTGTGGTTAAGTGATTTGGGTGAGTCTAGGAGGTCTTGAGTTCAAGCCCTGACTTTGGCAAATTCTAGTATTTTCTGACTTAACCCCTATTTCTGGGTAGTATGCTTTTAATTAAAAATTTGTAAGTACTTACTAGAATGTGCCTGCTGGTCTGGTGGTTAAGGGGAGTGTTGGTTTGTAGAGGGTCAGGAGTTCGAATCCCTACGTGAGTGTAAGGACAAATATATTTTTATTTCTTCGTCAGTTGGAGAGTTTGAGTTGTACTAGAAATCTGAGTAGTGGGAGTTTGGTAGAGAGAATTTAGGGGAGTGGATTTTGGGGTTATTAGGTTTTCTGAGCATTATCATTTCCTTTTTGTAAAATTTTGATTTTCTCAAAACTCCCCACCTTTCTGACGCCATCTCTTCTCCCTTTCTTCTTCACCTTTTGTTTTTCTATTGTCAAACCTGAATTTTTTCTTTCCATTATTCTTTCTATTTCCGTTTTTTTGTTGGCTACCACACCTTTATTGCGTTGGGTTAATTTTCGTCGCACGTTCTGGTAAGTAGAGTTTTTGCTCTCTTTAACTTATGATTTTTTTTCTAACTTTGATTTGGGGGTTTGTGACGTTTGGCATCAGCATCTTGCGTGGATTAAAGGTCTCATCGAGCTATTGTGTAACCAACTATTTCGACGTACTGGGGTAAGCTTTTCATCGTTTAAGGGATGCGTTTCTCATTTCAGATTTAGTTTTAGTTCGATTGATTAAGTGATAAATTGAGTGGAATTGGTCAATTATAGGATCTGGAGTACTCGGGGATTGTTGTAGCATCAATCGATACCAGGTGTGTACCCGAAACACAAAAATAAAGGATTCGGCAAAAACTAATATTGCTTGCTGTTTAGACAGTAGCAGTGGGATAATTTTAAAAAATCACCATAAATTATAGGAATCGAGCTAGAGGGTGAAAAAAATATGGGACTAAAGATATTTGAGTCTAGTTTCTCAAAAAAGAAACTAAGTAAGCAAAATAATTTCATATTATGAGATAATGGAGTTTTAGTGAGACAGGGTCAGAATGATTTTGGAATCCCCTGTCTTGACTTCCAAAAATTATTAAATATTGTATAAAAATAATTATGGGTTATATTTTATATGTTTAAAATCTTGAATGAGTCTATTTTCAATATATACAAACAGGAACATCGTCCAAAATCTGTACGAGAAGATAATTAATTCTTAGTATAGAAAGGTCGAAACTGTCAAATAGCAGAGTAGGGGAAAATTTAAAGAATAAACTGTACTTACTGGCTAAACCAAAAATTCTAAAAATTTTATGGTAAGAAGATATGTGAGTCTAGTTTTAGGGAAATCCATGGATCTTAATTCAGAATTCTGTAGCTTAAGATACAAATAATTTTGTAACAATGACTCAAGTAGACAGCTTTGAAGGATTATATAAGTAAATAGTGGAAACACATATGAATAGTTATCTAGCATGGGTTACACTAAAATGGATCACGAGGCCAAGGCCAATTTAGGTCATGTGGGCCACACGGGTGAACTTCATGGGCTCGTAGGCCCATTTTCACTATTTGACTAATAAGGTTGCACGGGTCGCCCAAGTCGACTGTGAACCTACTGTAGGGTCGGGAAGCTTATCTAGACCACTAATTGACTGAAATTACTGTATGACTGATATGGTTAAGCCTGATGATGTCCCACTGATTTGATACTGTATGCTCAATTTACATGCATGATATTATGTTATAGCATGCCATATCTGTATATTACATTACATTGGGTTGGGGATTATTATATATGGAGGAAGTGTACTAAAAGGCTCTTAAGCCTAACATACTGGCAGCTTAGTTGCAAATTACTAATTTGTGCTGCTTCCGGTACTACCATAGAGTGTAGGGTTGGGTGGGTTGATTATATCCCCACATGGAGTGAAGGGTTGGATGGAGATGGTGTGTAGAGGCTGGAAGGGTAGGATTTTTTTGTGATTGCATATCTGTTATTGTTAGTGATACTGTGATGGGCTAAAGCCCTACTGTATGACTGTACTGAGATGGGCTAAGGCCCAAACTGGACTGATACTGATGCTGAAAAGGGCTTAAGCCCAAACTGTGATTATCTATTTACTGTCTGTTCATTTGTATGGGGATTACACACTAAGTTTACATAAACTCACCCCTTCTATTTAATCTGTACAGCTAATCCCCAGATATAGGCGGATGAGTGCAGGGGAGGACTCATTGGTGGCCACACGAATTCATTTACACTATTTATTACCTTTTATTTGGGAGTATTTTGCTGTACTTATGGCCTTTATGGATTTTGGTTTAAATTTTGTTTTTATACGGTTTTATGATTTAAGCTGCTAGTGTTAGGTAGAACTCGGGTTTTCAAATGAAATTAATGTTTTATCAAAAATACCACAAATACGCAAACTGTTTAAAAGCTTCTGCAATAAAAAACGTTTTGAAATTGAATAACGATTTGTAAATGAATAATGTTTTGGAAACAAACGATACGATTTGAAATTAACATAAGGTAATGAAAAAATGGTTAAATAGGAAAAGGAATTTAGTGATGACATAGTTTTCGAAAAGCACTACCCTTTGACATCGTCAGATTCGGCCATAACGTCCAGGTTGGGATTGGGGTGTTACAATAACAATATTTACAAATTCACTCATCGAATTTATGGCCCTGAAACCACTGTTTCCTATGCTATTGAAAATGGGTTATTACAACTCTACCCCTTAAGAAAATTTCGTCCTCCAAATTTCTCATATGATAAGAATTCCAGTTACTCGGTCCCAATTAACTAGTTGTCACTCTATTTGTCTAGCATAATAGGCTTCTACATCCCATTCGTGAAAAGTTTCAAATGACATCATTTTAATACAAGACTGATGGTAGTTATCAAAAATGAATTTAACCCATGGTAAACATTTCCTCAATTGTCCTTGACTTGGATGATATATCTCTGTATTATGTTTTTAAGAACCTGATTTTCTCATTTCGATTTTCTACCTGTTTGTGCCATGACAGAACAAAATGAGTCGATTTCATCAATATGATAGTAACAATTCAGATCAGGTCTTTTTTTCTCACTGTCAAAAGTAATCCAAACACAGAATCTATCATGATTCATTCTTAGTCCATTCAAAGTTCATAACAAACCATAATATTCCATACAATACTTGATACCCATCTTTGACTTGTTGACATATTGGACATCTCGGTACAAATTTTGAAATTTCCACATTTTATTCTCAATCGTTAGTAACTTTATCTTAAGTTATTTCACATGCTATTGCTGCCTGGTTTAAATTAATTAAACACCACTAAGAACCTTATGTAATATATCTCGTACCATCTTTAAGCTATTTAGCTCCTACATTCAATTTCAAAAATATAGACTATTATCACAATCCATACTGAAATTGGTGATCTGATCATTCTGAATCAGCTCTTGTTTAGCTAACAAATTCGAGTCTTTTCTTTGCATCCCATAAATTCTCTGAAGAATAACGATTTTGCTCTTGAGTCTGTAATAACTAAGCTGACATAATTCAATATCATCTCAGTAATGAGAACTGTTACGTAATGCTAAACTTGGTCTTCCACTATATACACTCCTATCACTATTTATCCCCTCTTGAAAGCTAAAAGTTTGATACATAACAAGACTATTCCAATTATTGACATCCGAGCATTGAAATATACTCTAACTATTATCTTCGATGATATTAGTAGAATGACCTGGTTCAACACTTCTACTGAGATCTTCAGTTAGAATGTCTCGTTTTAACTTTAAGTTAGGATTATTCAGAAAAATACAATCTATTTCATTAGATAAATATAGAATATTTATGAATCCGTCAAAATGTTACTAAAGGGAATCCAATTCATCGGATCTTCAAATGATGTGAGGAATTAGTTAATTCAAAAAGCATAACTAGAAAATCATACTACTCTTATCAATTTCTGAATGTTGTTTTCGGTATATCTACATCTGTAACTGACAACTAATATTAACTAGATTCGTGACCTATGATAAGTGATAAAATTAACGTCTTTTAATCTCATTCTTGATGTGTTTTTGGATGGTCATTTATGCAAATTGGAGAAATTTATGCTCTGAATCTTTTAACCTCATGTTTCTATACTTAGAAGAGCATTTAGGAGAAAAAAGAGCCAAAAAAGAGCGAACATTGAACAATTGGAGTAGATTTCATGAGGCACACGGGCTGGGCCTTCCCACACGGGCTGAACACATGGCTGTGTGAGCCACACGGGCTATACACATGGCCATGTGCCAGACCATGTCGATTTCACAAGTCACATTCCAAACACGTGGAAAAACACAATTTATACTCTTTTTGGGCTTTCTAAGACCTATAAATACCAAATTGAAGAAGAGAATAGGGAGCCATAAAAAAGTATTGAAGAAAACAACTTGAAGAATATCATTGAAGTCGACTCTAAAGTAAATTTCCATCAAGATTTAATACCTCTTTTTAATCTTTTTGAAGTTTTTTATGAGTTTCTTTATCTCTTTGGGTTATATTAACTTTGAGATGTTTTTATTTACAATAATGAACTAATTCTCTAGATACCCAGGGAAGATAAACCCTATGATGAATTCTAATATTTGATTTCTGTTTTACGCGATAAATACTTGAATCTTGTTCTTAGTTATGTGTGATTATTTCTTGTTTTAATATTTTCTGAATATTAATTCATGTTTAATTTGCTTAAATCAGAGGAGGAAAAGTCCTTATTTAAGAGTAGATCTAGCATAATTGAGTATAGTTTCATGCAATCCTAGAAATAGGATTACATAAATCTATCGAATTAGAATCAAATCTAATAGGGGAATCCATAAATTGAGTTAATGTGATAATATGAGTTTTAATTAGAAAGAAATTTCAATTAATTAACTTAGAGTCAGTTGCTCTTAGTCTTGAAAGGTATATTAACATAATTTAGGGATTTCTACGGATCAAGATACCAATTGAGCAAATCGTTTAATTCAGATTCATAATGATAGATGAAGTCTAGGAGGATTCTTTCCTTGGTATTGTTTAGCTTCTTGGATATTATTCAATTAAATTCCTAATTTATTCTTTGTTGAGTTCTTTACTTAATTAATTTAGTAGATTTTAGTTTAAACCAATCACTCCAATTTGTCGGCTAAATAATAGGAAAACGGTAATTACTAGTACTTTTAGTCCTAGTTGATACGATATCTTTACTCACCGTAGCTATACTATTTATCGATAGGTGCACTTGCCTTTGTCGTATTTTTAGTTAGTTTTGTGACTATCAATTTTTTGGCACCGTTACCAGGGACTGAAATATTAGGAAAATTTTATTTCTATTAATTAATCCATTTTTTTATTTTTAATTTAATTTTTACATTTTAATTTTTCTTTTGTTTGCTTTTGGCAGGTTCTTTTAGTTTATGACTAGAGGAAACCTGTCGGGACCATTGCTTTTTAACCGTGAGATTGAAAGTATTGCTCGCAAAAATCGTAAAGAGGTTAAAGAAGCAAGGCAAAGTCAAAAAAATATAGTAGACGAACAAGAGGACAACAATATTACTGTGGAGATAGGTGATAATCAAAATATTCAGCTTCCTCCTACAGATCTTGTTCCTCGTACTATGTACGATTATGCCAAGCCCACTCTGATTGGGGCTGAATCAAGTATTGTGAGACCTACTATTGCTGCAAACAATTTCAAACTGAAGTTGAACACTATTCAGATGGTACAACAGTATGTTTAGTTCAATGGTTTGCAAGATAAATATCCAAATACTCACCTAGCCAATTTTCTAGAGATTTGTGGCAGTTTCAAGATTAATAGTGCCACCAATGACACTATTCACTTACGATTTTTCCCATTCTCATTGAGGAGCAAGACAAAACAATGTTTAAATTCTTTACCATGTGGTTCTATTACTACATGAGCTCAAATGTCCAATAAGTTTCTCTTGAAGTATTTCTCACTGGCTAAAATAGCTAAGTTGAGGAACGACATCTCTTCTTTTACCCAAATCGACTTGGAGACATTATATGATGCATGAGAGAGATACAATGATCTATTGAGAAGGTGTCCTCATCATGGGTTACCTTTATGGTTGCAATTCAAACCTTCTACAACAGTTTGAATCCCTCAACTAGGTAGTTAATTGATGCAACAACTGCTAGAACATTGAATAACAAAACACCTGAGGCGACTTATGAGTTTATTGAGGAGATGTCACTAAATAATTATCATTAGAAAGTCATGAAAATAAAGCCGATGAAAGTAGCTGGTATTTTTAATCTAGATGCAGTTACTATATTGTCGAGTCAAGTGAAAGCATTAAATAAGAAAATTGACGGTCTATATTTTTCTACGAAGGTGAATCTAGTGATGCAATGCAATGCAAAAGGAGGTGTAATAATTAATTCAGAATGTTTACCTTTTGGTTTTAGCACGAAGAATGAACAAGTCAACTATATGGGTAACAATTCTAGACCTCAAAATAACCCTTATAGTAATAACTATAATACATGTTGGAGGAACCATCCCAATTTTTCTTACGGTGTTCAAGGAAATCAGAGAACACAACCCCCTCTGGATTTTCAACAATCTTATTAGCAAGAGAAGAAGCTAAACCTTGAAGAGATGTTGGCAAAATTTATCTCGATGTCAGAAACTCGTTTTCCAAAACACTGAGGCAGCACTGAAAAATCAACAAGCATCAATTCAAGGACTTGAAAATAAAAAAGGACAGCTTACTAAATTAGTCCCAAAAAGACCACAAGGTAGCTTGCCTAGCAATAATGAAACTAACCCAATGGAACAGCTCCACGCAATTACTGTTCAAGATGTGGAAGGGCTAGTCAAGCTTGAACAGAAATTGAAGCAAGAAGTTGTGATAAAGAATGATGAGGTTGAAAAAGATAAAAAAGAGAAAAAAATTGATTGTTAGAGAATACAAACCTTCAATTTCATATCCAAACACGTTGAAGAGAGACCACCGGAACGACAATTTGGTAAATTTCTTAAACTCTTTAAAATATTACAAATTAACTTACCGTTTGTTGAAGCTTTTTCGTAGATGCCAAATTACGTCAAGTTCTTAAGGGAGCTGTTAACAAATAAAATGAAGTTAGATGACTCATCGAATGTGGAGCTAAATACAGTTTGCTCAGTCATTTTATAAAACAAACTACCCAACAAACTTAAAGATATAGGGAGTTTCACTATTCCTTGTCTCATTAGTAGCTTAAATATTGAAAAGGCTTTGGCTGATTTAGGGGTTAGTATAAATGTCATGTCTTACAAAATATTTAAACAACTTGGTCTTGGGAAACGTAAACACACTAGGATGTATTATTGAGGATGTACTTGTGAAAATCGATAAATTTATATTCTCTATTGATTTTGTTGTTTTAGACATGGATGAGGATAGTGAGGTACCTATGATCTTATGTCGACCATTTTTAGCCACTATTAGAACTATTATCGATGTTGGTACTGGTGAACTTGTTCTTCGTGTAGGTGACGAAAAGTTTACTCTTCAAGCACGGGATTTTGTAAGAGTCTCTAGTAAGCGAGATGACACTAATCGTTCTGTTAATGTTAGTAAGCATGTGGCTCAACATTCTTTGCAGGAAATTCCTCATGAAAACGTGTTGGAGCCAGGTTTCAGTCAAGGTGACAGAAATCGAGCAACAAATGAAGAGCGAATGGTGCAACTCAACGAACTAGATGAATGACAAGTGCATGTTGAGGAGAAACCAAGAAAACACGATGAAGAAACAAAGCAATACCATGATGTGCATGTGCATGTGCATGTGATGAGAACAAACCAATTTAAGGTTAGGGACAAAGTACTGCTAGACAAATCGGATCCACGAATTTTCCCTTCGAAACTTGAGTTAAGAGGATCGAACTCGTTTGTGGTACTAAACACTTTTGTATACGATATAGTTGGGTAACACATTCTGAATTTGGTACATTTAAGGTAAATAGTACTCAACTCAAACCTTATTTCGGTGATAAAACTGAAAATGATACAGAGAAACTTCGGCTCCAAGCTCCACCGTAACCGTTAGCCTAAAAGGTAAAGTCGAGCTTAAACTCTAAATAAGCGTTTATCGGAAGGCAACCCAAGTGTTTATATTTTTTAATTCTTTTAATTTTATTACATGTTAATTTTCTATAAAAAAATTGAGCCACACGGCCTGGACACACGGGCGTGTCCCAGGCTGTGTACATACTGGAGCTATTGTTTTTTCAAACTTTTTGTGACACATATTAACAAAGACTTACATAGTTTGAAGACACAGCCTAGACACACTGGCGTGTCTTGGGACTTAATTTTTCCAATTTAGATTGTAACACGGTCGTGTGGCACACATGACTTAGATACACGGGTGTGTCCATGGCTGTGTGAATACAAGAATAGATTTTCAATTTAATTTTAAGAAATAGTGAGTTACACAGGCTATTGACACGGCCGTGTGTGACACACAGCTTGTCACACGGGTGTTCGTGAGACCATGTGTCTGACATAGCCTCATACACGAGCGTGGGAGAAGCAAAGGATGATCACACACGGCCTGGCACATAGCCATGTGTGACACACGTTCTAGACACACGAGTGTGTCGCAGGCCTTGTTAACACTAGGCTTAAATTTTAAATGAAAAATGGGCTGAAGGAGCATCACACGGGTGTGGGACGCAGCCGTGTAGCCCAATACAGGCTTGAACACGATCGTGTCCCTTTTTTATCCTAAAACCCCAACCAACACCCCCAATCTCCCATTTCCTTTTCTCCTCTTCATGGACAACTCCAGCTGCCATCCGCGCGAACACCCTCATCTCCATCGTTCTTTCCCTTCGCCAAGCCTATTCCCTATCTCGCACGTCCCCATCGCCGACTTTTCCCCGTCGTCCTTTCCTTTGCCATAACTCCGGTCACCGCCATCGCCCTCCATCGGTTCCTCACCGTTTGCCCCTCCTTACTTTTATTTTATTTTTGTTTATTTTATTTTATTTTATTTTATTTTTAGTCCTTATTATTATTCTTATTATTATGGTTATTACTATTACCTGTAATGTTATTCTTACTGTTCTTATTGTTATTATTATTATTATTAATTATTTTAGTTATGTTCCTCTTTGTTAGTTATTACTATTATTCGGTTCTATTCTAATTATTATTTCTAGTATTATTATTATTTTGTTATTACTGCTTACTTTATTTTAAGCTTGCATTCAATTATTATTTTTAAGATTCATGTTCTTAGATTTTAACTTTCGTTAGCTTCGATATTCGATATGGCTAAGTTCATCGTGTCGATCCATGCTTTTTCTTTGATGCTAAAATAGTTGTTTGGTTATCTGTTCTTTCCAATACAATGACAAACAAACGCGATAAGACTAAGTGTGGCATACTTGCTTCAAAAAAACGAAAAACTCCGGATGCAACCTCCTTCTCGGGCCCATCTTTCGATGCACGTCATCCTTCTCTATGGTTTTCACAGAGTCCTCACGAGGACCTATATCAGCATCTCAAACAACAACCGTTGGGATTGGGTCATTGTATTGATTAGACGGCCCTAGATCAGATCCACTTGACTGATAGTGTATGAACACTGATTGCTGCATATCTATGGGACTGTTTCTTCTCTATCGTCGAGCCTACCTACTCGAAGCTGACACTAGATTTTTGTTCGACATTCATTCTGCAACATGTGATGTCGAGCCACGATGAGTCGCGTACTATTTTCTTTTGACTAGGTGGTATGACTCGTTATCTGAGCGTCACAGAATTTAGAGTTTCCCTTGGACTCTATTCTAAGGAGTTCATGAATGCCGAGGACTTCCTTACCTTATACTAACACATCTATTATGACCCGAGTCGATCGAAGGTGACTTCACTACTTCGAGCCTTACGCTATATCCATGCAATCTTGGCCCACACGGTGGCTAGTCGGAGGGAGAGCACCGGGGTTATTGGTACATTCGATGCGTACTTCCTTTGGAGCATGGTGGCGTGATGCATCTTTGATCTTGTTTACTTCATCGCCCTTGCTTGTAGCCACCAGACAGAGTGTAGTAGGAAGGGTCCTATCTACTTAGGCCCTTATGTGACTTGTCTAGCACGCCATTTTGGCCTCCTTGATACTCTGGAGCTGTCCTCCTCCTTCATATTGGTTGGACAGATGGTCCCACAGGGATTATCTATTATGAGTCATATGAGGATGATCAAGCAAAAGCATGGAGTGGGTCCTCCTAGATACAGATTGTCTCATATTGACCCTCATGATGAGCATGAAGACTTCTTTGATGATGTTTTTTTTCACTATGATGATCCACCTCATCATCCACCTCTAAGTCACCCTACTCTTGCCACTACTGTTACACTAACGGACCTCTCCGAAAGGTTTACTTGTTTTGAGCAGCATTGTTTTGAGTGATTCGATAGTATTGATGCTACTTTACAACAGATCTATCAGCATCTCTGTATTTTATCTACTAAGCCTGCACTTCACGAATCCGACGTATTGCACGATGACGATTGTTGATTTGTTTTGTTTTATATGCTTTCTTTATGTTCTTGTAGTTTTCTTTTTCTTTTTCTTTTTTATTTTTCAGTGTTTTGTTTTTATTTTTTTAGGCTTCTTTAGTTTATTTTCTTTTGAACCAAGTTTTTATTTTGATGGTTGCTTTTATTTGAATTTGTAACCTCTTAATCTTCTTCATTATTTGTGTTTATGTTTTTATTAGTTTGCTCGGAACCATGCACTACATTTAGATTTTGCCTACAATTCTAGTTTTCACTATTATGGCGATTTCATTCATATTCAATGTAATTTCAGTTTTCTCCCTCTCTTATGATATTGTGTTTATTATGTGTTTATATTTGTTTGTACATTGAGGACAATGTACATCTTAAATGTGGGGAGGTTGTTTATATAATTGTGATAAAATCCCTGAATTATTTGTTGTGTTTTTTTTTATTAAAAAAACTGGCTACATGGGCTTTTAAGTCTCAGCCATTGGAAAATTTTGATAATTAATTTTCTATTTTGTGTGAAAATTTGACCTTATTATGTTGGCTTATACAATCATACTCAACAAGTAAAACAAAACCCAGCTCATTGAATGTTGAAATCTTAATACTCTATTCTTTTCTTATAACAAGAAAAAGGGTATTCATTTCATTTACATTTCCACATTTCCGCAAATAATTTTATTGGATATTATGTGACCATTAATAATATATAAGTTTATATATTCTCAATACATCAAATATAAATTTAATACAAATAAAATTATCAAGTTTTGTTTATATTATTTTAACAAAAAGTTTGTGTAACAGCTTCGTGCATAATTTCATATTCCTTTATGGTCAGTAAGGAGAACTTGCAAGTAATCTAGAGGGAAAAATCTAGGCAAAAAGACAACCAACTAACTTCTCAGATTGGTAGTGATTAGCTAAATTGCCGGCCATTGATGGATGTGTACAAGTAAAAGAGAGAGAGAAAAAAAGGGTAATCAACGAGTTGATAAGTGGAACAAATTGGGAGTGACTTGCTTTGATGGTAAATGCTTCCTGTTGAAACTTATATAAGCAACTCCATAACCAATTTCTTGTGTATCTTCTTTTGGGTTCATAAAAGAAGCATGGGTTGTTGGTCAATGTGGTTATATTTAGTCCTCTTCTTCCTTTTTTCCTTCTTCAATTCCCCATTGTTATCCCTTTCTTTATCTCTTCCTCCATCGCATTTATGTCGCCCCGAACAGAGTTCTTCATTACTAAGATTCAAGAGCAACCTCTCCATTTCCCTTGATAAAACCTATCCTTTTCAAAACATAACTTTTAAGACAAAATCTTGGGATGAAGGTACTGACTGTTGCAAATGGGATGGTGTGATGTGTGATCACAAGGAAGGAAACGTGATTGGCCTTGATCTCAGTTGGAGTGGTCTGGTTGGTTCTCTCCAATCAAACAGTGCCCTCTTCTCACTTCAAAACCTCCAATGGCTCAACCTTGCCGGCAATGATTTCGACGACTCTGAAATCCCGTATGAGTTTAGTAAGTTGAAAAGTCTAACATATCTCAATCTCTCTGGCATAGGACTCACTGGTTTTGTCCCACCTGAAATCTCTCTTTTGTCAGAACTAGTTTCGCTTGATCTCGGTCTGAATCATCTTTTGTTTAGGAGCCATGATTTTAACATGCTTGTCCATAACCTTACAAAATTAGAAAATATGATCCTTGACCTTATGGATTTGTCTTTGGTTGTACCCTATTCTTTCCTTAACTTGACTGTCTCAATGAAGCATCTGAGTCTCTTTGCCTGTCATCTGCAAGGAAAATTTCCAGCTGAAATTTTACAATTTCCATATCTTGAAAATATCATTCTTCAGTTTAACGTCGATCTCATTGGTCATCCACCTGAAAAAAATTGGAGTAGTCCCCTTAGAGTGTTGGATGTTTCACAGACGAGGTTTTCAAAAGAGTTGCCAGACTCAATTGGAAACCTTAAACACTTGAAAACACTTAACCTTCGAGGTTGTGATTTTATGGGGTCAATCCCTTCAACACTTGGAAACCTCACAAAAATCACCTTCTTGGATATCTCAGGCAACATGTTCCAAGGGCAAATTCCAGATGTTTTTGGGAACTTAAACGATCTAAGTTCCATGGATTTTTCCCATAACAATTTCAGTGGGTTCTTGCCATCATCAACATTTAACCTCACCGGCCTTACTTTCATGGACTTCTCTTCCAATTTCCTTCAGGGTACCCTTCCCAACAACGTACGTGGACTTCCATATCTAAGAGAACTCCACTTAAATGCAAACTTGCTTAATGGCAGAGTACCAGGTTGGTTGTTTAGTCTACCATCTTTGAATTGGTTGGACCTCAACTCTAACAAACTTAATGGTCCCATTGACCCAATGCAAGAGCCTAATCTAGTCCAATATGTCGATTTGTCAGAGAATGAAATCCAAGGACCAATTCCAGGTTCTTTCTTTGACCTTGTGAACCTTATTGATCTTTACATTTCATCAAATAACTTGAGTGGCAATATCAAGTCATCCGAGCTTGTGAAGCTTAGGAATCTAAGTTTACTTGATCTTTCACATAACAGCTTACTATCATTAACTAGCTGCAATAATGGTTCCAATTCTACCCTGCCCATGGTAATTGAGTTTCATTTCTCTTCTTGCAACATGCAACGTTTCCCAAGCTTCTTGAATGCATCCAAGTACTTGCAAGTTTTAGATCTTTCTAATAACCAAATTCATGGTTCCATTACAAAATGGGAAGCCGAAGGATGGGAGAGCTTGATTACTTTGAACTTGTATATGAACTTCATGACTGGCATAGAGCAAGTTCCTGGGAAGCATCTATCAGCTCTCGATCTTCGTTCAAATTCACTTCAAGGACCACTTCCAGCTTTACCACAGTCATTGCTTTATTTCTTAATCTCAGACAATGAGTTGGTTGGAGAAATACCTCCTACTATTTGCAATTCGAGTTCTCTTGTTGTACTTGACTTATCCAAGAATAAGTTGGGTGGGATTGTTCCAGACTGTCTTGGCAATTTTAGACGTCTCACAGTTATGGATTTGAGAACGAATTACTTTTGCGGAAAAATTCCAACAACATACGTCAGATATAGTTCATTGAGAACACTTAACCTCAATGACAACCAACTTGAAGGATCAATTCCACAATCATTAACGAACTGCTACAGTTTGGAAGTTTTAGATTTGGGCAACAACAACATAAATGATACATTTCCTTATTGGTTAGGTACGCTTCCTAATCTGCAAGTTCTTGTCCTTCGATCTAATAGATTCCATGGTGACACGCAAAATTTCAATGGATCATTTACCTTCAGTAGCCTTCGAATGATTGATCTCTCTCAAAATGAGTTCACTGGTCACATCCCACCAGAGCTATTTGAAAATTTAAAATCAATGAAAGATATTCAGGTAGACAAAAGTGGTCCAAAGTACATGGGAGAATATTATTATCAAGACTCTGTAATTGTAACAATGAAAGGGTCGGATTTCAAACTTGAGAGAATTTTAACTTCTTTCACAGTTATTGATTTTTCAAGCAACCATTTCAAGGAGTCGATTCCTAAAGAACTTGGAGAACTCAACTCAGTCATAGTGCTCAACTTCTCACACAATAGCTTAGCAGGTAATATCCCACCATCACTTGGAAAAATGGCAGCACTTGAATCATTGGATCTCTCGTCAAACAAGCTTCAAGGAAGAATTCCAGTGCAGTTAACTGACTTGACATTTCTTGGAGCATTGAATCTTTCTAATAACAATCTTGAGGGGCATATACCATTAGCTAATCATTTCGATACTTTCTCAAATGATTCCTTCGATGGCAACTCCGGACTATGTGGATTTCCATTGTCAAAGAAATGTGGCAACGATCAGGAACCAGAATCACCTCCATCAACAGTTGCTGATGAATCTGAAACAAGTATTTGGAAAATTGCAGCAATGGGTTATGGAAGTGGACTAGTGCTTGGATTGAGTATGGGATACATAGTTTTCACAACTGGGAGACCTCGTTGGCTAGTGAAGATGATCAAGCGAAACCCACAAAAGAGAAGAAGGATCCGTCGAAATGGAAGGAGAAAGAATTAGCAGTGGATGATATAGGGTTTGTTTCCAGCACCTTTTCCATAATATTTTCCATATATTCTAGTTCTCAGCGAAGTTTCATGCATGATTTTCAATAAAAATTTAAACTTGTCTTGTTTCTCCACATTACCGTAAAATTTGGATTTTAATTATTGCAGTAAACAAAAATATTCATTCCAAAGCCATACAACCTACTTTTAAGATTCAATTGGATGGGAGTTAAGGTGCAGTTTGGTGCTTTTAGTTTATTTTTTGTCTCGCACTACAGTATTGTTATAAAATTTAATTTCACTGCTACCGCTATATTTACAGTAAAATACAAGTAAATGCACCACCCATCTAAACACACTTTTAGTATGATATAAACCAAAAACTGAACAACCATACACATTATATTATTTGAGCAAAAAAAAACATTATATTATTATCCAAGATGAATTAGAATCAAACTCTAAACTCCAATCTAGTTGTTTTTGTATTATTCATATTAATTTTTAATATATTTTATATAAAAATCAACATTTATTTTTGAATTAATAAAAACTAAAAAAGTATATAAAACGATGAGAGAAGATTGTATAAAACTGTAATTCCATGTCATCCCATCCATTTCCAATAAGAGAATAACAAATCAGATTTTTCTTCTTAATTTTCAGCTTTTTCTTCTTGATTTTCAGCTTTTTCTTCCTGAAAAAATTCAAATCTAACTAAAAATACTAAAAATCAGGGGGAAGAATCTAATTTGTCATTCTCCTATTAGAAAGGGACAGAAACGATCCTTTTTCTAAAATGATATGCTTTATAATTTTTTTTTAAAAATTCAATCAATTTATGGTTCTAAACTAGTGAAATTTGATCTAGATAATTTCGTTTTTATGCAATGTTTTTGAAATCGATCAGTAGTTGAATCAGTTGAGTCATCAATTCTCTATTAGACTAGTTGTCCAATTTTATTTAAATAAATTATTAATAATTTATAAAATTTTAAAAATTATAAAATTCGATTGAATGATTATTTGCCATAATCCGAACCGATGCATCGGTCGGTTCCACAACAGGAAAAAGTTGGTAGATTACAAACGTTGATATACCTACATTGACCAAATATATTGGGAAGTGGGTAAAGTTTGACGAATGGTGCAACTATAGGATAATAGCACCATTTGTGAAGAGGAAACAAATTTTGAGATATACGAAAACATAACAGTCCCTATATATGCACTATTGGATGACTAGCATAAACTGGATTCCAACATAATCTGTGGCTAGATAATCTCAGTCTGGATGGTTCACATGTGATCCTAATATGGATACTGCATCACATTATTTTTAAATTATTATTATATTTTTTTTTATTTAGCTGTACCATATAAAAGATTATATTAGTTCAGATAATAATGTTCGTAATAATAAAAATTGAATGTAATCGTAAGCATAAGCTTTTTCATTGCCTGAAAAAGCTTTTCAAACAATCCAACCACATGGCAATGAATTGTTGCTTGGTTTGTAACCCGTTGATTCTCAATAAAAAAGCCAGTCACCCTGCATCTATTACGACGGATAATGGTTGTCAGATGAAAAATTTTTATATTACTCTTACGATGTACTATCCAATCCAACCGAGACTTTTGTAGTCATAAAAGCTCCTCCTGATTTAGCATTTTTTGGTATTCATTCCTAGCTCAACTTTGCAAACGAAGAATTAAAGTACGTTTTCATCGAAAGATATTACCAAAAGCAGAGTCCTTCCATAATTTAACTACATCAGTGACCCCGTTGATTGCACTCTCCATCGAAGTAGCCGTAGAAGACCAACCCTACTAAAAAACCCTTGAAAAATATGCATGAGTCAACCATGCCGCTTCAAAGCAAAAGGATCTTTTATCTGTTGGTGGGACACAACCAGCATCCGTATTAAAGAGAATGGGATGGTGATCTGAGTAGAGATGAGGTAGATTAAAAACTTTCAATTTAGGTAGAAACTGAAGAGCAGTAGTATTTATAAGCACTTGGTCAAGAAAGTATAGGTGGTTTGGGGTTGAGGAAAACGAGACTTACTAATTTTGCAATGCTCGCCAAGGCTAATTGGCGCTTACATGTGAACCACAATGCACTTTGGTGTCAAGATTTCAAGAAAAAATGCATACGTAATACTCCTTTATGGAGGTCGATTTGAAGGCGAATGTGTCATCTACTTGGCATGGCCTCTTGAAGATTTGTAGTGTGTTGAATCAAGGATATAAATGGATAATTGGGAACAGACATCGCATGAATTTCTAGAATAATTAGTGGTTAGGAGTGTTGGAAACAAATCCAGTTTGAAAATGATTTTCTTGTATAGTGGAAAATAAAAATTTTTAAAATTAAGCTGGTTTGTGATATATATAACAATAAACCATTTACTGAAATCGCATCTGTGTTTTTGGCTAGATGGATCATTGTCGTTTCTAACTTTTAACCGAACGACCTTCACTATTTTTGTACCATTAGCTACTTTGAGTGTGGATTCGAACGATTCGAATCAAACACAAAACCAAAAATAGTTTTCTTTACTTTCAATGTGAAAGAAAAACTTCTCTCAATGGAAACCGACAAAATTATTATTTCAGAAAATAGAATTAATACTTAGAGAATAAACTCTTACTATTTTCAGGTAGAATAACAACATTTAAAGTTGTATATTTCGCCCTACAAGTGCCATCTATTGATAGGGAGAAGAGGTAAAACCATTGTTGAATTGTAGAAGTCTATTTCAAATAGAAAAACGAACTCCTAGTCTAACTAGGATTAGGTGGGGTGACAACCCTAGTTAAACAATCTAGGGTTTGTTGTCCCTTACTTTAAACATGACGGGCTTTTGGACCTTTCCAATATCAGGTCCAATTACAAGTACTTCATGAATTTAACCCGGTACTTTATAATTCGATCCAACCCAATACTTGTTTTTCTATTTCCCAAAATAAAATCTTAAATTAATTTAAATAAATTAATTTCCTAATTAAATAATTTTTTCAACCCAATTCTAATTCCGTTAAAATCATCATGACTTTATTGTAAAATAATCTATAAGAGAATATATTTAATATTTCTATATTCAACGGATTCATTATACCAAATGATTTATTTTTATTTTCGAACTTCATTTAATTCGAAAACCATAAATTCATTTCCGCATCATTTTCATTTCATTTTGGAGAAAATCACATTCATTTCCAAATGTTTGTCATTTCTCCATTTTTACCATTTCTGTCTATTTTTGTTCATTTCATTCAACATGCAATTAAATTTTGGTTTGAATGAGCTAGCAGAGAGATAGATTAGACATATGTGATTAGGGCTCAAATGATTTATAATTAAGTTCCAGCTTTTCGTTTATTAATTATAAACTCATTTAGTCACGAAGTCATTACACTATAGTATCGTGACTGAGCTCTCCCCAATGGCATACCATTATGAAAGCAACTCAATCTGTTTGGGATAAATCTGTTCTCCCAATATGATCATATTTTATCTCATGGTAACTATAACATCTTCCTTCATGAAAAGTCAATTACTATCAAATAGTAATCAAGTCATTCATCACAAAGACGAACGACCCGTGACCATATTTACTTTTCATCAACCATGTAATGCCAATGAGAGGATATCATTTACCCACATCTCAAGCTATGAATTCCACTCTTGTGAATGACGTTACATACTACAAATGTTGTATACCCAACACATAAGCTTTCGATTCCTTATCTATTTGAACTCAAGCTTTTACTTACATGGAAGTATACGAGTCACACTTTAAACATCACAAGTAAATAAATCCATAAATGGATTTAGGATCTATTCTTCTTGGGTCTAGTCTAATGTACTATTAGTCTAGTCAGTCACATCTATATCTCTATTTTCTGGAAGTCATCTGCTCCAATGCCCAAGACAAGGCATCTCCCAATTGGACTTGATAGATGACTGGCTCTTTGACCATCGACGTGTTGGAACGCCGGCACCCCTACGGCGCAGCGGAAAAATAAAACATTCGGCGATCCTAACCATGGATCCATGTGTGAGGAACGAATCGAGGTGAAAAAGGGTTTTGAAATTACCGAATGGTGATTCTGAGTAGACAGCGATGCCTCGACAACGAGTAATCTGATCTACTATCGAATCTAGTTGCAATCTAACGTGACTCCGGCCTCTACGTAATCCACCCTGTTGACAATAAACGGAAAGAATCCCAAAAACTGTTTTTGAGAAGATTTTGCTTTGACGGCTGCTAGACCCACCAAGCAAAGAAAAACGGGATTTTATATCCCTTTTTAGGGTTTCTTAAAATTAAATAAATATATCAACATTTTTTTAAACGAAAAATTATAATTACATTAATTATATTAATGTACAACAACCTTGTACATATAATGTGTTCGATATTTGATTACCTAATTAAATTAATTCTATAATTAATTTAATTCAAGCGATAACCAAACACAATACCAACTATGTTTTATTCCGTTCATTTCAACTATAGGGTGTGACTCTGTAGGTTCTTGTAATGTTAGCAGTAATACTAGAACGATTCCAATGTTACAAACAATGAGTGGCACCTAGCAATGCATCATTGCTACCTAAGTCACAAGAAATCATGATTCGACATAACCTTTTATGATTAACCTTTCATGCAATAATCCTTAAGTCCTTTATCTCTGGATTGGACACAAGTCATGGAATAGTCACACTTGCATAGTCCATTCTATGTTCCTTGATATCTTAAGTAGACTATGATATACAAATAAGTATGACATCTCATATCAACTTATTTGAGCATGGTCATGCATTTCTAGTCCCACTCAATCAAGTGGCCTAAGATATTACTCCGATTATGTAGGAGAGACTTATCTTATATCGATCAACCATATCCCTCTACACAGATTGTGGTATATCCAGCATCAGCCTTTATAGAACAATCAGTTACGGTGTACGTTTGACTGTATCAAAATACATAACTCACGATGTTGGGATTATGATGATCTCAAGTCTGAGGATCATATACATATTAATCACTATGAGTAATGTTGTGACAATTACATAATAATCTAAGAAACATACTCATAACGGGTCAGTCCAATATGTTGTTCTCTAACACACATATTCATGCATCAACCTTGACATTCCATATCAATGACAACTCTTTATCATCAATCAACTACATGTTAGTCTTAATGCATTATTGTTGTCCTAGCCAACAATAATACTTGACTAAGGACCTTTTAAGAATAATCATATTATTCTTAGGACATTACTATAAAACAGTTTATTTATGCACACAGAAAAGAAATTGAAATAATAATGGTAACTCATTATATTAATAAACATGATAAATCAAGTATGTTATTACAACCATCTCATGATTGATCTTTGGGCATACTCTAACACGACGCACAAACACCGATACAGAAGGTGAGAAATAAACAATAAAGCAATCAAATAATCAGATAATAAATACGTGTGGTGTCTACAAGTGTGATAGGTTAGTTGTAATATAAATTGTACAACGGGGTATAGGAGTACTCCAAGGATCAAACCCACAAGAGTCGACGATTAAGTGAATTCTAGATACTAACATGCAATTAAAGAGTCTAACCAACTACTCGCTAAGTACTATATTACGAAAAACCATTAATTTGAGAGAAATTAAACTAATTAATAACAAATGGTGGTTGGTTGCATTCAATGTGGTTAATTAATTATCAAATTAGGGATGTAAATTACTTAAACTCCTAAAGTGGCTTCATTTTACCTCTTGGTCTTTGTTTTATCAACTTAGACAAATTAGTTTGGTTTATCTCTTGACCTCACCTAACTAACCCAGGACAATGAATTCGTTCCCAATAAGCTTACCTTTCGGTCTTACATATCTTAATTTTCTCTTAGGGGCGTCAATCTTATGTTTTCAAATTTATTCAATTTAGTCTAATTTATTACAATTTAGTCCCTGACCCAAAAACCAATTTAACCATATATCCACCAACCAACCTCTTACGGTTTAGTTACCCATTACCATGTTTAAATTTACAAACATCAAAGAAACAACCATTAGCGCTATTAACATAAAACTCAATAGAAAGATGAAATCTTGGTTTTTACTAAAAAAAACTTCAAGGAAAACAAACTAGAAGTAAAATAAATAACCAAGAACAACAAAGTTAATATTTCTAACAGATAAAAAGGAAACAAACAGAAATAACATTAAACTGGAGATTAAAATGTGATTACAACCAAGTTTAAGGTTTTAAACAGGTTAATAAAATTGACTCTAAGAATGCAAAGAAAAACAAAGAAATAAGCAGAAAATTAAAACCCTAAATATAGGGAAGAAGAAATAAAAACCTAAAAATGAGAGAAAACCTAAGAAGATAAGCTAATATTGTACCTAATGCCTAATGTCTCTAATGTGTCTAATGTTTCCTTTTCTCGGCCAAATTTTGGCCATTTTTTTTAGCTTCTATATGACCCCTTTCTCTTGACCAAAGTGCCTCTTAATGTGTCTTTTTGAATTGTTCTTCTGTTGGACAAAGACTACCCCTACTAGTAATTTTTGTCTCCACACACGACAGTGATATCGCGATTCCTAAATGTGGATATCGGGATATCACAGACAATCTCCAAATGGGGGATCCTTGGGATGTTGGGTATCGCGATACCATTGTAAGTGGAATTATTCTCTTCATTTCAATATTGTCGAGTGTACTGCGATGCCCACGCTTCGGTATCGCGATATCCTCTTCCTTGATGATGTTTTCACTCAAGTTCGGCCATCATTGAATTTCTACAACACTCAATCGATCGTTAAGGTCCAAATGGTGCATTTGGCCAATTTAGCTCTCAAAAGGATTATAAAAACACATTAAACACTTATTATATCTAATAACTAAAAACTAACCTAAATCACGAAAATGACAATTAAATTTCTCGAGAACAAGCTCCTAAAGTATAACAGGAAGCCTAATTTGACATATCAAATTACAATAGATCAAACTCTTTCACACTTAACTCTTTGCTTGTCCTCAACCAAACACACAAAACATGCAAAAAGATGACCCTTGGAGTAAATTGGACAAAAAGGCAACATAACATTGAACTTGTATAAGGACTATCTCACATGCAACCTAAAACTGATATTTAGCTAACTTGGGTATTTTTAAAGTAAACAAAAAATTAGTTTAACAAATTAAAAAGGCCAACAAATCTAAAAGCAATTCAAATGAATATATGTACAATTGTGTTATCCATCAAAATAACCTAGATAAATACATTATAGACACTTAAAGCGAATCGAAGGTGTTCATCTGAACAAATACAAACAAGTCAAGAGAAATGTGTAAATGAAATGTTCAGGTCGCAAAGGTCTTCTAGGCTTGTAACGCTCTGAGGCTTAGGACGATTTGGATTTCAAACAAAAGGGTAGCTCAAAATGGTTTTAAGTACTACAAATAGTGAAGCACATGACATTGTTCCCCCATTCATCCTAATTAATCATGAAGGTTACGTCATTATTTCTCCTTTTCTCTCTTACTTTATCTCTCAAAAAACTTAGAAGATTCTAAATGATATCGGTATGTACAATATGTAACACTCCTAACCCAACCCGATTCACTGAGTCTGGATCTCGAGTATTACAACACAAAATTCCTTAACTAAATTATCTAAACAGTTGTCAGACGTATTTTATTTTTAAAAAAGTTCGTTATTATTTTAAAACTAATAGTCCTATTGTTTAAGAACAAAGGAATACATTATTATTACAAAATTCGTACATCAAACTTAATACATTTTTTAACAATATTGAAGTTATTTAGATACCGAATCATAAAGTGCGGTCCTAACTACAACACATTTTCACTGTATGCATAATAGCCCACTTTGCCACTTCCTTGGAGCTATCCAGGCATCATCCCTTCTGACGCAGTCTCATATCCTATACCACTCAACTAATCTGCATTGGTGTAAAAAAGAGTGGGTGAGCTTTACAAGCTCAATGAATGCTTAGAAAAACTACCACGCAAACAAGTCATCATGCATTAACGAAACATCTATATAGCATAATTACAACAGTACCAACTTTAATGTCATATTGTTTAATGTTACATTTAAAGATAATTTGGCACTTGAGCTATGAAACATGGAAGCGGACTCTATCACCACACATTAGATACACGGATCTCCAACACACCAATTGACTCATAGAGTCGAACATATCCAAAAAGTGAAACATAAAGCTAACATTCTCCAACACATCAAACATGTTCCGTTGAATGGAGCTTAGCTCACATTCCCTTATCTCTCCAACCTATCCCAGGGCCTCAATGCCCAAAAACACAATACATATAGGTGAGTACTCACAATCTATGGCATGCCAACTATATCCGTTATTAACACACACATTTACTTACCGTTCACTGTACTTATTCACTGCAAATATCACATTATAAACATAACATTATCTCTACCATTTAGCATGTATAACATGCCTACATTTACACTTTAACAATGATAATTATGAGCACATAACACATGCTATAACATCTTATCTCATTTCACATTTTCACAATCACACTAGCACATATTTCACAAATTAAATCAAGAGTACAAGAAAGCTTACACTTGAAATTTAGAGTAGGGGTTTAGCCTACTTTTAAATTCTGAATTAACGCAATGAATCATGTCCACAAGCAACGATTCTAAACACTCACTAACTACTTTCACCTAGACGTTGAAAGATCAACTATCCTTTCCTTAGCTCGTAGATCCAAACCTTCAACACAATAAATCACACAGCAATACAATCAACAATTAGCTAAAGACTCACCTCAAGCAATTAAAAACACAAGCCTAAGCTAGGTTATCATGAAACTGAAACCTTCAACATAGAACCTTAGAATTTCGATTATCTGGGTCTATACAAAATATTTTTACCTAAAATGAATTTCATTCATCTAATTCTTCCTCTACGAAAAATTATCAACCTTCAACCTACCCAAAATTATTCAAATTCATGGTTCTATAATTTTCGAGATGTTATGGCAATTTCACGAGAATTCATTTAAACTCAAGAAATCGTTAACAAAACTTTAAAGTAAGTTTAGAATCTTTCTAATAATGTCAAAAATAATTGAAAAATATTTCGAAACCATATTTTTACTCAAAATCCTAAAATCCACCATTAACGATCCAATTTTTGACTTTTATTTAAAACATGCGTTTTAATGGCTACAAACTCAGTTTTATAGACCCAATAACATTAAAAACTAATAAGAAATCAAATTTTTATCTTCAATGGAAGAAAAATGAGCTTTTTTTTGCAACTCTGAGAAAACCCACAAGTTTGAGAGATGATGAGATCAATGGTATTTTTAGTATTTTTATGAAATTCTAGAGAGATTTAATGCTTTGAAGATTGAAGGAAATAAAAAGAATAAAGTTCAGAAATTGAAATTTGATGAACAAGGGTTTGGATGTAAGGGACGGCACAAGAATAAGGGAAGAAGAAAAACTAACATGAAATCTTTAGGAGAAAATGGGAAAATAGGTTGTTTTTAAAGTTTTGGTTTAACTGCACTTTAAAAACTCAAAATTTAGACCCTTTTACAAATCAATCCACTTTGCAAAATTAATGGTCTCTAATACTCTTTTTACAAAATTTATTTAATTCCTAAAAACCATAGTCGAAAACATTTACGGTTACCATGCCTACAAAATTCCAAGCACACTAAAGCTAAAGTCCCTAGAATACCCCTAAAACTCCTAGGCCCAATTTTGGGGTGACACTTCACTTGCCCAGATACATTTATATCTCTACACTGATTCTTACCTCCTGAATATCAGGCCAAACCTGCATGCTTACTATCATCATTCACTTCGATGGAGTTTTACACATATCATCACTCATCTTTACCATACTTGTATATTTACTAGTTACCATAGATATAATTATCCTTTTTATATTCGTATACTCCTATTTGTATAATTTACATAGAAGAGTCAGTGTAAAGATTCACCTGATACTCACCTATAGTAGCTTGGAGCTCACACTCGAACATTTAACACGAACCAGTAGCAACAACTGCTTACAAAATATAATATTATCATTAATACCCACTTATAGACAAATTTATAGCTCTCCATCAACAGGAAAAACCCCCATGCAGGGTTTTTTATACTTACAACTTACTGTTCATATACCACTTACAGACTCATTCTTTCAAAACTTAACATGCAAGACTGTAACACTTACCCAAAGATGAAATGATTACTTGATTAAACTAAATCTTAGCTTTCAGATAAGTGAAGAATATTTTTTAGTGGATTTAAGAAGAAGAAATAACCAAAATGTCGTTTTTCCAGAAAGAAGAACCCTTTTAGAATCCTTTCCTACACATATATAACCCATGTTCTCATAATGGAACTTGATAGGTGTCACACTCTTTCAGAACTTGTCTTTCTTTATGGCGTACACATACTGAGAAGAACATAAATGAGTATCTAGTAAAGTAAATATAAGACCATTCTTAACTAGATCACTTTATAGCCCAACTAGCACTGTACTTAGACAATCGGGTGTACTACACCATTAGCGCAAAATCATATCATAATTATCGAGTAAACGAGCAAGTATTACACATTATGAATTGAAAGATTTCTATTTAAGCTTGACTTTGATTTTTCATTTGATCTCTTTTTTCTGTTTTTTTACCGTTTCACTTACAATGCTTTTAACTCTCACCTTGCTTTTATTTCACTATATATGATTTTTTTGTACTAATTTACTTAGCAAGGTTCATATATACCATACCATATAGCCTCTTCTTTTCCTCTCAAGCACATATGAAGCCAGCATAACATCTCCACTTATCCCTCAATGCCTATAGATCGACATCCATTACATAGTGTATTTTTATTGCTAGGGACAGAGAAGGTTCGAGTTTTCAACTTGTATAGGCTTAAGGCTTCAAAAATAAGGCTCATCAAGAAAGGACTATTCAAGGATAAAATTATGGAAGCTAATGGTTAATAACATAAAGGTAAGTCTTTTTGGCTCTAAGCTAAACAAACAATGCCTAAGGTCCTTTTGGAAACTTTTTACAAGTTACATTTTCACAAGTTACATTCGTAGGTTTAGAGGTGAGCAAGTTGATGGTGTTGTTATTGTTGAGGTTTTGACATTGAATCCAAATTAATTAGGGTAAATAGGAACATTAAAAATTATAGATACAATTTTTATTTATTTTGGTTTTTTATTAATTTTAAATTTATTAAAAATACCAAAAATATTTTTTCATTCAAAATGATCCACCTGTGGTAACTAATTTACCTTGGAAAAATCCTTTATTTGGTGATCCACTCGAACCACAAGCCCTGATCCGTGAAGAGCTACTGATGGCTTAAAGAACATTGCATAGGTATGCACTACCAACACTCGATGTTGTACAAGGTAGCATTGAACAACCAATGATCAACGCCAATAATTTTGAGATTAAAACGATAATGATCCAAATGATCCAAAACACATTGTAGTTTTGAGGGAACATGATGGAGGATCCAAACAAGCATCTGTAGTGATTCCTCTAATTATGTGACACTTTAAAATACAACGGAGTAGCTAATGAGGCAAAGCATCTTCGATTATTCCTCTTTTCTTTATGTGACCATGTTATTGATTAGTTAGATTCATTAGAACCTGGTTCCATTACTACATGGAACGAATTAGCAAGAAATGTTTTACATAAAATTTTCTTGATTAGTAGACCCATTCCAACTTGAAGCAATTTGACGGTGAAAATTTATATGAAGCTTGGGATCGATTCAAGTCACTATTAAGAAAGTGTTACCATCATGGAATGCAAGAGCGGCTCCAAATGCAAATATTTTATATTGGTTTAGACAATAATCTATAGTCCACTTTGGATGGAGCATCCAGAGGTGTTTTAATGAACTCATATATGTGGCCAAACAAGAGATTCACTTACAGCCAAAAACTATAAGCGACAAAAGCCATAAAAAAGGTGGGCGTTTATCAAATTATTTTAGAGAAATTGAACCGATTGGTAGTGGTAGCTAAATCGACCATTACTAAGTCGACCCAACATTGCGGGCAAAACTTGGATCATCAACCCGATAAAGTTAACTACGTGGGTAATAGGGGTGGAAATCCCTATTCAAATACATACAACCACGGTTGGAATGATCATTCGAACCTAAAATAGAGAGGAAATCATGAAATGGAAATCATGTGCAAAACCAAGTAATTCTTCCTTACCAACCTCCACATATACAAAGATCTCAAGACCGCTCCATGGGGAATGAGCATACTGTATGTTGTCAACTTCTTAATAGGATAGAGGGAGAGATTCAGTCAATAAAGACGGACATCCAACAAGTACAGTCTAAATGTACTTTAACTAGAAACAAATTGATGGATTTCAAATAAAGCATCTAGAACCGAATGATGGAGATGATAAGTAACATGCAAAAGCACATTGGTATAAGAATACCGAGCAATATGGAGAATAGTCCTTAGAATGAGGGAAAAGAGCATGCAAATGATATTGCTTTGTGATCTGGTAAGACTCTTAACGATATTAAATCCCCTTTTCAACCAAACGAGGATTTGCAAGAGTCCGTCGAGGAATCCATGGATGAAAAAAAGCATGATAAGCCGATCGAACAAGTGACAGACCCAGTGGTAGAGCCAGTAATCACAAACTCTGTAATCACAAAAATACCATTCCCATTAAGGATTGAGGAGAAATGGAGGAGGGATGAAGCAATTTTTGTAAGTTTCTTGAACTTATTTAAGTCTAGTAATGTTAATTTACCCTTGTTGGAACTAATCAATAAAATACAAAAATATGCCAAGTACTTAAAAGAAATTATGTTTAAGCATAAAAAGATAAAAAAATGGAGAACAAATTTACATTGATGCCTCTTATGGTGCTATTATTTTGAAAAATATACCCCCTAAATTGAAAGATCCATGTAGTTTTACAATTCCCATAGAAATAGGGGACATTTATTTTAGTAAGGTCATTTATGATTTAGGGGCCAATATTAATTTAATGCCTCTATTAATCTATAGAAAACTTGGATTAAGGGAGTTAAGGAACACTTAAATAACACTACAGTTAGTCGATAGATCCTTAGGACACCTAAAAGGTGTACTCGAAGATGTATTGGTTAAAGTGAGAAATTTTATCGCCCCAGTCGGTTTTGTAGTTCTTGACTTCGAGGAAGATCCAAAAGTCTCCATATTATTGGGTAGACCATTTTTAGCAGCTTCTAGATCAACCATTCATCTCGAGAAACATGAATTAAAAATTAAACTCGATGGTGAACTAGAAATGTTCAAATGCGGCAAAGATTCCCAAGATGAGGGATCAAAAAATAATTAGGAAATGTTTTGCATTATTCTACGTAACCCTTAATTGTCTTGATCAAAGGTATGTTGTAGGTGTGACGTGTGTAGGAAAACATGGTCTGAGGGAACAAGATAAGTTGAAGGAACCAGACAAAATAGATCTCTCGCGGACGGAAGGCAACGATCTACAAAGGAACAAAAAGTCGATGACGGATAGTAACAGGTTGATGGACAAGTCTGATAGCTACACTTAATTTTAATCATCCCAAATCATCTTTATAAATATGTAATTTTGTGTTTTTTTGGATTTTTGAGAGTTGTAAATATGAATTTTAATTGTAATTAGGTAAAAAAAATAGGTTAGCTTAGGGCTAGGATGACTTTAGAAATTTTTTGAAATGATTAGGCACAACCCCAAGAAGTCTGAGACGTCTGAAAACATCATTTTCACAAAGTCTAGTACGTTTCGCGACACATGTACCCCTTTGTGTGGTGACATGCTACTTTGAAGCAAAGGAGTGGAAAACCCAATGCCATGTAGTGATGTGCAACTTCGAACCAAAATTTTTCACAATTTCAAACCTGTGACGCGACATAGCATTTCGAAACAAAAATCCTAGAAAATTAGGGCAATGTGTCGTGACATGGCATCGTTTTCTACAATTTCCACTCTGTTTTAACACGTGGCCCATTGGATTTTCTATTTAAGCTGTATAGTTTCAGACCTATTTTTTCACTTTCAAACACACTAAAGGAGCACCCAAAAGTAGGAGTCATCGCACCTCTCCTCCATTGTTGTTGCTTTAGTTTGAGCATCCACACCTCTGTTCGTCAGTAATCTCTTCTCCCTTTACTTGTTAATTAATTTTTTTCTTGTGTATCTCCCTTCTTTGGCTGCCAAAATACATCAGAGTTGAGCCAAACACGAACAATCAATGTTAGACGTTCCATTTTTATTTTGTACACGTTTTGTTCTTATTATTTGAATCGTTACTATTTATGGCACCCTATAAAGCATGTCGCGCTCAAGAACTGCCGACTGACTTTGACGCTACTCACCTCTATAACATAGAAGTTGAGCGCTACTATATGTAAATGAATGGATGTATAGTCATTCAAGAGTGAGGGTTTGTCCCCTCGCTAACCGAGTGCGATATGATTTAGGACTTGGTGGATTTCCACCACTGCCGCAATTTCTGCTCGACCCCGAACGAATTAATGGTCGCCATTGTTTATGAAATTTACGCGTCCCCTTAAGGAACAAGAAATTTTTTGACGCCCAAGTGATATTTTTAATTACGTTAGAGTCTAGGGTAAAGATGTACTGGTAACACCTTAGGAAATTTGTGCCTAATATGATGCACTATATTATGCCTTAGGTTATTTAGATTTTGTTGACTTAAACTATTATTGAGGCATCGATATGGATACTATTTTACACTATCTCATGCAGGGGCATGGCGAGTGGACTCGCCAATTCGGTTCTAATGTTCCTATCAAATTTAATCAAGCCATTATGTTTTCGATGGCTAAGATGTGGGTGCAATTCATTTACACCCCCATCTTACCGACACAAAATGTCTCTTACATCACCGCCTTTTGAGCGGTTTTGCTTCACTCTATTTTGTAGAAACAACAGGTATACATTGGCCAGTAGGCTTATCAGGAGATGTAATAGTTCATTAGTGGCCAAAAGCGAGACATGTACTTCCCCCATTGAGTGATGGCCCTCTACAAATAGGTGAAGGATACAATGTCCCCTATGGAACAATTCATGATGTCAAAGAAAAGAGTCCTCGAAAATAATATGTTCGCTCAATTTGTCGAGCTCCAACGAAAGCAAGTGAAGGAATGGAATCAACACCGGAAGGAAAAGATGGACGTACCACCAGCACTCAAAGAAAGAGTAGACCTGAAAACCAACTCACCGGTCTAAAAAATATGTCTGATATGGAATGGGCTATTAGGTGGATGCAAGAAATGTCCCTGATGGGCATTGACTACGTGTAGAGGCACGGTATACGAGTGCCTAACCTGTCACCAAACAAGTACGTGCCCTTTCCACACCCCAATGAGACCGATGGGGAGCCGAGGAGGAAGACGATGGTGGTGATGACAACGATCATGACGATGACAATGGTGATGATGATGAGGAGGAGGAGGAGCCTTTTCGAGCTTTGGACTACGGGGTAATATTTTAGTCAGAACACCCCACGACTATGGGAATCAAATTTCGCAGCCCAAGCCTACAGTGCCCGGCCCAATCTTCGAGTAGGAGGGCCACCAAGACTGCTGTGGGACAAGGCAATGGAAAAGGAGTAATGGGAACGAAGCCAATGCACGACTCCGATTGATTTGGAATTTTTTTTTATTTTGGACTTGCAATTTATATTTTTGGGATGATTTTTATTTTTCTATCTTTTAGACTTTAGTTATTTTTTTGTTAATTTTATTTTTCTATTAGCTAACTTCTGGGTAGGAACCCCGGAAAAAAATTTTGAAGCTCAATCTAGAAGGACGAGACTACCCAACATTGCACACGGGACTATCATACTAATCGGTAATTTCGTTCCTCTATTTTATTTTTGTGCACATTAGGGACAATATGCTTAATAAAATTAGGGGGTAACATAAAAATTTTAGGAGCTTTTAACTTTTTCCTTGTTTTTCTTGTCAATTTTTAGGAAAATTTTAGAATAATTTTTTTATGATGTTTTGTTTATGCTCGAGCTTATAGAAATACAAGTGATTGGTTAGGAGCATGTAAATATGATTGTGTGAATCATCAGTAAATTTAATTTGATAATAATTAATTCTACATTGTGAATAGGTTGAAGTATGTTAGGTATACCATGTGATAAATGAATACACAAATAGCATGTATGTTAATTGTATTTTAGGTTGTAAAAATTGATAAATTTAGTTAATTTGATCCATGTATTGAAATATCTAGGGATGAATTAAGGAATTGTTTGGTAAAAGAAATAGAGCTAAAAAGTCTACCTGATACATGAATTCCCTAGTACCCTATTTTGAGCCTAAATCCATTTTCTTGATGGACCATTAATGAAACCATGAGCTGAACATATAATTGCTTAATCCTTTCTCTTTTGGTCCTCGTACGAATTTAGACATTAGGCCATTAGTATTGAGGGTTAGATAAATACATAATGGAAGTTTCAAAATAAAGAAAAATTAGAGTGAACCTAAAGAACGATGCGGTATAGTGAATATGAGATTCCTACAAATGTGTTTGAGTAGAAAAATAAATCAAAAGAAAAGTTTGTGAAGGCTAAAAAGCCAAGTGAGAAAACCTTGAATATATAAAAGAAAAATGAGCAAAAAGAAAAGGGAAAAAAAAGAAAATAGAAAAAGAAAAGTACTCATGTTTGTACAAAAAACTCGTTAAGATGGTTGTACTCACGAATACTACACTGTACCTTAGGAATTGGAGAGAAAAGGAAGGTGACAGAAGTGGATATAAGGTGGTGAGCTTAATTGGGGCATTTGGGGGAGTATTGGGTATAATATAACGTGTCAAACTACTTTCGTGCTTAAACCGTTTTGTTGTGCCTATTCTTGAATTTTGAACCAACCTAAGCCGCAGAACGTTACAAGTCAAAAAGTCCTATGTGACTTAAGTATACACTGCATAGATGAAAATTAATCTAAGTTTTGAAAATTTTTACCACTTAGGGTACTTTTAGCATAATTGTATATTTGTGTATTTTTTTATCGAATCTTATAATTAGCACCCTTTAGTATGTTTACCTTGTAATTTACTGAAGTAATCTATCTGGTATTAAAAATTGGGAATTAATTACATATTGCACTAGAATTACATGATTATGCATAACATTTTATTTGCATTGCTCTGATTCAGTCTCCTGTATGAAGCATTCTTGAATACATTATCATTGCCTTTTTCTTTCCGTTTTTCTTAGTTTCTAGTTTTCTTTTTCATTTGCTTGAGGACAAGCAATGACTTAAGTGTTGGGGGATTTGATCTGCCACAAATTGTAATGGCAAATTTAGTACTTCCTAGCACTTAACGAGCTTGTTTTATAAGCATTTTAATATGTTGTATTGCAATTTCACATTTCTTAGTCTAGGATTAAAATATTGTAAAATAAGCATTTTTACGCATTATTTCAAGTTAGTTGACCTAATCGGGCCAATATCAGTCTTAAGGTGGTTTTAACGATTTACTTGAGTGTGCAAGACACCTAATTTTAGGCTCAAGAGCATAAGGAATTGAAGCTGAGTCGTAACACAAGCTTTCAGAGTTGCAACACAACCAAGCTGATAAGGAAAGCCATATCAGAAGTTGTGTGTTATGACACGCAAAAGTCTGTGTCGCGACACAAGTGCGACGTGAGGCCAAAAATAAGCAAGGGTGTTTTTGTTTGCACAATGAATCTTTTTATGTAATTAAGGATGGTGTTTACCCTAATTAGGACTGCTAAACTCCCCTATAAATAGTTAAGTTGGTGTGGAAGTTTTAGGAGCTTTTTACCACATTATGTTTCGGGTTTATTTTAGTAGGTTTAGGTTAGTTTAGGTTTTAGTCTAATTTTCTAAACACTTTTATTTCTTGTTCTTCGGCTTGGATTCGATTTGAATCCAAGTCTTTGCAATTTCAATATTTCAGTACTTTTCTATTACTATTTGTTTGCAAACAACGAAATCTCGAGCATTGTCAAAGGATTCTGCTATTCTGTGCACTCTAATATATTATACAAACAATTTCTATCTCTTCTCTTTTATATTATTTTGTGTTTTTGCATGATTAATTTATTTGTAGAAAAGATGGTTTTTGGCATGATGAGTGGCTAGATCCTTAAGGATATTAACGAGTGGAAGTGGGAGTGATTAACGAAAGAGTTAGGGTTTTTCCAATAGGATTAATTGGTGTAAATACATGTGTTCTTAAACCCTAGGCTTGACGACTCTAGGAAGTAATATAGGTAAATAGATCGAGAGATGAGGATATTGAGTAAATCATGTATGTTTCTTAGTTAGGAAAGTGAGACCGGGATGTAAGCATGTATTAGTTGATTAGTTAGGCAGTAGAGGCCGAGAGGTAATACTGTGTAGGTAATAGTTAATCTTTCCATAAAAACCCTAAATCTGAAGTTGATTATAACCATAAAGCAAGCTAATCTTCTGTTTGTCATTCGAGTGATTTTTGTTTGTTAACGTTGTTTGCGTGGTTTTGATTTTTTTAATTTTGTTTTCCCATCTTAACCTTTAATATTGGCTGTCGCAATATGATTTTTAATAAGTACTATTTAGAACTATTACTATAGATAATAATATTTTTAGATTTAATTCAACATCTCTTGGGTACAATCCTTATAATACTTCCCAGTGTTCCATTGTACACTAATCTATATTACAATTCGACATGTTCACTTGCAGATACCACATTTAATATATATATTTATATGCACAATTTTAACTCTAAATGTTTGCAAGCTTGAAGGCGGTCAGTTATAAATGATGGTTTGATTGACATGATTTCTGTACTTTCATCGGTAATTGTTTCGGTAATGTTTGTCGCATTCCGTAACTTAGACCTGACGATCGGGTCGGGCAAGGAGCGTTACACATCAACTGTGCCTTGGTGTAATTATACAGATGAAATTTTAATTGTGGTTTAAATGTATACTTAAAACTTTGATTTTAATTCAATTTTGCATATTTAAAGAAATAAATACATCAATTTATATTTACATTGGATAAATATAATTACTTGTGTATGCAACATATAAACATAAAATGATGTTACATCGATAATGGTGTGGTAATTTATGACAAGAAATTAAAATCAAAATTTTATATATAAAATTGCACAAAATAAAAATTTATGTATAACATTTCATATTAAACTAAAATTCACGTCTTGATATAATATTTATCCCTTATATAAATTGAGAATTTTTACAATTATAATGTTTGATATATTTTAAGATAGTTAAAATATAATTAATTTAAAATTGTTATATGAAATAAAATTGTATAATTTAATAAAGACCGTCTAGAATTACGTATATATAAACACTTGTTCTATCAATTTAAAACATTATTACATCGGAAAGAGAGAAAAATAAAATTCCTTATTTCAAACCCACACCAAAAGTACCGATTTGATAACATTCTTTTATGAGCATAATAAATAGGGTTAAAATTAAGATGCGTGATCGATCAACCTTGCCCACCAATATTTTAATATATTCATGTGTTGATGAAGTTAGTTGTCATAGTGAAGTGGAAGATTAGTGAAGCTAATATATATTCATTAACGATCAAATATATCAGCTGGAGGAATGAAGGAATCAATGGAGAGTCCTTGAACATTGAAAACAACATCGTCAATGCTCCAAAATTCTTCCATTCGACTCCTGCTGTGCTGCATCGACAGCTCCCCGAATCGGAAAACAGTGGCGATCGACCTTCCTTGATGCGCTATCAACACGCCATCCACATCTCTGTAATCTCCGATGCAGCTTCCGATGGTTGTTTCCCAGTAGGCACTAGCACACCCACCTTCATTCTCTTCTTGGGTTTGAACCCTGGTTAGATGGGAGTCCTCTAAGTAGATGAGTAACCCACTCTTTTGGGAAAAGTAGCCGTATAATACATGCCTCATTACCTCAGCTGGTCCTTCGTTTCGTTCCATCACCGCTGCACGGTCGGCGCATACTTTTAGGACGAAGCAATCTTCGTCGCCTATTCGTTTCTCGCCTAAACATTGGGCTTTAGCAAATAAGCTGGCTGTTGTCTTTGGATCTAGACCCTGAATTCATCATCCCCGTTAACCCCAGCTTTGTGTAATTAATGAAATACAAGACAATGTCTTAAGTCTCGTATATCAAAATTGATTTATATATAACAAAATTAACTCATCAACTATGAAATTTTATATACAAAATATTTTTACCTTTTGAAATTATCTCATCTTAAAGATCCAAAACAAGACGGGACTCTCATATGAGAGAAAGAAAAGGTCATTCCGTTTTTGCTTTTTCTAATTAAAAAAAAATTAGGATTGCGTTTGGATGAAGGATTTCATTTTTTTGTCAAGTTATTTATTTATTTATAATTTCACATGAATTAATTTATTAGAGTAAAAATATTGAGAATTCCAAAATTACATAAAAGATCTCTTAAAAAGTTTCACCACATTAAGAGGGTATAATTGTAAAAAGCTTATTTCTTTCCTTCTTTTATGTGAATCGCATTTGTGGAATTTCATTTATATTTATAATTTTAACAATATTTACCTACAATCATGTAAAGGGTTATAATTATATATATGAAGTTATAAGTTAACTATTTTCGAAGACTGAATAAGTTGGGATACATTTTACGTATGACATTAACGGTATATGTTGGTTGGATCAAAAATTTGGGATTCACCCAATCTATTTAGGGTCTGTTTGATTGAAGGAATTGATTTTCCGGAAAATCATTTCCAACTTTTCCAGCGTTTGATTGGCGGAAAACATTTTCCATTTGGAAAATGAACTCCAAAACAAGGGAAAATGAGTTACATTTTAGGGAGAATGTCTTACCCTTTCAATTTCCGTAAGACATTTTCCGTTCTCTCCTCTCTATCGCCTCATTCATTCCTTCCTTCGTTTCCGGTAGAAAATTGCTTCTATTGATCGATTTTCTAGTAACTTGTTTTTTTAATTATTCAATACTTATTTTTTTAACACAATTACAAATAATTTATTTGATATTAATTTTTTTCAATTTATAACGATTAATATGTGGCTTAATAATTGAGTATTATTATAAATAAATCATTGCAATATATGTAAAAATAATTTAAAATATAAAAATTTATTAATATATATATCAATATATGTAAAAACAATTTTTTCGAAAAATATTTCCAGGAAATATGTCAAACAGCCGAAAACATTTTACACAGATTCAATCAAACACCAGAAAATATTTTCTAGTAAATCATTTTACAGAAAAGTAAAACATTTTCCCGAAATCATTTTACGGAAAATATTTTACTGGCAATCAAACAGACCCTTATATTGTAAATATTTAATTTAAGGTGGTTCAGACTCACATTGATTTTTTTTTCTATTTTTTAGAAAAAATGATATTTTATTTAATATTTAGAAAATTTATATATTTTTCTTTTATTATTTTTTAAAAATAATTTAACATACTTTTCAATATTTATATTTTAATATTAGATATTTAATTTTTCATATAATATAAAAACATAATATATTAATATAGGAGAAAATCAATATGCTTTTAATTTAAATGTAATCGGATATGGGTTCGAGTGCGCTGAAGCGTATTATCCTCCTATTTATGGGTTAGGGGAGACTATAGGTAGTTGAGGTATTGTGTAAAAAAAATGATCAGAACTTATAATGAGATTGTTCAAAAAAATTATCGAATTAAACAACTCTAATCATTCTTTTAAAATAGCTTGATTTATATCTACTTTTATTTTACAAAATGCTATTCAAAATAAAATAAATTCTCTTGTGATTGTTAACCCTCCCATTACTAAAGTTTTTTGAACATGTGTAATTGTATGTATTTGTCACCATTCCCATAAATTGGACAGCAAAAGAGGAAAAAGGATTAGACAAATAGTAAAAAGGGAATGATTTGAGATGAAGTGAATGAATAAATAAATAAATAAAAGAAGGGGGGAAATACCCATAAAAGCAAAGCAAATAATACAAGGTATGGTAAAGAGGGAAAAAGCAAAAGGCCAAAAAGCAAAAGGCAGAAGGGTGGCAATCCCAAGATGGAAGTGGAGGGTATTGATAGATGTACGTGATTGAGCAATTATCATACATGAGATGTGATGATGTCAGCTTCCAAATAATATAATCCCTACCCTCAGATTTATTTCCTTTCTCATGTTAAAGAAAAGAAAATGTGTCTGCTAAAGCATGAGACAATCCCTCCATCCATCCTTCTCATTTATATTCCCATTTTCCTTGGGATTCTCCTCCTCATCTCCCTTCTTATTTTCTCTTTCTTTGCTTTTTAATTTATCACTTTCCTAATCTCCAAACTCAATTACTTAATTAATTTCTTTTCATAAAATTGCATGGTTAAGTGGTCATCTAAATACATCAAAGTTATATCACACATAATGTATTTAACTAATGTAATAATATAGCCAATGAGATCTTTATATTGTCACTAAAGTAGGGGTTTTAAGATTTTTAACCTTGATGTTTAAATTTTATTATATGAAAAAAATGTGTGCTTTAACTGTCAAAACTTTTAAAAGGAATGAAAAATACATATATATAAATGCTCTGAAACTTATGTCATTCTGAGTATTACAATAAAAACGATGTCAAGGTGCAATCAATTTTATTAATTAATTTAGTTGAGTTTAATTAATTAATTTGAATTATTCAATAACTATAATTTATATGGAAATTAATGATATGTATTTTTCAAGATTCTAATACATTTAATAATTTGCATTACAATTATATCTATATTAAAAAAGTACTTAAACTAATACATTTTGTTTAATAAATCTTCATCTTAATTTTTTACTACAAAAATAGTATAAGGACTTCTTTAAACTAAAATTAATAGTATAGTGTTTTTTTGATATATTAGCCATATTAATAATAAAATACCGGATGTATTTATACGAATTATTAAAGTTAATTACTTGGCCAAACAAATTATTGAAGTGACAATGTTGGTTTTAGTGATTATTAATTATGAATTTTTTTCTCCTTCTTCGTCAATTTGTTGTAGTTTATTAATGTTAAATCAAAGTAGGAAATTTGAAAAAAAAAAAAACACCAAGAAAGTTAATAATGGTAAGGAGAAAAATGAATGAAGTAGGTAGATACCTGGATAATGCGGCGCAAGGGACGTTGAGGACCCTTGGCAGCATGTGTGCCAAGCCAAGATGTGTGTCGCCACACTGTTCTGCCATCGCTGCCGGCAATAACCTTGTTGCCTCCAACAACAAGCTCAAGAGACCACATCTCAGGCTTCATTTGCCAGACCACAAAGCACCCACCCATTTCTTCACTCCTTGTCCCTAAACTTTTCACGTTGTTCTTCCCTTTCCCTGACCCTCTTGATATCTCCGTCTCACAACATATCATCTTCACCCTCCCTGTTGCATACATGTTTTTCGCCCCACATTTCTGCCTCTGTTTCAAGCATCCTGATGCTGCCAAATATTGTTGTATTATGTAATGCGCTGTCGATGTTTCCTACACCATCAAAACACATATATAAGATAATGTACAATATGGCAAGATTATATATGTGAAACTTACGATAGGAATGTCTTTGAGGCGAATGTGATGAATCGGGTGATTAAGTAGCGGAATAGGGGCGAGAGGGCAACCCAAGACGCCAAGCAAAAGTCTTAAATCGTGCCTCCTGGCAGGAGGTATGCTTCCGTTTCCGTAAAAATAATTAGACATGGAAAAGCTAGTTGGTGATGATGAAAAAGACGATCCCTTCTGTGTTCGAAACCATTCTCGGATTACTTCCCAAGATCTCTCCTTCTTGTTTCCTTCTTCTTGCATTTCTGGGTCCATTGGTCCTTCCAATAATGGCGTTAGTGTCTGCGTGTACCAGCTTTGCTTCCTTCTTGCTCTTGTCCCCATAGATTTTGATCGATAAAACACAATTCAGTATATATATATCTCCTTTTTCTCCAAAGAACTTAGAGAGTGTGAGATATATAAAGATTAAAGAAGCTGAGAAACTAATAGAAAAATGGGTTTTTTTTTTATGACAAGATTGAAAAAGAAGGGACTGCTTAACCGTTCAACTAGAGAGAGAGAGAGAGAAGACCCGAGGGAGGGGGATATGTTAATAATAAATAAACGAATAAAACCCAAAGCACAGTCGCATGTTGGTCTGTCTTTTTCTTTTTCTTTTTTTGTATTTTAATGGAGTAACTTAAGGAAAAAGAGTTGTTAGATATCCGAACTTTAATCTTTTAAAATTTAATTTGTATGAACATTTTCTATCTTTACCTTTAATATTCTTTTTGGCTTTTGAACTTGGACTTGATATTTATAACAATAATAATTTTAACATTTTTTGTGAAACTTTAAATATTGTCTTGAGCAAACCTTTTTTGTACAATCAGGCAGAGTGTCCTTTCTAGAGGCCCGCATTGCCTTTCATTTCCCACCAAATTAATTTGCTAAGGTTGCTGAAGGACTACCTTTCTTGGAAAATGAAACCATATCATACACCACATTAATTATATTATCATTTTGATTACTCCGCCACAATTATAATTAATACAATGTCTAGTATATATGTTTTCAATCTTTGAAACAATTAATGGCCTATTTGTTTTGCTTTGGCCAACAACCTTTTGAAATTCATTAGGTGGCCATCTCGGACTTGACTCTTGAGCAAAGTAACATAAACTTTCTTTGATGTTGAAACAATAGCTAATGGATTTGAGGTACAAATTCATTTGTACTAGATCATGAAAACATATATAGGATAAAGTGTATCCAATCAACTTATAAATTTAGTTCATGATTACCATTATTAAACATGAGTTTCATGTTGCCTTTCAATTAGTATCTATTCAAGAAAATAGATACTAGGTATTTAGATTTGTTAATGTGAGCTTGGGTCAATATAGATTTGGGTTGATAGTTGAATTGTGAAAGTGAAAAGGAAAAAAAAAAGAAAGAAAGAAAGAGCTATGGGAGCATTAGAGTTGTGAAAATATAAAGACTTACAAGAGAAGAAGAAGAAAAAAAGCCTAAATTAATATTGGTTTCAGGATTATGTAAACACTAAAAAAATAAAAGATGATTAATAGTTAAGTTGTCCTAAAGTTTTCTTCAAGAGCCTTTTTATGCTTGCCTTCCCTTTGCCTATCATGTGATTTTCCTCGCATTGGAGTCCAAGTTGTTTTGGGATTGACTCCTTTTGTAACACCTCATATATGTCCTGATGACTAGTACGGTTAGGAGATGTTACCAAACACTTTCTTAGCTTATACAAAAAGCTTCTTTCAAAAAACGTCATTTAAGAACTTAATAAAATTCTCTTTAAAATATATTCTAACCTTTAAGAAGCTTGAATGCATTTTTAAAATCATTTTAAAACATTTCTCATATGTTTGGACATGCACAAAATATAAAATAGGGTTTCAGGGGCTCAAAACGATAAAAAAATTTAAGTTGCACATGTGCAGAGACTACAAGTCTCGAAACTTAGGCAGCAAGTGTTAAGACTTGGCTTGTAAGTCTCGAGAATTAGCTCAAGACTTAGGTACAGAACTATAGATTTTTAGCTTTGATGGTTGATCTATCATAATTCGGTGTAGCAAATTAAACTAGTTTTTGCATTCAAGGAGCTTGAATACAAGCATTTTCGTTATGTTTTAGTTAAGTTTTATTAGTTTTATTTACATTCAATAAAATGTGCAAATTGAGTCTTTTATTGACCTTAGGGGCCAAATGAGGCCTAAAGGAGAGCTAATGCACTTTGTAAGTGTACAGGAGAGCTTTAGAAGGCGTACTAAACAAATACTGGTCATTACGTCGAAACACGGGATGTTCGATGTCACAACATAGGGAGCAAAATGGAGAACGCTCAAGACTGCCTTCGATGTCGTGACACAGATTGAGGGTGTCGCGACATACCTCTGAAGATAGCCCAAGAGGAGTATACTAATTGCCATGTCATGACACATGTCCTGGTGTGTCGCGACATCAACCCTGTGAAGGAAATTAAACACGAAGTAGAGCTATTTTCGTCTGCACAATCAAACTTAAAGCTCGAGAACATCAACTAACCTAGGGATAAGGATGACGACCACTTAGAATCTATAAATAGGCTCCTTTAGCACATGTGATGGACACCATTCACTTAGGTTAGATTTTCTTTAGTAAATGTAGTTTAGTTTTTCTTTCGTTTTTAGGTTTTAGAATTTATTTCATTTGTTCTCCGTTGTTCTCAAGACATCTGAATTATGGAAAGCATTCAAACTTTGTGGATTCGCAATTAATCTTAAAATAATAATGCTTTTTCATATACTCTATACTATCAATTTAATTAGCATGCTTTCTCTTTATATTGGTTCTATATTGTTTATGAAAACCATGAGGAACTAATCCCTTTATGGGGGATTAGCGAGCGGAGGTATAATCTATTAACTATTTTGTAGGGTTATTCAACGGGTCAGCTATTTGGGAAAGGAGGAACATGAAACAAACCCTAGGCCTGACAACCCCAGAAAGTCATCAAGGTGGGAATTAACCCAAAATTGGTATGACCCATTTATGAATACCTTCACCCTAAGCCAGTTTGGACTGTAAGGTCGGAAGATAAGTAGCCTTTGCTAACTTGTTACATTAGTGGAAGATCGAAAGATCCTGCTAAAGTAGCGACTAGTTGATTGACGAGGAACCTGAAACGACAATTGATGAGGACTATCGAACTGAGTTAATCACCCATAATCAAGATTTGATTCATTCTCATTTTCTATCTCTTGAAGTTTATTTCTTTTATGATATTTTATTTTATTATTATAAAAACCCTAAAAACCTTTTATTTTATGTTTTTTGTACTAGAACTAATTTAAAGTACTCATTAGATCTTTTAGTGTTTAAGTTAGAATTAATTTAGCGCTCGTCTCCCTTGGGTACGATCCTCGGAGTACTCACCTACTTTGTTATAAAACTATATTACAACTCAACCCGTATACTTGCAGATATCGCCTCTTATTTCTATTTTTTATTGCAGTATTCACACTTTAAACGTTAGTACGTCTGGAGGCAGTCAAGTTGTTGGCACCATTGCCGTGGAGGCAACGTCACTAGTCTATTTTTAATTTTTGCACGTAAAAGAATAGTTATGAAAATTTTAAGTTATAGATACGATTTTATTTTAATTATTACTACTAATCTTTTCGTTCTAGGTTAGTGTATGACTTGTAGTAGGGGTACACCTATTGTAGCAGTTACAAATCTAAAGAGAATAATCCCAAAAAATTGTCGACAACAACAATAGCAGCAACAACAGATGCAAGATCTACCACCACCTGTTGTAGGTAACGTACCATGTGAAAATCCACTGTTCGGTGATACTAACGATAACGTCCTAGTAAACCTACCAACACCATAGCTACCCGCAAACATACACATGGCTTGGAACGAAAAACCCTAAGGGATTATGCCTTACCAAGTCTAGACATGGTTTAGGAAAGTATAGCAAGGCCGGTAATTACAGCTAATAACTTCGCGATAAAATCGGTGATGATTCAGAATAATCTGTAGTTTAGGGGCACTATGATAGAAGACCCTAATCAACATTTAAAATGGTTTCTCCAACTCTATGATACTTTTAAGTATAACAGGGTCATTGATGATGCTATTCGTCTTCGGTTGTTCCCTTCTCTTTGATTGATAATGCCTTTTCTTGGTTAAACTCGCAGGCATCAAGGTCTATCACAACATGGGGTAGATTCATATCTTGCCTTTGTTTCTTTGGAATGGAACTTGTTTTGTGATTCTTGAAGTTGAACAGTGGATCGTGTTTTTTTTAAACATGTTGGCAACCTAAAACTTAACATAAGATGACAACAACAAGTAATAATTTCCCAAAATCTAGTCAGAAATAATTCAACATTAACAATTCATGTGCAATTGAAAAAGTTAAACAAATGAAATCTAAATAAAGTTTTTTAGGAAAATGGAATTTCTTACCACCTTTTTTATTAACCATTAAAAACACAAAGGAGCAACTTTAGAATGCAGCAAAGTGGTGGTGTTAGGTTGGGGTTTTAGGGTGATCAATGGCGGCTTGGGTAGTGGTTTGGTTAAAGGTCAAGTGCAACAACTTGGTGGTTTAAGAGAGTAAAAGTTACGATTTAAGAAACTTACTGGTGAATTTTTTTTAGAATTGAAGAGTGGCAGGTTGAGGGTTTATGGAGGGTGAATGACTGAAGGTAGGTGGCAGGTTGAAGTGCACTGCTGATTGCTATTGAAAAGGACAGGGGCTACTAGTTTTGCAAGTTGTAGCATCGAGTTTGGAGAAAATGGTGTTAGGTACGGTAGTGGAGAAGTTTGCTAAGGTGGCTAGCGGTTTTAGGAGATGGAACAAGGTGTCATGTGTGACTGCTAGTTGTATTTGTTGTTATAGAGAGGTGGTGAGGTGTGGTGCAATGATGCAAGGAGTTTGCTAAGGTGGCCGACGACTTTAGTAGGTGGAAGAAGTGTGATGTGCGGCAATAGAGGGTTGAAATAGGGCCGACAATGGATTGAGGATTTATGGTAAAGGGGCAAACGATTGGAAAAGGAAGAGGGATGAAAAATTGCTAGGGATTAGGGTGTTGCAATTAAGGGTCTAATTGTAAAATTTTATACTACTAAAAATAAAAAGCGAATATTATTAATCATAATTCTATTGAAATTCTAATAACAAATAATATATATAATTACTTATAAAATATGTGTTTATATATATTTATTATGTGTTAGTTGCTTGAAAAATATTTACAAGAACACAACCATTTATTTAAAATAAATAAATAATGTAACTGCATGTGCAAATTAAAAAAACAAAACAATTAGGTTAGAACTAACCTTTTATTGAACAAAATCGAAGTTTTATTAAAACACTTAAAAAAATACTTTCTCAGAGAATTATATAAAAAGCAATTCCTAGGAAAGATTGGAGAGGTCACAAGTTATCTTGCTTAAAATCTAATCTCCTAGACAGAATTTCTTTGAATATAATAGTTAAAAAAGATAGTGTCTAAGTTGGTTATTTGAAATCAAAGGGAAAAGTTTAAAGATCCAATAAAAAAAAAAGAGTTTTTATTTCACTCAGCTTTATCACCCCAATAATGTTTAAGGCATTGACCATTGACTTTAAACTTACCTCCCTTAACGTCATGTAGTTCAACAACCCTGTATGGAAATACTTGACAAATGGTGGATGAACCGGACCAACGAGATTTGAACTTATCAGAAAAGAACTTTAATCTGGAATAGAGCAACAACCTGTTGACCTATTTCAAACTCGCAGATTCAGATGTGTTTGTCATGCCATATTTTTAGTTTCTCTTTACATAGCTTGACATTTTCATAGGAAAACATTTGAAGTTCGTCTAATTCTTTGGGTTAAAGCATTTTTTTCTCTCTGGCAAGCTTGAAATCCATATTAAGCTACTTGAGAGCCAAGTAAGCTCTATGCTCTAACTCCAAAGGCAAGTGATAGACTTTCCCAAAAACTAACTGATAGAGAGACATCCTTAAGGGTGTTTTGTAATCTATCCGATAGGCCCACAAAGCATCATCCAATCTCTTGGCCTAATCTCATCCGTTTGGACGGACTACCTTCTTGAGTATACCTTTTGTCTCCTTATTTGCTAACTCAACCTGCCCATTTGTTTGTGGATGGTAAGTTGTGGCAATATTATGTTTCACTCCATGTTTTTCGAGCAACCATTTGTTCACAAAATAGGACCCTTCATAACTGATGATAGCCCTTGGGATTTCGAACCTTGTAAACACATGTTTTTGTAAGAATCTCATCACCATATTGGCATCATTTGCGAAACACACCTCAGCCTCAATCCATTTAGATACGTATTCCACTGTTATTAGAATGTACTGTTGCCAAAAGAAGGAGGAAAAGGACCAAGAAAGTTAATAACCTAAATGTTAAATAATTGTACCTCAACAACGTTTGTTCGTGGCATATCATTTCTATTAGATATGTTTCCAGTCCTCTGGAATCGATCACAATTCTTTACCTAAGCATAAATGTCTCCGAACAAAGTTGGCCAAAAGAACCCAACTTGTAAGGCTTTGCTCACAATACATGATCCTCCGATGTGTCCCCCACTTGGAGCTGAATGACAATGATATAAAATTCGTTTACCTCATTTTCTACCACACATATTCTAATCATTTGGTATATCCATTGTTTGAATAGGTATGGTTCCTCCCAAAAGTAGTATTTCACATTGTGAAGAAACTTTTTCCTTTACTGGTACGACTTATTAGATGACATCAAACTACAAACAAAATAATTAGCATAATCAACAAACCAATGGGTATTTTAAAACTCAAAACCTCTAAGGTCGACATTCTTCTTTCTCCCTTCTCATATCTTGGTTTTGGCTGAATGGAGAAGAAAATAATCCTTTTTTATTCCACCATCTTTTATAATTTATGTAATTATTATTCTATTATAATGTTTTATTTAATTTAATAAGAATTTATCAATTAATCATCACTAAAATATCCATTACTGTCCACTATCAATAACATAGTGGTTTATTTGTCATTTAAGTCCCTTGTCCATGTTTTAATTAAAGATTACTATAGCAATTTATTTTACTAGTTTTACAATTTAGTCCCTATACCTTAATTAATCACTAATTCAACAAATTTACTTATCGAAAATTCAATTCACTTTTAAACTAGCTCCATAAATATTTTTATTAAATATCTATGGCCTCGGTTTACGAAAACAAGGTCCCCAAACTGCATTTTCTAATACTACTGACTTTAGGACTGATACACTTGTACCTTGTTTAACTTTCTAAATAACAGAATAGTATCGTAATACCTTCTTAAATATTAATAAATAATATTCACTGACTCTATCATCGAAAAATAGAACTTTGAACCTACCGTTTTTTAGCTCCACTGACTTTTGGGTCTTTACATTTCCTATTTCAGTGGACTACCCCGTGTTTACTATCTCGATGGACTTTATTGGTCTCCACAGCCGAGCTATGGTCTTACATCTTAAGCCTCTTAGAGGCGTTGCCCCAAAAGACATTATCATTGTCGCGATGTCGCCTCATAAAGCCTACTGATCGCCGTCACGATGTTGCTTTATGGAACCATATAACTATCGACATTGATTCATCTCATATCGACCTTGATGCTTGAACACCAATGTGTCCTCCCCCCGCAAGGCTCGGAGCTTCGCACATTGTGGTTTGCACCTAGCAATACCAGATGGCGAAATCTTAATCAAATTCTAATTTCCCTATTCTTCCGCCCATTCCTCCATATCTCCATTCCTAACATTGATGCTTGAACACTACAATGTCCCATTTGCAAGGCCAAGAGCTTCGCACATCACGAGTGCACTCAGCATCACCATATGGCGGTATCTAAAGAAATCACTCTTTTATCCCATTCATAACTTTGTCTAACCCATCAATAACTCCCTTTCATATTCTACAATTATAAAATGAAATTCATGCATATCATAGATGAAAGAACATTGAATCATAGTTAATTTATGCATACTGAGCTAAAATGGCGGGTACCCATATGTCTGTGTGATCTAGAATATACTAAGCCATTCTAGGGTTGAAGTGCAAAAACTCACCTGATGCTTCTTTTCCTTATCAATTTAGCTTTGCCAAATGCCAGAATTTCCATTCTCCTTGCAGCTAAACATGACAACCAAAATCATGATTTAGACTTAGTATTCTTAGTTTCCCAGAAACATGCAGACCCCCTAGAAAGGTTCTAAAAACTCTTAACTTTGTTTTCTAATTCTTACATGTGTCGATGAACTTAGAACCTTACCAGCTTTATGGATTCTCTACTTTTTTGACTCCAATCTCCTGATTTCTACTCTATGCAGAACTTTTCGTAATCATTTTATCTTCGGAGCAACAAAGAAGATAAATGAAGAGAAGGAAATGAAATAGGAAAGAGAATAATTCATTCCCCAGGAAGTCATTTCCTTGCTATATATAGCCCTCCCCGCTCAGTTACCAACCTTCTAGAGACCATCTATTGATAAAAAATTTGTCTCTCATTAAGGAAACTATTGGTTCTAATCCAACCGAACTAGACTTGGTTCTCAATCCTGTCCAATTTCAGTATAGACTGCCAACTTACGAGTTCTTTCAATTTAACCCCCAATTGTTCCAAATTTTTGGGTTTAAAGGAAATCGAATGTGACAAAAACCCTAGTAGACTTAGTAGAATAGTAAGGATACAATTGGCATGCCATAGGGATTAGCGTGCATGCTTATGCTGAAGACAACATTTAGTATGGAGACAATGATTTATGCTGGTCATAACATATAAGTGCATCTTGGGCCCATATTTTAGGGTGTTCGGATGGATGCGCGTTTCGCACTATATGTTTTAGGGTGTTCGACTGGAATCCCAAGTATCCAAGTGTATTTTACTAAGGTTTATGAAGGGCGAAATAAATCAAAATTTTGATAATAAGGCTTGTTAATGGACATAATGAGCTATAAGTGTAACAAGAGTGATACATGTTAAAAGTAGGGCTAATAATAAATGATACACATATTGAATAAAGTGCTTAAATGGCTAATGATAGTGAAAAATGAAAACTTAATACTTGTTAAATTTTTCATAAAATTGAGGTGAGAATGTAACACCCCCTTGCCCAACGCGATTGTTTGGTCCGAGCTATGGAATGCTACATTCATTGTCGGAGCAACTACATTAAAATATATAGTAAATAATCTTGTACACATACAATCCAATTTCAAACACATGCAATTCATGTATAGTAATTAAATTTGAGTCTTAATTGAGCTCACGAAAGCTCTTTTATTAATTCGAGCACGAAATAGGATCAAATTGAAAAATTTTAAAGATTTAATGTAGTGATTTCATCTATGTACTTCTAATTTTCGAACAAATTGGTTTAATAAAAACGCATCATTATGATTAATATCTTAAGTATAATTTCCTAAATGGTTTTTGCACGCAAAGCAAAATAAAAGAAAATATTGACTCGCTGTAAACTAATACTAAGCGGCTTTATGTGGTCAGATTATAAATACGATAATAAATCTTATATTAGTAGATAATCTAAGCACATCCTAAGTCTAATCAGAATTGAGCAAATCAATTGAAAACATGTCATCTATCAAGTCCAAATGGAGAGATACCTTGTCTTTGGTATCGAAGTAGTTGACTCCCAAAAGATAGAGGTATAGATGTGACTGATTGGATTGATAGTTCATCAAACAGAACTCAAGTAGAATAGATCCTAGATCCATTTATGGATTTATTCACTTATGACGTTAATGGTGTGACATACCTTAATTTGAGTGGATGATGGGTTATGTATGTGTGACTCATATAATTTGATGTAAATGAAAGCTTGAGCTCAAATAGATAATGAACCAAAAGCTGGCACATCGTGTATACAAATTCTACATAATGTAGCATCATTCCGTTGTTAGGATTGATATGGTAAATTAGGCCATTTTCTCACTTACGAAGCTTATTTTCAAATGACATTTAGTCATTTTATAAACTTTACATTAGTTTTAGGATTTGATTTAAATGTTATTGTCAAGTGAGTTATTAGTATATTTTGAATAATTACATTAGTTGCCTTCATCCATATACTTAATGGTGTGAAAATGACATTGTAGGTTTCGATGTAGCAATGAAATGAAGAAAAACTTATGAGGTGAAGGGAAATAAGACAAAGAAGATGCTTGTCGCGACCACAAGATGCATTGTCGTGAAAATGACCACACTGACTTGACAAGGAGTTTTCTCCTCATCATCCCTTATCGCGACCAAGAGCTCATTGAGTTGAACACTAAGATTGCTTGGTCATCTAGGGTCGCGACAATGAAGATGGTCTTTCCATAACCATGAAGCCACTTACTTCGAAGTGATTTCAAATGTTGAAGTCATTGTCTCGACCACAAATAAAACTTGTCGCAACAACGACTATATTATATACGGTACCCAAACAATGCAACTTTTCTCATAAATATAGTATTACATAATATAATAATATAAAATTCTATATTATATTATATAAGTATTAATATAAATTTTAATATATATTATGTAATATTAAAGTTTTTACTTAAATTCAATTAAATTTTAATTATGCTCGTAACGTTAATATATATAGAATAATTTATTAATAATAGTATGCACAATATAGTATTATATAATATAATAATATACATTATAGTATCAATACTTATGTGTAACTTAGTATATCACAAAAAATGTATATAACTAAGTATACATAAAATATTATTAAAATTTTAATATATTAATAAATATTATTTTTACTACATTAGTTTTTGAATTGGGTTTTTAAGTTTTACAAATTGTATTTGGGTATTGAGTTTATTGTTGTTATTTTGGACTTAAGATATAATTAGTTTATTTTGGGGTTGAATAACAATCAGTATGTTATTTGGGTTTGGACTTAAGATAATATATTTGGGTTTTGAAATAATTATTTCAGAATATGAGTATTAAGTTTATAAATTTAGTAAGAAAAAAAAAGTTCTTCAATTGTCAATATAGTAATATAATAAATAATAAAATATATTTTCATCAATTTAAAACCTTTTTCAAATCCATACTTTTATAGATACTACCTTCTAATGTCACATGTGTTGCATGTGATTTTACATGTTTAATATTTAACTAATTTTTTAAATATTTTATTTTTAATTGTAGTAATTAACGTAAAATAATGTTTCTTATTTGAATTATTGAATGTAATTAAAATATATTAACTTATCAATCCAAATATTATAATAGAAAATTTTTCAAATTATAATTAAACCCTTTTTAACATACTGAACATATAATATAGTTTTAATTTATATAATTAATGCAAAGTATCATTATTCAAATTAACAACTAATTAACATAATTAACTCTAATATTAATTAAGTGATAGTTAAGATGCTTAGAATTTTATTCAGTAATAAAATAAAAATTGTTTTTCTAAACTCATGCTTTTATATATAAAGAGTGAGATTATAGATTATTATAATAAATCAAATATATAAAATTTATGCATATCATATAATGATATTGTTTATTAAATTTATATACATATCATATAATCATAAATTTTACCTATAAAAAGAACTGTAATCGTTTTATATAAAATATCTCTATTAAGGTAATCAGTATCGTACTAGTGAGTGTACCATTTTTGTCCTGATATTGATATGTACCAATGTTAGTGTTTTTAGTGTATCATGCATTTTAGGTTTAGTATTTTTTTCACATATATTTATATATTTATAGTTTAAATTTTAGTTTCTTCATAAATTATATATATACACATGGAAATATATCTTAATTATTATTTTTTAGGTTCTTAATCAACTATATTAATGTAAATATAATTATATGCAAATGTAAGTTTTAAAATTATTAATTGGGTTCAGTAACTTTAAAATGTTTAAGATAAAAAAAATAAAAGTTGGGTTTAAAATATTAAAATTTTGTACGAACCGGTATAGGCTGTTATGCACGAGTATAAGTCGATATAGGCCAAAATGAGTCGAAATATATTGGGAACAGCCGAAACACACATAAATTTGGATTGTACTGGACCTAAATTACTTGATATCGATTGAGGAACATGAACCCAAATTACTTGGCTTCAATTGAGGAACGTTTCAAGTATGTATCAACTACCTTTGTTACATATATATAATTTATGTTTTTTATAAGATGAATTTAAATTGATAAGTGTTATATTCAAAATTAAAATATTTATAACTTAAAAAATTTAAAATAATTTGAATTCATCACCGGTCTAAACCGATCCGTGCCCAACAAAAAAATTCAATTCCAAAAAAACCCGATACAAACTTCCCTTTTTACCACCTCTAATATATATATATATATATATACTAAAATTAAATAAAATGACTTTTATTTAAGTTTCTTTTATAATTAAACAATGTAAATTAAATACGAAAATTTGAAAAAAAAATGAAAAGCTACAAATTTAAATGAAATTTGAATTGTTTAAATACCTTTTAAAATTCCATATAAATCTTAGAATTCTTCATTATTTATACGAAACAAGATAATTCAATTTTGGAATTTTTAATATATAAAAGAATGTCGAATTTTCAAAACCTTGTCAGAAATTAAATCCTTTCTCTAATTCCCTGCAAACACACCTTGAAGATTATTCATTATCAAAAGGACCTCAACATTAGAATCAAGGTGCAATAGGTTCCACAAAATTTTATCAATCGGCAAATCTATCTCCTTCGACTATCCTGGTAATCCTCTTCACTTTCTTTATCCTTTAAGAAGCCTAAAAACGTAAGAAATCCGAGCAGGAAGAATCCACCTGACCAGTTGCCTCCATCAACGTCATCATCACAGGGTGGAAATCACCGTCATCATCAAGTTGTGGCGACTTCTCCTCTGCTGCAATTCAATAAAACCATATTAAGCAATTTAAATGATACGTTCTCGTAAACATTTGAAGAATAAAGAGTAGATCAAATCCATGGACTTCAAGTGAGCAACTTATAGTTATAGCTCAAACAAAGTATTTATCTACCGCCATAAGATGCAACATAAGATCGTGCAAGCTTGGACGTGGCATGGCAAAATGTAAAAAAAGCATGAGAATTGTCTACCGCCATATGTCGTCAATTATTCTAACAAAATCATCTAGCCCATCATAGCCTTCCTAGTCACCATTTTGGTTAAGGTGGGGTAGCTCTATGTTCACTTGAAAAACACAAAAAGGAATACATCTAACAAATTTTAGCAAAGTATTGAAAGTTTATATGTTTGTTATTACAATGGACAGGAGCTTGGGTGATTGTTGGTGCCTCGCGAGTACCGGTCTGACTTTGCCCAGATGCGCTGCATGTTGCATTCTGCAGGAAAAAACAAACCAAGTAAAAAACTCAGTACCAATTTCATTAAACCGTCAACTTTTAGCATGTTGAAAGCAGTACACACGTAAACATAAGCATTTATGAATACAAGTTGTGAAGTTTTTCCGATGAAGGCTAGAAGATAAATATTATTTTATCTCCTTTACTTAAAAATTGAGAAAATTAGTTCCTATACATTAAAAAATTTCATCCATATCGATTTTTAAAAACTAACTTGTTTGACAAAATAACCAAACAGACATGCATCTCATTAATAGGGGCCAATTTTTAATAGTAAAAGAAAGATGAATTTTTTTACAAGAGAACTAGTTTACTCAATGATATAATGTATAAGAACTAATTTACTCATGTTTTTAATAGAGGGGGCAAAATACAACTCGACTCCTAGTACAAAGGCTTCCTTGATACTTTTAGCTCTTCACTATAACTATTTCAGGATTTAAATCTGTTTATGCTAGTAGAACACAAACACACATATAGTTTTGAATTTGATATCCAACAAAGACAAATAACATTCTCTCTCTATGCTATTCTTCCTGGATGAAAAATTTCAATAAGTAGCAAAAATGAACAAAAAGCAGTTATTATAGTGACAAGCTTACCAAAGCAGCCAGAGGGGGGCTTGGTGGCTCTTTAAAAAATTTTAAAGTTTTAAATTAATAAAGAAGTAAAATTGTACTTTGGCTTTTCATAAAATTATTAAAATTTAATTTAATATTTTAAAAATTATAAGATATAGATTATTAAAAATTAAAATTTCATACAAATTTTTTGGTTTCGCCCTTCAAAGCTGCAGCACATACAACAGAGAAAGATTGCCTTCTATTTCTTCCAACAATAGACTGTAATTCCAAGCCAAGGCCTATTGGCTTAATTCGCGTACAAACTTTGACGGCAAGAAGCTATCACCGCATTTATTTGCAACTTTGACTGCGTCCGCGCTGAAAAACCGTGACAAAATATTATCATAAAGCAAACAGAACCAAATAAGAGTATTAGAAGAAAATTAGCATAGGAAAAGAGCATACCGAGAGATAATAGTGGTGGCGACAGGGCACAAACACTCGCGGTCAGCAATTGCAAGGAATAAAAGCTGAAAATATATCAAAGCTTGCATTGTCAGAACGAATCAAATTCCATCCAAATAATTCATTTTCTAATAAAAATAAATGTCATATATGGATTACAACTAATAATCCTATCGACTACGAGCACACGGAGAAAAACCAATTGAGAGTCGATCCGAAATTCGGAATGAAAATCACCAAATTTCTTTCCTATTTCTGAAAATATAAAACATCGAACTCAAAAACACAACTGAAATCGCTAAATCAACTTAATTTAACGAATAAATCCCCGAAATTAATTAATACAGATTAAAAATATATATATAAAAAAAGGTGGAAAGGAAAATTGACATACGATAAAGCCAAGAAGAAAAAGATGTTCCCAACTTTGAGCAAGATTGAAGGAGGGAAAGCTGGGAAGTGGAAACTCGAGGGTTTTTTTACCTAAATATATTAAAAAAAATTTTAAATACCTAAATAAGTTGTCTGCTAGATTAATTATCGAAATGGTACGTTTTCTTTATTCGCATCTATTTGACAGGCGCGAATCAATTTTTTATATTAAAATATTTTATTTTTTTCTCGTTTAATAAAATATTATTAATTTTTTTCCCTGATCAGTATATAACCCGGGTATAAATACGAAATACATGCTGACTAGTTGAGCCTATCTCAGAGGCGCGACTAGTTGAGCCTATCTCACAGGCGCGACTAGTTGTGCCTAACTCAGAGGCATGAATGGTGGGGCCCACTATTGCTTAAAATTTCCCCTATCCGATATCGTATGTTGATAGTCAATCAACTATATTCATTACATAAATATGAAGTTATTTATATTGATAGTCAATCAATTTTTCCCCTAAAATTGATGGTTTGATGGTGTGGTTCTAGGGGTATATTTTTGTGGAGCCCGACGTTCACATTGCGGGCGATTACGATGATCAAGGTTCTCGTCATCTGTATGTAGGGGTGTGCGAAACATAGATGAAAAATCATATGTCTCAAATGCCATCAATGAACTTGAGCCGGGAGGAATAGAGTACGTCAATGGATACGGGCTGGAAAGAGCGGAGTACTGAGGTGGATATGAGCTAGGATGACTAGAGTACTGAGGTGGTAGTGGGCTAAAGATATCAAACTCTGAATGATATCCGTGGCCTGACGAGCCCGGGAAATAGTTATTGCCCCCAAATCTAGACAATAAGAACTATCCCTAGAATGTAGTTCCGTCTCTGCCTTCGGCTCCAGCTCTGGCTCTGGCTCTGGCTCTGGTGCATGACGTAGATCTGGAAGGGGTTGCCCAATTCGTGTCGTATGCGGAAGGACTACCATTGACCGCCCACCAAACAAAAATGGTTTCCCTATCTCACAGTACCACTGTATGTACTCTGAGGGTTACAGATCCAAAATACGATCCACCTGAGGTACCCTCCCCAATTGGTTGTTCCACATCGTAATATATTCTTCATGCACTTCTCCCCAATCATTTCCATACCTCCCCCTCCTGCTCATCCTATGGATTTCTCCCAATCGTACTGGTAGTGTCAGGATATACTGTATGCAACCGAACTGCCAAAGTACTCGATCGCCAAGATACCACTCCACTACCTGAAAATTGATAACGGGTGCGCTAATACACCATAGGTTTGAGTGGACGTGGGCAGATGAGGGAATAACCGCCATAATTTCTGGAACAGAATACGACATCCAAATGAACTGCACGGTTAATAACATTGTTATATTAACGTGGGTCGAGTGAGATAAAATAATAAAATTATGTTTATATTGGAAAAACTTACCCCCTCTCCAGCATGATTCTCAATCATCAGATGATATATCGGAACCGTGTATGACCTCTCGATACCCGAATTAGTACTCCATCTACGAAAACAAATTGTTAAAACAATATAATCTAAAAAAAATTCAACTAATTCTTATAACGAGTAAAAATTCATCACGTATTAACGAGTGGAAATATGTATGATTGGTGACTAATGGATGCCAAGAATGGCATCCGGTAAAGTGCCCACGACTGTAGCAGTATGAGGCATCCGCCTATGTCCATCGCAGAAGGATCTGTCGTCCGACAAGGTTCGCAATACAGTATGGCTAAAACTGCGGATGTAATACCCCTTACCCGTATTCGTCGCCGAAATAGGGTATGAGGCATTACCAGATTTTACCGAATAAATTTTTTGTTATTACGAGTTAAATACTATTCATTTATCGAAACATGTCATGACGTCCCTTGGATGGGCCTTCGAAGCCCAAAACATACACTGGAACCAAAACCGGGATTAAATCGAAACCATAAGAATTTTTTTATTTTTTATTTTTTTATGAACTCAATATAACCCCTTTATAAATATCTAATCTCTCTTGCAATTTTAAACCGAGACCAATCCAACACAACCAATCCATTTCAACATATATTCAAGATAGATTTAACATATTCATAAGATAACTTCATCACCTACCAAAACCAAAATTTGTTAGCCATACCAATGGCTAACCATACATTCATTTCACATTAACATTTACTTTACCAGCTTATACATGCCATTGATTTCCAAAATAAAGTTTTTTTTATATACCGAGATCTTGAGGTTGATAGTGTGATACGTCTCCGACTAAATCCGACCTCCGAGCTCTTAACACTACAACACAGGGAAAAAGGAAACAGGGTAAGCACTTTGTGCTTAGTAAGCTCATGTAACAAGAATTATACTTACCTAATATTTTCAATACAATGCAATAAATATTCATACATCTATTCAATGCATTATTCCCCTAACATGCACAAACTCAACATTCAAGTTAGTTCAATAATTTCCATGTATCAATAATATATACCATGATTGATGAGCTCATCAATTCCTTGATTTCCATTCCATTGTTATTTTTCTATATTTATCCCGTTGAACTACTTGGAATTTCGATGGATTTTCAGGGGTACACCTAAGTGTACAAATCCAGGCCCGTCAATTCATATTCATGTGCGCACATTTCCATTTCAGAGAGCACACTCCCGCGAACCTCATCCTTACAGCGGGATTACCAGTCCAGGCTAAATCCCCTATAATATAAACTCATAGAGTATTGTCGGGATTACCAGTCCAGGCTAAATCCCCTGCAATGACAATTACTCTAATGAGCTTCGATCTGAATTACCAGTCCAGGCTAAATTCAGACCCTAATTTGGATTACCCATCCGGGCTAAATCCATTTTCCACATTTTCTTCGAGAGGGCTATATCAGGATAGGATCACCCGTCCGAGCTAGATCCTTTTTACCGTCAATTCATTTTTAAAGATCCATTGAATTTTCCTTCCATTCAACCGGGATTTCTTCCCCTTTTTATCAAATATATCAATGTTTCATCAATTTTTATACAATGAACATTCAAATCATATTCACATCAATAACAAACATTTCAAGCAGTTAAGAATATAATTCAAGTTACACGAACTTACCTCGATACTTGTTCGTATGCAAAAATCTACTAATCCTGAACTTTTTCTTTTCCTCGATCTAGCTTCGTATTTGAATTTTTTGGATTTAAATAAATAAATTTAATCATTAATTTAATACATTTAATGTTCATATGTAGCATTCTCTCTAATCCCATTATTATTTATAATTCATTCAGAGCTGTCTCCTTGAGTCATAGTAACTAAATTATTTATATCTTGAGTTACGGAACTCCAAATTAAAATCCGTTAATTTTCCCCGAAACTAGACTCACATCTCTTCTTACAATAAAATTTTCAGAATTTTTGATTTAGCCAATAAGTACAGTTTATTCTTTAAAGTCATCCCTATTTTGCTGTCTGACAGTTTTGACCATTCTTCACTAAAAATTAATTATCTCCTAGTACAGAATTCGGATGATTTTCTCGTTTGTTTCTTTTGAAAATAGACTAATTAAGTATTTTAAAAATACAAATTTAAGCCCCTAATTATTTTCCTACAATTTTTGATGATTTTCCAAATTCAGAATAGAGGAACCCGAAACCATTCTGACCTTGTCTCACAAAACCTATTATATCTCATAATTTACAATTCCATTGCTTACACGTTTCTTCTATGAGAAACTAGACTGAATAATATTTAATTTCATAATTTATTCATCCTCTAATTCAATTTCTACAATTTATGGTGATTTTTCAAAGTTAACCTACTGCTGCTGTCCAAAACTGTTTTAGTGCATGATATTAATTACCATTTTCCCCCTAAGCTTTCAATAAATGATAATTTCGTCCCTGCTCAATTAACCTCTCAATTGAGATGATTTTTCCCAATTAAAACATTATTATATCACTTTAAACTACTTTATAACCTTTGGAAATCTGAATTTTAGCACTAGACTTTGATTCCAAACTTTTTCACAATTAGATCCTGCAAATCAATTTCTATTGAAATTAAAGCTTCAATTTCATGCTATTTCATCATAAACTTACAGCACTCAACCATGATGACTTTCAATTTCATCCATGAAATCAAAAACTAATGAATTTAGTAATAGGACCTGGTTGTAAAAGTCTTAGAAACACAAAAATTACAAGAAAAAGGCAAGGATTAACTCACTTGGTGCAAAAATTATGAAATACCAGCTTGAATAAACCCTTAGGACATTTTTGGCTGATGATAGTGAAGAAGATATGAAGAGAATTCTAGATATTACAAGTTGGTCCCATTTTTATTTTAGTAAATTTTGTTATTTTCCCATTTTTCCCTTATTTCACCAATTCTCCAGATTTTTCTCAGCTTATGCCGCCCAAAATATCTCCTTTTAGGCTTATTTGCAATTTATGTCCCTCCTCATTCAACAATTGAGCTATTTAATCCTCCTAATAACTTTTACACCCTTTTTAATTTAGTCCTTTTTACTTAATTAACTACCCAAACGTAGAAATTTTCTAACGAAAATTTAATACCATATTACTAACATTTCATAAATATTTATAAAAATATTTTCGACTCGGTTTTACGAGATCGAGGTCCCGATACCTTGTTTTTACCAAATTTTTTCAATAAATTTTTTTTAACTAACCACTAAATCGGTAAAATTTTTCTATCGATATTTTCATACAATTTTCCTACCATATCAATATTTATGCAAAAATATTAAAATAAATTTCTCTTTAAATCAGATTTGTGGTTACGAAATCACTGTTCCGATAACCTTGTATTTAGGCCATTATAGCGGACCCCCAATTGTATGAACGGGTGTTATGCAAATTGGATAATAGGGGTAAGTACATCAAGTGGACCGTATTGCCGTTTGCATCCGGCATGAGTACATCCCCTATAAGGTGTATAATGTAAGCTCGAACGGCCTGTATCACATCCCATTCATTGGCAGTACTCGGCAAATGCTCAAAATTGGCCTTTAGCCATGAAAATTTCAAACTGGTAAATTTCCCCTCACTTGGCGAGCGTCCAAGTAATTCATAGCAAAGGGTAGTCGGCCTAGAGATTGAACTTACGCCCGTGACCGCATTCCCGTCGATGGGAAGCTCGACTTGTAGTGCAACATCCTCTAGAGTGATGGTACACTCCTCGCTCGGCAAATGAAATGTATGGGTCTCTGGACGCCATCGCTCGACTAAAGCGGAAATCAAGTCGTATCGTAGATCAAAAGTCTGGATCAATGCCGCTGATCTGAACCCGGCTAACTCTAAGTATGGTATTAGGCGTTCATCTGGCAGAAACCGTACACTATTAACACGGCCCCTCAATACGCGGTACAGACCCTGACATTATTAAATTAGCAAAATAGTTAATACAATATAATTTAATTTAGCAAGTAACATGAGTATCAAATATAACTTTTATTACCATCTCATTAATAGTACTTGATATGTGATTATTATTATAATTATTATTATTATTATTATTAATCAAAGAACCCATTTGCTGCAAATCTGCAATTAAAAAAAAGAATTCATTTAATTTGTTTCAAAAAATACAATAAATTATTTCAAATTTCAGAAACAAAACACGGTAAATATCTAATAATTTCCCATAACTTACCACGAACATAAAGACGTCGAGATAGGATCACTAATATGAGACTTTATCTTTTCCTCAATCTAGATCCGTACGAGGCTTAATTTGATCTAAATAAGAAAATTCAATCTATTTAATATACATACTATTCAATTTAATCCAAAATTCAAACTTTTCACAACTATAATTTTACCCCTATTATTTTATCTTCTTTACAATTTAGTCCTTAAGCTCGTAAATTGAAATTTATGCAATTTCATCCACATATCATGCTAGACAATTTACCTAGGGACTCATATCAACCAATACAAAACATCATTTCACAAATTTATCATGGGATTTTATTACTTTTACAAATAAGTCCCTAAATGATAATTTCATCAAAAATCACTTTACAAAAGTTATTTATTTAACAGTAAGGACTCAAAATCTTTCAATAAATTTCAAGAACCACACAAATATGTTCATGGAAAAACCCTAAAATTTTAACAGTTTTGCAAATTAGTCCCCGGGCTAGTTAGATTATGCTACAACGATCCTGAAAACATAAAAATCATTAAAAACGGGGATTGAATACATACCATGCAAAAAGAAATCAATACCAAAGCTTAGAACCCTAAAAATGTTTATCATTTCCTTCAATTTTCGGTGAAGAAGAAACATAGAAAAGATGAAACCAATCTGTTTTATTTAATTTAAGATTAATATGCTGATTACTAAATTAACCTTCTTTTAACCTTTAAAAAATCACTACACTAGTGTGCATATTTGTCCACTCATAAGAATAATGGTTTAATTACCATTTAAATCCCTTAAAAAATTAATCACATAGCTAATAGATACCTTTAACTACTAGCACTCCACTTTTAAACCTTTTTCAATTTAGTCACTTTCACGAAATTAAGCATGCAAACATTAAAATTTCTTAACAAAATTTTTATATGACACTACTAGCATACCGTAGACATTAAAAAAATAATGAAATAAATATTTTCACGTTAGATTTGTGGTCCCAAAACCACTGTTCTGTTTTCACTAAAAACGAGCTATTAGAACTCTCCCCCTAAAGGAATTTTCATCCTTGAAAATCTTACCAGAAAAGAGGTTTGGTTATTGCATTTTCATAGCTTCTTCTAGTTTCCAGGTGGCCTCTTCTATACCATTATGTTGCCAAAGAAATTTTACTAAAGTTATGTTTTTGTTTCTCCATTCTTTAACCTCTTAAGCTAGAATTCTGATCGGTTATTCACTGTACGTTATATCAGGCTGAATCTCAACGTCAACTGGTGAAATCACGTGTGAAGGGTCTAATCGATACTATTGTAACATCGACACATGAAAAACATTACAGATCCTTTCTAACTTCTATGGCAAAGCTAATCTGTAAGCTACTGACTTGATTCTTTCAGTGATCTCAAATAGCCCAATAAACCTCGGACTTAGCTTTTCTTTACGACCGAATCGAAGAACTTTCTTCCAGGGTGAGACTTTTAAAAACACTTTATTGCCGACTTGAAATTCAATGTCTTTTCTTTTCAAATCCGTATACGATTTTTGTTGATCTGAAGCTGCTTTCAAACTGTCTCAAATCACTTTAACTTTTTCTTTGGTTTCTCATATCAAATCAACCCAATGAAGCTTTTTCTCACTAGGCTCAGTCCAATACAATAGAGTTCGAAACTTTCGACCATATAAAGCTTTGTATGGTGCCATCTTTATGCTCGATTGATGACTGTTGTTGTATGCGAATTCAACTAACGATAGGAATCTCTCCCAGTTACCTTCAAACTCTAGAACACAACATCAAGCCATATATTTGAGTATCTAAATCACTTGCTCAGACTGACTATCAGTCTGAGGATGAAATGCGGTATTAAAAAGTAAACAAGTACCTAGAGCCTCATGTAACCTACTCCAGAATCGAGATGTAAATCACGATCCCTATCTGATGGCAAAGCTAATCTATAAGCTACTGACCTGATTCTTTCAGTGATCTCAAATGGCCCAATAAACCTCGGACTTAGCTTTTCTTTACGACCGAATCGAAGAACTTTCTTCCAGGGTGAGACTTTTAAAAACACTTTATCGCTGACTTGAAATTCAATGTCTTTTCTTTTCAAATCCGTATACAATTTCTGTTGATCTAAAGTTGCTTTCAAACTGTCTTGAATCACTTTAACCTTTTCTTTGGTTTCTCATATCAAATCAACCCAGTAAAGCTTTTTCTTACTAGGCTCGGTCCAATACAATAGAGTTCGACACTTTCGACCATATAAAGCTTTGTATGGTGCCATCTTTATGCTCGATTGATGACTGTTGTTGTATGTGAATTCAACTAACGATAGGAATCTCTTCCAGTTACCTTCAAACTCTAGAACATAACATCGAAGCATATCTTTGAGTACCTAAATCACTTGCTCGAACTGACCATCAGTCTGAGGATGAAATGCGGTATTAAAAAGTAAACGAGTACCTAGAGCCTCATGTAACCTACTCCAAAATCGAAATGTAAATCGCGGATCCCTATCAGAAATAATAGAAATTGACACCCCATGTAATTTGACAATCTCAGCAACATATAAATCTGCTAATCTCTTGAGTGAATAATCTGTATACACTGGAATAAAATGTGCAAAATTTGTCAAATGATCAATAATGACCCAAACAACGTTTTTCTTTCTCAGAGATAGAGGTAATCTCGATACAAAATCCATCGTGACACGTTTCCATTTCCACTATGGAATCATCGCTAGCTGTAACAAACTGGAAGGTACTTGATGCTCGGTTTTAACTTGCTGACATACTAAACATCTAGATACAAATTTAGAAATCCCTCGTTTCATACCTAGCCACCAATACATTTATTTCAAATCACCGTACATTTTATTACTACTAGGATGAATAGACATGCTACTATTTTGAGCTTCCTGTATAATCTTCTGAATAAGATCAGAATTTATCGGTACACAAATTCTGCCTACCCGGCCACCAATACATTTGTTTCAAATCACTGTATATTTTATTGCTACCAAGATGAATAGACAATAGACTATTGTGAGCTTCCTGTATAATCTTCTGAATAAGATCAGAATTTTGTCGATACACAAATTCTACCTTTGAAGTATAAACTATCATTGGTCTCAATTTGAAAGTCTGAATCAAGAATCGTCTCAATTTATTTTCATTTAGCTTTCAATACATCATCATTTTTTTGAGTCTCGCAAATTTGTTGCAAAAATATCAGTCTAGTTTTCAACTCAACTAAAATAGAACCATCATTAATTAATGTCAACCGCGTGTTCAAAGCTTGTAAAGAAAACAAAGACTTTCTACTCAAAGCATTAGCAACAACATTAGCTTTTCCTAGATGATAATCAATGATAAATCATAGTCTTTTAATAACTCGAGCCATCTGCGCTGTCTCAAATTCAAATCATTCAGTGACATTAAGTATTTCAGACTTTTATGGTCCGTGAAGATATGGTATTTTTCTCCATACAAATGGTGTCGCCAAATCTTCAAAGCAAATACAATCGTTGCAAGCTCTAAATCGTGCAGTTTCAACTGTCTAGAAGCATATGCTATCACTTTGTCCTCTTGCATCAATACACAACCCAAACCATTTAACGATACATCACTATAGATCACAAATTCTTTATTCGACTCTGGCTAAATTAACATCAGTGCCTCGTCGACATTTGTAACGGATACTCGTCAGCTTGTATGAGTGGCATCATGTAGATAAATTCTGACCATCATCTTGTGTGAGTAGACTCATTTATAGCTCGAGTGAGCAATGATGTAAATGAAAAGGAAAAGGAATGGTTTCGACCATATGTATAGCACACTTTGTGTGAGCTTCCTGCATATCCGATATTATTCTAAGTGGTTCAACGAGCATGAAAAGGGAAGGAACGGTAAGTGTTCCGATCGACTATATTATGAACCTATAGAAATGTATGAAATGTCAATGATCAATGTATGTATATTCATGATTATGGAAAGTATGAATTCAAAGATATTATGTTCATGAAATTTATCTTACCATGTGATGATTTTATTAAGTTATGTGTCAAAGCACTAACTTATGTTGTTGATGATGCTTAGGCTTGTGTCAAGCTTATGTTGGATTGATTCATGTTTAGTATATAAGGTTTTGTATTGAAATGGTAAGCTATGTTCATGATTTACGAACTTACTAAGCATTCTATGCTTACGTAGTTTTCTTTCCTTTGTTTTATAGATTATCGGAAGCTCGATCAGTTTGGAAGCTCGTCGGAGACCTATCATACTATCCAGCGATTATATTGGTAGATTTTGATGTTTTGGTCAAAGTTATAATGGCATGTATAGGTGGACTTGTGTATAAATGATCTAGTTGTTGTTTTGGTATGTATAAGTGTCATTATGGTTTATGTACTTATGGAATTTGATGCCTTGATGGTTGGTGTTAATATGGTCAAGTTGATGCCTGGTTTTATGACCAAAGTGGTAAGTTTGGCATGTTTGCAATATGGTTAATTATGGTAAGCTTGAATATGGAATTTAGTTAAATGTGCTTGTATGAAATATGACCAATTAGACATATGTTTAGATATGTTTGATGCTTTGTGATTGAGGTGCCTTAATGGCATATTGGTTGGATGGATGATGGCTTATTAAATTGGTCTTATTATGTATGTTTTGGGTAGGTTTTTATGCCTTGATCATATGTGCAATTTGTGTTTAGGTGCATGGTTGAAATGGGTGATGGAAATGGCTTGTTTTTGGCCAATTTCTTGTCCACGCGGCGTAAGACACGGGCATGTGTCTTGGACGTGTGTGACACACGGCCATGCGACACAACCATATGTCCTCTATAGGTTTCAAAGGTTACAAGTCAGGCAGTTACACGCCCTAGCACACAGCCTGGCACACGGGCGTGTGGCTTGGCCTTGTGACCTAAGTCAGAGAGTTACATGAGTACAGACACGAGCTGGGACACGACCGTGTGACCCTTGCAGTTTGAATTTTTCTAACTTTTTCCTTAATGTTTCAAATGTTTTTGATTTAGTCCTGAATTGTTTCTAAAGTGATTCTAAGGCCTCGAGTGCTCGAATAAGAGACGACATGTATGAATATGAATTGATTATGCAATGTTTAATTAAATGTTTGGAAACTTGTGTTTTTATGTTATGTTTTTACGGTAATGCTCCATAACCTTATTTCGGCGACGGATACGGGTTAGGGGTGTTACATGGGGTGGATGTCTTCGATAAGACAAGGATGTCTGTGATGAGATAGATCTTGTCATTCAATCTGGCTTGATGTTATAGAGAAGTTGAACACATGTCATATTTGGACCAAAGGCATCATGTTTCTCACGGAAGCCTAAGGGTTTGGGCAACAGATGATTTGTGTTTGTCCAAATGGTTGTGTCGAGATGAAGGCTTGTGCGTGACCTTCCAGTTTGAGGTGGCCTTCCAGCTTGCCACTTGTCCTTATACGGATGGGGATATAACAATTTTTAATTGATTTGGTTTGAATTATTGACATAGAAATATAACACAATAATTACATTAAATTATTTTTAAATAGATTAATAAAGAATTAAGGGAATCTTAGTACCGAGATTAGTAATAAACTCTATCAAGATAAATTGGGTGGAGATATAATAATTAGTTAATTCATTGGATAAAATTGTAATACTAGTTTTTTTTATTGATTAATTTTTTTAATTTTATTAGCTAATTTAAATTTTTAAAAAAATTGTTATTGATTTATTTGGATAAATTATAGAGTAATAGTTGGTGATTAGTGTTATAATTAATAATAGCTCTCTATGGGAACAATCTTTTTATACTACTTGTTACAATACTTAAACTTAGGTGTGTGATTGTCACACCCCAAATCTTTGAATTGTAAATTAGAGTATTTTGACGAAATGGGATTGGAATGGAACTTAGTGAACACGTTTATTACACATGTTTTTGGTATGGTTATAATTTTAGCCCTTTCTTACGAATAACTTCGCGGTTCTTTTGTCGTCGCGTGTTTTTTCACCTCGCATGTGGCGAGCCGCCTCTGTTGCTTTACAAGCTTGCCAGTTTGTGAGCTCGCTAATTAGAGAGTTCGTCAATCTGCAAGCTTGTTAGTTTGCGAGCTCATCAGTTTACCTTAACACCTCGCAATGTGTGACACATTTCAAGGCACGTGTTAAGCCTAAGGAAGGGAAATGTTTCACCGTGCTTGGCCAGCCCTCGATTATAAAAATGGTTAGTGAATTTGTGTGTATATCAACTCTGTTTGGTTAAAGAATATTTTAATCTAAATTTTTCTTCATTAAATACCTAAAAGTTAATATCACAACTCAATACCAAGAAGCTTGGCTTTAAAAAAGCATTAACATTGCGGGAAGTTCAGGAGAGTCAGCGCGTGGCTATCATACTAGTAAACAGCGCGTAGGTAGCTAAAAAAATTGTCCACCAGCTGCAGTTGGATAACGAGGGAAAGAGCAGTGGATGGCAATGGGCAGGCGACGAGGTGAGTCTCTGCCCTTGCCCTCTAGCCAAAGTAAAAGAAGCTCTCCTCACTGAAGAAAAGCCACCCAACAATCTTCATTTCAAAGCCCACTCCACCAAGTTATATGTATGTTCATCCTTCTTATTCTCTTCAGTTTCTCTTAGAAAATATTTGCTGAACTTAGATTCATCGCTTTCTGTTTTCCTTTTTACTCCTCAACAGGAATTGAATTACTCTTTCTGTCATACTTTTTTTTCTTTGTTTTTGTAATCCATGGCAACTTTAATCAACTCTATATCTTTTTTGACAAACCCGTCACCTGAAACGACAAGGAGACCATCTGGTTTCTTTTACCAAATCGCGAACCTTCATTATTTTTCACTCAGCAAGGGCTTTTCCAAGGTTTTAGCCACTACCCAGATCACAATTTCTCCTAAAGATTCTGTTTTTACTTTACCCAACTGGAAGACTGGGAAGAGTGACAGTAAAAGTAGGGAACTTAGGCTTAGCGATGCATATTTTCACATGGAATATATGGTGGGGAAGGGACAGAAGCCTGATGTAGTTCAAGCTACTCAGCTGTTGTATGATTTATGCAAGGTTAATAAGATGAAAAAGTCTATTAGAGTGATGGAGATGATGGTTGATTCTGGTATCATACCTGATGCAGCTTCGTATACATTCTTGGTGAATCATTTGTGCAAGCGAGGAAATGTTGGGCATGCAATGCAGTTAGTGGAAAAAATGGAGGCTCATGGTTATCCAACTAATACTGTTACTTATAACTCTTTAGTTAGAGGTCTTTGTATGCATGGAAACTTGAAGCAAAGCTTGCAGCTTTTGGATAGGTTAATACAAAAAGGACTAGTTCCCAATGAATTCACTTATTCTTTCTTGCTTGAAGCTGCTTATAAGGAAAAAGGTGTAAATGAAGCAACGAAGCTTTTGGATGAGATCATTGCCAAAGGTGGGAAGCCTAATTTGGTTAGTTACAATGTTTTGTTGACTGGGTTGTGCAAGGAAGGGAGGACTGATGAAGCTATTAGGTTCTTCAGAGATTTGCCTGCTAAAGGATTTAATCCAAATGTTGTGAGCTATAACATAGTGTTAAGGAATTTGTGTTACGAGGGCCGGTGGAAAGAAGCAAATGAGCTTTTGGCGGAGATGGATGGTGACGATCGTTCTCCTTCTGTAGTTACTTACAATATTTTGATTGGTTCTCTTGCCCTCCATGGCAGGACTTACCATGCTATGGATGTTTTAGATGAAATGATTAGAGGACGTTTTAAAGTCAGTGCTACAAGTTATAACCCGATAATCTCTCAACTTTGCCAAGAGGAGAAGGTGGATCTTGTGGTTAAGTGTCTAGACCAGATGATCTATAGACGTTGTAAACCTAATGAAGGAACATATAATGCTATTGCTGTGCTGTGTGAGCAGGGAATGGTGCAAGAGGCATTCTCCATATTTCAAAGCCTTGCGAGCAAACAAAGTTCCTCTCCGAATGATTTCTACAAGAGTGTAATTTCTAGTTTATGCAGAAAAGGGAACACATATCCAGCATTTCAGCTTTTATATGAAATGACCAAGTCTGGCTTCACTCCAGACTCGTACACTTATTCCTCACTAATCAGAGGATTGTGCTTGGAGGGAATGCTGCAAGCAGCAATGCAGATTTTCATGGTAATGGAAGAAAGTAACTTTAAGCCTGATGTTGACAATTTCAATGCCCTTATATTAGGATTCTGCAAATCCCACAGAACTGATCTCTCCTTGAAGGTTTTCGAGATGTTGATAGAGAAAGGCTATATGCCTAACGAGACAACGTATACCATACTTGTGGAAGGGATTGCTCATGAAGGACAAATGGAGCTGGCAGCACAAGTATTGAAGGAGTTGCATATGAGAGAAGTTGTTAGTCAACATGTTGTAGAAAGGCTTATAATGCAGTACAACCTTTCTGCCATTGATAACTTTTGATTTTCGGAGTGCGAAAACACATAGGAAAATGGAAGAAATCGAAAGATTATCGATCTGTGATTTTGATTCTGATCTGACTGTTAAATATGAATTTTGTTATCAAGAAATGGCTTTGAGATCATTTGGCAGTGGTTCGATCACTTGGAAGGTGGAATGAAGATGAATCTAGTTCAAGCACAAGGACTCAAATTTGTGGCACTTTTATTTGAATAAGCTAGTTACTGTTTTTGTTGTAAATCCTATATTACATGTAGAACACTTATAATTATGTATTAATGGCTGATATTACATTATTTATGATCCCCCTCTTCAACAAGCATCGAATAAAAGACTCATTTTAAAAACGGTTTTTTTTTTACTCATTATAATTTAATTTGAGATTATTGCCGATACAAAAAGATGTGAATTTCAATGCTTTCAAGTGTGTTTTATCCTCGATAAAACCCGCAAGGATAGTATCTCCTGGTCTTTTTACTCCATACCAAATAATTATGTTGGATTTGGATGGATGTAATGATAACCCAGATCGAATCGAGAACTGCTGACATACCTGATCTGATGACTATATAAAATCAAATAATAATCTAACCAGTCGAAGGCCATTTCAACAATCTCATAAATGCTAGAAGATATAAGGAAACAATCTATCTCGCATATTATAGGCCATATAAGAAGAACAAAAGTTTCAATTTCAAACATTTAGGATGTTAAGATAACTGCTTACACAGATCAAACCACAAAACCCCAACATAATATCTAATAGTACTAGACAAACAGCTCAAATAGTCTTAAAACTTTAACCTAGATTTAGAAGACAACAGATAAGGTTTCCTGAAAATACCCTTCAATCTTCACAACTTCAAGCAACATATGCAGGATAATTATGAAGACAAGGGATTGTCAGGGCAAAACTATTTCAGTCCAAGGCGCATCTACTTGGATCTCTGTCTCATCTTTCGGCGCTTCCTTTTCAGCCTCCTCATACGCTTCTTCTTCCACTGAAAAGCATAAGATAGTTGAGCATTTAGTTTCAAATCACTCCCTCACAAAATAATTCCAAAGTGTTACCATGTCCATTTTGTTCAAATAGCCAAGAAATAAATTAGGGTAAGCTAGAACAAGAATGTATATCAACCAGATAAAACTTTTTGTTCAAGGGAATTGAACAAAGTTATATTTGAATCACCAGAAGAGTCAAAATAATGCTCAAGGGAAGAATTTGCTCAAGATTTTTAGCTTGAATAGCATATCATATTACATTCATTTCCCCACCCCAAACTAGCACCAAAGCTAACAAATTAATTTTCCTCAATAGCATTTCATCTCAGTCACTTTGCAAGTTAACATCTAAAGGAAAGAGGAAAAAAGACTAAAAAGCTAACCAAAATATAAGCACTTTCCAAATTGATAACCCATATAGTTGCATGTTAACACATAATTCACTTACGCTTAAGGCTTCTCTCACCAGCTTTCCTCATTTTTCAGTCTCAACTCAATAATCTATCAAATTCACCCAGTTTCCTTTATTTTCTCTATTTACTTTACCACATTGATTACGATCGGTCAACTAAAAGGAAACATGGCTAAAACTGCAAAAGCAATTAAAACTAAAGAATTTGGATTAATCAGACAGTAATCAAATTTATCCTAGGCTCTATCATTCATTACAACCAATATCACAAATATTCCTGCCCTTCAATGCCGCTTTTTCCTTTTCGAAAACAGATCATACATCATAAAACCCCAAAGTTCTACGAAATAATGAGTAAAAACAAATTAATTTCTAAACGCAAAAGGGATTTATATATTTGAAGAAGAAAATAAGAATGAAGAATAAAAAAAATTCATGAAAATGAGAGATTAGAGGAAAGTACCTTGGCTCTCATCTTGGTTAGCGCTTTGTACTCGAATTTACAATAATCTCTTTAGAATGGTGACGTTGCGATTGAGAATTTCAAAGAGGAGAGCTTCTATTGATATTTAAAGGATTACGCTTCCCAAACCCTAGTTCGTTCGTGTGAACTATTTGTGTTCACGTGCGAGGGTTTTTTTCTTTCACAAACTAGATTTAATAAAATTTAATATTTTGAAATATTTATTTTTTTACATATGCTTAATAATTCAAAATAAAAACAATTCAATAAAAAACATGGAAAATAATAAATAGATAATAGCTGTAAAAAATATTTTCTATTTATTTTAATATTATATTTTCCATAAAAATTTTAGGTTTAAAATTTAATTTTGTTTAAAATAATATGAAATGTTTAAAATTTATGAAATAGTTAAAAATTAAGTATAAATTGTAGAATAAAATTTTAATAATTTAAAGTTTATATTTATCATACAATCTAATTATATGTAGTATTAAGTTTTAAGTAATATATCAAACCAACTTTGAAACTTAAATTTAATGCATTAATTTTTAATACTTAATTTTTTAGCACTTATTTTTTAGTACTTAATTTTTCAATTTATCAAATAACTATATTTGAAATAAACTCACTTTGGTAGGAATTAAATTTGGTGACAACTATAGTGAGAACTTTTAAAATGAAAACCATGAAAGCAAAAATGTTTTTAATCCTTAGATCAAAATGAATAAATCTAAACCTTAGATTTAGGGTTTAATCTACCTCACTAAAATAAAAAGTACGAGCAAAGACCCGATTTTCGTTGGTGTCAGAAAAGTTGATTTCAAGACAAAATTTTCTAAGTCAAGCTAACCCCAAGGATTTTATTCAAGGAGTTATATGACGTATATGAAATTAAAAGATCAAATTGTCAAGTGATTAAATTATATAAGTTGCCAATTAGAATATAGAGATTAAATTGTGAAGTGAGCTAAATAGACAGATTTTATTAGATTTAAACAAGCCCTTAAGTTATAATTATGCCAAAGACTCGAGCAATTTAGCCATTATTAAAACTTGATTAGTGGCCCAACAACTTCCTTGCCATCCATTTCTCTTACTTATGTAAGGATGAATTAATGTCCATTAGATTTGGTTATTTAATAAGTTAGTTATTTTGTTAAATACAAGTGTTATCTCAAAAATCAAATTGAAATTGCCAAGAAGGGATGGATTGACTTTTAAAAAATTTTGTGGATACTCGAAAGAAAGGGTAGAAAATTGAACACAATAATTTAGAGTGGTTTGACCCCAATTGCCTACTCCACTACCTTAGCTTTCCACTACTAAGGATTTTCCCAAATTCACTAATTTGGCAACCTTTGAGGCCAAGGTTTAACCTTACAAACTCTCTTAAGGTTTTTACTCAAACCTGAAGACACAAACCCTCTCAAAGAAATACAAATAAGCAAACCAAGAATAATTCCTTACAAGATCAAAATGTTTGCAATTTAAGTTCAATTACAAAGAAGAACACTTGAGCTGATAGAATAATAATGAAGCTCACAAGTGTTTGTAAGAAAAAGTATAGAAAATGTTAGGACAAAAGGTTTTTTTATTGATCTTTAAGCTTGAATATTTTTTCTTGTTGTTGTAGGACCTTTGGAAGTTGGTATTTATACCCCATATTTCATTTCCAACCATTGTGGTTGTTGAGGAAATAAATAGAACCGCTAGAGATGAAAATACTATATCATTTAATTCACTTGCAACAAAAAGTATTGATACTTTTTCTATGAGTATCAATACTATTAGCATTTAATGTCTCATTTAGTGACCATTAAAGTTAGTTTACAATGATACCAAAGACCATTTATTGATACATGGTAAAAGGTATCGATATTTTTGAAAGGTTATTGATTGTAGTAGAAAGAATATATGTTTTTTCCCTACTTATTATTTAAATTGTTCCCATTTAGTTACCCTTAGCATGCATTTTAGCATTTTTAGTTTAGTAAATTGCATTTTTATAATTCAGTGAATCCTAACATATTTTATCTTTAATTTTGCTATCTTACTGCACTAATGTTGCTACATGAGTTAATTCCAGATTGCGTTCGAAATTGTCACTGCAGTTGACAAATATCCGTAATGTCACTGCAGGAGTTAATTCCAGATGGCATTCAGAATTGTTGCCGCAGTTGACAACTGTCTGATAAGAGCAAACCATGAGTGAGCTGTCCAGTTTGGTGTAACTACCTTATACGAACAAGGACAGAAGAATCCTGAGAGAATGACACCTATACTGTTGAGGAAAACATAAAAGGATAACGTGAGAAAAATGAAAAGAGGAAAATTTTTGGTGTACCACCATTCTCTTACCTTATTTTGAAGCTTACGGCTATGGTAGCTTGAGCTTTCCTTGGGTGAGCCAACGTGAAGACTGATGCAGATCCAATCCTGACGAGGAGATATAAGTGCAAAACTAGGAGAAATGGATAGATTCAATCGAGTAGCCTAGGAATAGTACTTTCCATTTGATTCTTTCTCATTTCTTGAAAATGTCGGTGATTACTCTATGTTTTCTACTGTATGGAAGTACAATGAATGCTTTGTTAAATGTTATCTTATTAAATCTTATTTTTGTTGTTTAATATTGGGGGTTTGAATGTTCTAGACACGGAAGTGTTATTGCAATCACTAACATTGGAAGGTGCAGTGACAGTTTGAGCTAATAAGCTTTTCAGCGAAAGTTGAGTAAGGACTAAAGGAATTTAGTCCATTTGTTCTTAATAGTGCTCTATTGTCGTTATCCGAAAGTGAGGTTAATGTGTATGGTTAAGTCTTAGATTAAACCACAGAGTGGAATTTGGTAAGATATACATAAATTTTATTGCGTCGACAATCACCTATCTTTTATACCGTGTGACTACTTAGTTTACTGCTGAAGATTCATGTTGGGGATCCCAGTTTAACCATAACATACTTTATCTTATTGTTTTCAAATTATTTCTTTGATAGCTATACTCACAATTTACCTCATTTCTATCTAGTTATTGCATCGACATTAATAGAAAAAAGACAACCATCCCTGTGGAATCGATATCCGATAGACTCACGTCTGTCTACTATACTTGCATCGACAGTGTATGCTTGCACATTATTGCTGTGACGTTTACAGCCGATTAGTTATTGATACTTTATGTGATTGTTTGAAAAATCATCAAGTCAAAATACAAAATTGTTATTGATTAAATTCAATAGGTATTGATATATTTTGAAAATTATCGATACTTTTTGCTTTTATTCAATTTTTTTTCAAGACAGTAAGCAACTTTGGTATTGATATAGAAAATGGTATCGATAAAGATTGAATGGGTATTGATATTGTTTGGAAAATATTGATACTTTTAGTTTTTCAATCAATTTAAAAATGTTTCAATCAAGTTAAAGAGTTTAAAACTGTTTTTAAACTTTGCCTAAAATTTTTAAGTGTTCAAAACATTTTCTAAGATGTTCGGATGTCTTGAAATAATTTTTATGCTTTAAAATTTACAATTTCATTGTTCAAAAACAAACTTCATTCAAAAACATTTTTGTTTGTTATATAAAACAATTTATCAAATAAAGCTAGTTTTAATAGTGTGTGTAAGTGTTAGTGGGAAAGAGAAATGGAAGGACATTCTTTTTTTCTTCTTTTTATTCTCAACAAAAGTAAGAATAGGAACAGAAAAGTTTCAGTTTTGTCATCCACCATTGCCATCCTCTGTAACAACCTATTCCCGACCCAATCACAAGGTTCAGGTACAGAATGTCACAATTAGCCTGAATATCTTAACAAATTTCCTAAACTGATTTAATTACGTACTTAGACAAATCTCAAATTTCAAAATTTAACTTCTACTAAAACTCATATCATACAAGTGATAAATTCTTACAACTTTGAGACCTTATTAAACCTAGCAGTTATTTACAAATTTTTAAATTAAGAGTTTGATACAGATATATCCAACTTAATTTCCCGAAGCGTGGCATCTAAGGGTGCCCTTCTATATACATGAAACAGCTACCGTGCCCATCACTAACATCTGATGGTGTCTAGCTTGGTCCCTCCACTCGATCCTCAAGTCTTCATCTAACTTGTATACAGGCCGTGAATTTTATAAGTTTGAAAGAACTTAGTGAGATCTTATACGTTGATATTCATAGAAAACTTCTTAAAATTTAAGAAAAATGGAATTCTATGCACAAATGTAAACTCCCTGAATTTCATAGGAGAATTCATAAATTTCGCTGGCATAGTCAATGTATTGTTTTCTCCGAGCTAATTGTCAGTGGACATAACCATCAGCCATAACTAAGTTCTAATAAGCATTACTTTCTTATGGGTCTTGACCTTGTTCGTCTTTATTCTAGACTTTTCGTATACCCTTCATGATGTGTCTTATCTTTGATACTCATATTTTTTATCGTTGATGGGCAACATTTTTAATCAAGACTTCGCCATAATTGTTGATCCCTTCCTTGATCCCTTTAATCCACACTGAACTCTATATGGAATTGTTGTACTAATTCGACAATTGTCTACTTTTCGTCTTAACCTATGCTTGATCCCTTTCCTGAATAAGGTCTTTTTCTAAAATTCTCATTCACGGTCTTGAATGTGATACATGGCTGACTGAATTAACACTCCCCTTTTTCCAAGCGGGATCATATCCGTAATGTAACTCCAAGATACTTGTTCACCTTAGTCCAATATTTTAAGATACCCCAATTATTGGATACTTTCAGCAGACTATCTCCCACCCTAGAATCTTTTGGCGGTCTTTACCTTTGGTAGTCCCACATGGTCTTCCCTAAGCTATATAGCCTTGATGAACTTCTTTTTTCTCCATTATTTTTCGATGGACTTTCCACCCAAGGTAGTCTTCTACGAACTTCCTCATTTGATGGTTCTCGTGGATTTTCCTGTTCTACATAGTCCTATCCTGACATCTTTTTTCTCTGTAAATCTCTGGTGGACTTTACCTATTCGAACGTTTGGCTTAGAATCTACTTCATTGGCTCACGTATCAGTGAGCTAATAATGGTGGATACTTCATACCTCGAAGAAGATATCCCTTCTATTACCTCTACCTTGCTAAGACCACATATACCAATTCCTCTTTCCATCACAAAATGGAAAATTACCTTATTAACAGGCTTACCTGCATTCTCAGGCACTTCTATCAGCTTTTCTCCTTTTCTTAGTTTGGCAAATTGTAACAGTCCATTTTCACTGAAATCAAAACAGTGGTTTTGGGACCACAAATTTAACAAGTAAATATTTATTTTATTATTTTAATGTTTTTAGGACTATATCAGGGTCGTGTTAAAATTTCGTTAAGAAATTTTGACGTTTGCGTGCTTAATTTCGTGAAAAGGATTAAATTGTAAAAGGTGAAAAAGTAGAGTTCTATTAGTTAAAAGTATCTATTAGCGATCAAAATTTAAAATAAGAGGACTTAGATGGTAAATAAACCAATTTATGTGGTAGTGGACATTTATGGGTTTGGTTTTATTGAACTTATGAATAATTTTAGAGGATAAAATGGTAAATAAGTAATTAAAGTTAAAATAAATTAAACAAAATGTGTCCATCTTCTTCATTTTGACATCCCTCAACCAAAATTATCAAGGAAGCCATAGCTAGGGTTCAGTCAAGCTAAGTTCACTTGCATGTAAGTAGTTTTGATCCCGTTTTTAATTATTTCTATGTTTTTGAAGTCGTTATAGCTTAATCTAACTAGTTCAGGGACTAATTTGCAAAATTTTTAAAGGATTAAGGTTTTTACATGAAAATGTTTGTATGGTTTTTAAAGTTTAATGAAAGATTATGAGTCATTTTTGTTAAATAAACAAGTTTTGTAAAGTGATTTTTGATGAAATTATCATTTAGGGACTTATTTGTGAAAGTAGTAAAATACCATGACAAATTTGTAATAAATTTGTGGAATGTTGATTTGTATGAGGTTGTATAAGTCTCTAGGTAATTCGGCTAGCATGAAATGTGGATGAGTTTTCATAAATGACAATTTATGAGATTAAGGACTAAATTGTAAAAAAGTTAAAATATTATGGGCAAATGTGTAATTTTGTAAAAGTATGAATTTTGGACTAAATTGAATAGTATGAGTATTAAATTAATTGAATTTGCTTATTTAGATCAAGATAAACCTTGTACTGATCTAGATCGAGGAAAAGCTAAAGACTAGGATTAGTTGATATTATTTCAATGTCTTTGTAATCGAGGTAAGTTTGTATGTGTAAATAATGTTTTAATGTTATTTTGATATATATTCCATTGTGCTATTTATCATGTCATGAAACGATGAAAACCCAACGACATTTCGATGATTATTGAGCCCATTTTGAACCTTAGTAATATATAGGATACAAATGACATGTCATTAGGGTTACCATGTTTCGGGTGCTGGTCATGAATGTTCTACTTATGGTTGAGTTTCGGCATTTGTTGCAGATACTCGTCAGCTTGTGTGAGCGGCACTGTATAGCTTACATTCTAACCTTCAGCTTGTGTGAGTAGACCCATTTTATGGCTCGAATGAACAAAGATGTAAAGGAAAAGAAAAGAGAATGGTTTCAACTATACATTTAGCACACTTTGTGTGAGCTTTCCCATGTATCCAGTATTATTCTAAGTGGTTCAACGGGCATGAAAAGGGAAGGAGCTGTAAGTTTTCCAATGGTTATGTTATGAACCTATGGAAAGGTATGAAATGATCTACGAATGTATATCTATGTTTGTGGAAAGTATGAATCCAATGGCATTATGTTCATGTGAATTTACCTTACCATGTGACAATTCAAGTGAATTATGCATTAATGCACTAACAATTGTTGTTGATGATGCTTAGGCTTGTGCCAAGCTATTGGTTGGATTGTATCATGTTGAATTGTAAAGTTATGTATTGAAATGGTAAGTTATGTCCATGTTATACGAACTTACTAAGCATTATATGCTTACGTAGTTTTCTTTCCTATGATTTTTAGATTATCGGAAGCTTAATCAGTTTGGAAGCTCGTTGGAGACCTATCACACTATCCAGCGATTATATCGGTAGATTTTGATGTTTTGGTCAAGGTTAAAATGGCATGTATAGGGAACTTATGTTTAAAGTTTGACTTGAGTGCTAAATGTTGAGTTTGGTATGTATATATAAGTTGTTTGTTTGATACCATTTGGAAATGGTTGGTTTGTGTCACTTATGTGATTATGATGTATGTGAGTAATGGTCCAAATGATAAGTTTTTATGGATATGGTATGTGGTCAATTATGGTATGTTTTGGTATGGAAATAAGTTAGATGTGTATGGTTGATGTTTGGCCAAATATGCATATTTTAGATATGTTTGATGGTTTGTGATTGAGGTGCCTTATTGGCATATTGGTTGTATGGATTAATAGTATAGTGAATTGGTCATTTTATGCATGTTTGGGCATGTTATAATGTCTTGGTCATATGTGCAAATTGTGTTTAGGTACATGTTTTAATTGGGTGAAGAAAATGGCTTGATTTTGGCTAATTTCTTGTCCACACAGCCTAAGACACAGGTGTGTGTCTCAATCGTGTGTGACACATGGCCATGCGACACGGTCGTGCGTCCTCTATAGGTTTTAAAGGTTGCAAGTCAAGCAGTTACACAGCATAGCACATGGCGTGGCACACGGGCATGTGAGGCCATTTCGACTGTGTGTGGCTTGGCCGTGTGTCCTAAGTCAGAGAGTTACACGGGCACGAACACGGGATGGGACACAGCCGTGTGCCCCTATTCCAATTGTTACACGGCCTGAGACATGGGCATGTGTCTCAGTCGTGTGACCCCTATAGTTTTAAATTTTCTAACTTTTTCCTCATTGTTTCAAATATTTTCGATTTAGTCCTGAATCGTTTCTAAAGTGTTTCTAAGGCCTCGAAGGTTTAATTAAGGGAACATATGCATGTTTATTAATGGATTATGCTATGTTTATATCAATGTATGGTAATGTATATTTTATGTTACGGTTTTATGGTAATGCTCCATGACCCTATTCTGACAACGAATACAGGTTAAGGTGCTACACAAATTCTTTTACCATCTCATTTACCCGTATTTTTAGACATGGCTCATTTATCCTATTGTGCTACTCGCCGCACAAGCCATACATTGATTTCCCTTTTCGTGCCTTAACAGTTTCCTGGTTCACCATCTTGGCGGACTTCATTTGTTGCCATAACCCAGTTATGGTCTTACACAATATGAACCCATGTTTATTGTCCTGGCGGACTTTATTTGTTGTCATAGCCCAGTTATGGTCTTACAAAATATGAACCCATGTTTACTGTCCTAGCGCACTTTATTTGCTGCCATAGCCTAACTATGGTCTTACGCAATATGAACCCATGTTTAATATCCTAGCAGACTTCATTTGTTGTCATAGCCTAGATATGGTCTTACACAATATGAACTCATGTTTACTATTTTGGCAGACTTCCGATTTCAAGGAATAAATAAACCTCTTTCGAGGTGTAGCCCCGAAAGACTTATAAACCATTTACACGGTGTTGCCCTGAAGGAACAGTCGATAATTATTGTCGCGGTGTCGCTCCATAGAGTTGATAGACTGTCGTCATGACGTCGCTTGAGTGAGCTAGTAGATACCAATCCTCGATGCCGCTCAAACTCCCTAGAATCTCATTCTAGTCCGTTCATTCCTCCAATACGCTAATTATTCCTATCTTCATCTACCCCTTCAAGATAAATTCCTCTGGACTCCTCATACAATACAATCATGCATATCACTTAAGTCACTACACTTAATACTTATTACTACATCATACAGTTCACAATTGATTACTTAGTCAATGCATACATATTTAACATCCATCGTACACATTTACATGTTATGGTTCATACTCAACATGCTTATTTTCCATTTCCATACACAACAACAATTTCAGACAACTGAAAACAACTTAAACACAAACCATTCCAATACTGCATTTTCAACGATAATCCTAGAGGCAAAGCACAGAAACTTACCTGAACTCATTCATCCTTATCAGCTTATCTTTTCTAAATGCCAAAGCCTCTATCATTTTGGCATCTAAACATGACAACCATATGTCAGTTAAATCGAAGACATTTAAACCTTAAAACCTAGTACCCATTTTAAAGAAACTTATTAGGGAATTCTTACTCTCACCCTTTCCCGAACCCACGAGTACAGAAAGATAAGAAAGCTTACCAATTTCTCAATTTCTCTTCTTCCAAAATTCAATTTTCATGACCATTGTTCCATGGAGGGATCTCCTAAATTTTTCCTCTTCTTTGAAACAATCAAAGAAGACAATGCAAGGAAGAAGAAAGTTATTAACTGATTGAGAAGAATTCCTTTTTCCCTTACACATATACATCCTAATTTAGCACAGTCTCCATAACCCACCAAAGCCATCCATCACTAATTATTTTATCCCCCACTAAGGAACCGGCCGGTTCCAAACTAACCAAATCAGAATTGAAATCCAATTATTTACCCAACAATCACAAAGTTTTCCAAAATTCCTAGTAGAGTCTGCCAACTCATTATTTGGATCAATTAACTCCCAAAGCTCCTTTAAATTCGAGTTCTTAAGGAAATTCGAGTGTGACATCCACCATTCTTTAAGGCAAGTAAGCTTTTTATTTGAGATTTTCATGGGCCCTTAACCTAGGAAGCTTGATATAACCAACCTTATGTTTAGGTTTTTTTTAATTGTGGAAGTTACCTTAAGATGCCATTGATGAGAACATAGAGAAATTGAACTTGAAACCATGAAATGTTTAGTTGTTAAGGTTAGTCTATGTGAGGAGCAAGCTAAAAATGAAGTGGGTGATGTTGATGTAAAATTTGATTAGGTGTTTATAAGAAAGCTATTGATGAGTTATTTGGGACGTATGTGAAAAAGATGAGAACTTTGGGAAATGAAATCGATTTTGATTCAATTGGGAAAGTTGAAAGATACATGAATTCTAGACATTAGATTTAAAAAGGGACCTAAGTGAAAATGTGCATAACATATTTTAATCACAAGTTATATATGTTTGATGATGAGAAATTGACATTTTCCTTATATCAAAATTATCGTACGTAGTTAAAGACTATGTTGTAACCTCAAAGGTGAAAGGGAAAAAGAAGGCAATAAACGAATAGCTAATATGGTTTGTGCTAATTTAATATGCTTTCATTTCATGATATTATTGTGTGTTCTATTTCATCAATGGTAAGTGTCAATCTTAAAGTATGCTTAGTGACCAAGGTAAGTGAATGTGCTTTATATGATGTTGAATTGGAGATTTATTGATAAGTTATTGCACTGGTTTATAAGAAATTGTATGAAACTGATATATACTTTGTCGTGAACTATAATGTTTTGTGATTACTCCTGGATTGAAATGCATGTTAATGAGAAATGATAATAAAGATTTGTCTTATTAACGATATCAGATAAAGTTCAAGTATAGTTGGCATACCATAGGAATTTTTTTGTTTATTGGTGGGAACATTTTGGTACTTCAATGCATATCATTCTGTCACTTCAGTGCATATCATTTTGGCATTTTGATGCATATTATACTACAAAGTTTTAAGGGAGATCAATACATTAATGCTCAATCAACACTTATGTGCATATTGTGGAGTGTTAGGGGATTAATCTATGTATCCATCCTTTATTTTGTATTAAGTTAATAGCGGCTGATAATGAAAATGATATGTGATTGAATTATAATCATGAAACGTGATCACTTTGAGTAAAAGAGCTATACTTTTAATATGATATAAAGATGAAAATGAGAAATGATCTAATGACATTATGAATCTTAAATATGAAGTATATATATACGTATAAGGAATTTGATGAAGAAAGATTATTAAGATAGTTAGTGTAATGTCTAAAGATAGCATGGTATAGTGAAATCAAATAGTATTGAGATGTTGATTTAGACTTGTTGTTTAGTGTTAAATGTTGTTAGCAAGCTTTATTACTCAATGTTTTAATGTTTTGATTCCAAATTATGTTATTACTATTGAGCTTCTTGCTCAACATGTGGATTTGTTTGATTTCGTGCAAAGGTTACGAACAAGTTCTGCTGAGCTTCTGATATATTGACAACATCTAAGACTCTCCTCTCAACTTAATTAATGTTTGTGTTGCTCTTTTGGTCTTAGTTATAGTTTGGCATGTGCCTAACTTAGTGGTTAGTAGATGGTGTCTCTTATGTTAAGTTTAAATTGATGGCATTAATGATTTTGTAACTAAGCTAAATATGTGTAATGGTTATGTTGAATGTGTGTATGTCATGCCATGTTGGTAAATGAGATTATTATTTTTGGAAAAACGGGTTTGGAAAACACAATGGAAAATAAGTTTAAGGAAATGTCTGAGTTTTAAAATTTTTTTCAAAAACTAGAACTTGATTGTGATATCTAATGTAATAAACACTTAATCAAAATTGTACATTTTCAATTCATCTAGGATGAACGCTTCGACTAGGTAGTAATCTCCTCTATCCTCAAGTTCACGTCTACTGAGTGTGGGTTCACTTCGAATCAGAAAATTTAACATAAAATTACTAGTAGGGTAATTTCACAATTTTTCTAAACTTTTAGGTCAAGTTGTAAATAAAAAAAATATCTCTAGAAATTTTTTGAAATAATTTATTTAGGGGAATTTTCTCTCTACAACTTTATCTTGAATTCAAGTGTGTGAAAAATAATGACCAAATGCTCTCTGTATATAGGGAGAGTTTAGTGAGTTCAACTATGAATAAACTTACCCATTTAAATATTAAATTAATATAACATTGATCAAGATAAGTATTAGATTAAATTTAATAATAAATCTATTTAATTAATAAAATATTTATCTGTAACATAAATATTAAATTTAATTTAATATTAAGATAATCACTTTAATATAAAATTAATAATATACTATCAAGATAAGTATTAAATTAAATTAAATATTAAATTTATCAAAATAATATTATTTTTGGAATAGTTAATCTGAAATCAAATTATCCGGTAGAGTCTCAGTAGGAGTGTAATTCTTCCACTGCTCAACCACCGAAGAACTGTTGCCGACAACCCCTTGTCGGCCATCGGAATGTTGCCTTCGTTGCTACTAGCACCGGTATGTCAGATGGTGCTATCGCAAGTGCGACACCCTCATGACAACCCAAGCTAATTCGATTGTTGTCAGTTCAATCTGAGCCTAGTGGCGACCCAATTCATCCAGTCCAGTTATCGGTTGAATCGTTGACTAGGTTTCACATACCAGGCTTGGTTCGACCAATTTTTGGGTCTCGATCTTAGTTTTGGGTTCATGACTCCAATTTTCAATCTCAAGTCTAATTTTCAAGTTAAATTACACATTGGGCCAATTATCTGACTTCAAGATTAATTTCCAAAAATATCATATTAAATTTAATTTAATTTTACTTAATCAAAATTAATTTTCCCAAAAATTATTGAGATTTTCCAAATTAATTTTTTAATAAAATTATTTAATCAAAATTTCAAGTTGGACAATTCTCACAACTGCCTAATTTAATTCCCCATCGAATAAATTGACTCAATTAATTTTTTTTCTAAAGTCGTAGAATTTTCTTTTGATTCGAATATAGTCTAGTCAAGCTTTTGTTGAACTAGCAGAGAGACCAATCAAACATATACGATTAAGCTTTAGTAATTGCAATTTTGTCCAGAAGTATTGTTTTGATAATTTGAAATTACTTAATCATGGAGTCAGTCCACAAGAAGTACCATGATTGAAAACTCCTTAATGTATACTCTTTAAGAAAGCAATTCATCCAACTTCTTTGTCCAATGACCTCGTCATACGTGTGTTAACCTCATATGATATCCTTGATTCCTTTGAGTTAAATTTGTTCACTCAATACAATCTTATTTTAGCTCATTGTCACCATTCTGTCTTCTTAATGATTGATATGATCATTGTCAACAAATGACTATGATAAATTGCTTGTTTGAGAGCAAAAAAACCTATTTCCATGTTCTATATTTATCAATCCACAAAATGCCAATAAGAGGATATCATTAACTTTTTAATCGAGCTATGAATTCCATTGTTCTAGTTAATTCAGGTCATACACAAGTTATGTACCCAACATATCGGCTATGGGCTCAATCATCTTTAGTGCATAATCCATCACTTATATCAAAGCACGTGAGTTACATATGCATGGTCAGTGAATAACTCAAGATTTAGGTAAATCACACCATAAATGTCACAAGTGAATTAATTCACAAACAGATTCAGAATTAATTCATCTTGGGTCCAGTCTAATGTATTATTCTTCCAATGAATACATCTCCCTAATTGGAATTGTAGATGACAAAATAATCCTTTTAAACATTTGAATCAAATGCTCACTTTGATTCTTTTACGGGATTACAAACTTGTTTAAATTATCTACTAAAGAAAGTTGTCTTTCTCACATTGTAAACGTTCTTACAGTGCCACTTATCATTAGTTTGAACTAGACAATCAATAAACTAATATTTGTTTGTCACAATTTCACTATGTATGCAAAACATGAAAGACAGAAACACAAAAGACATAATAGTGAAATGTGAAATTAACTTTATTTATTTATCGTTCAAATACATATAAAACAATTATATGTTTACTATAATATGGACACATTTCTCAACAATCTTCCCATAATACACAAGCTTATAATCTCTAGTTCTTTTAAGATACCTTAATATATGATTTACATCTTGCCAATTCCTGAGACCAATATTCGCTTGATATCGATTAACCATTTCTCTACGAAATAGATATCTTGACATGTGCAAAACATTGCACACATAAGGCTTCCAACTACCGAAGCATATGGAACATTATTCATATGCTCTCTTTCTTCCGTTGTCTTAGGAAAGTTATCCAAAGAAATATGAAAACCCGATACAATTGGTTGAGTGTCTAGCTTTGCATCGGTTATTGCAAATCATTCCAGTAACTTATCGATGTATGAAGCTAGTGATAGAGCTATCGTTTTATTCTTTCGATCCCTAAGGATTCAAATTCCAAGAATATAACTAGCTTCACCCAAGTCCTTCATGCTAAACTATTGATATAATCATAGTTTAACCGATGATAATTCTCCTACATCGTTTCTGATAAGTAGAATATCAACGACATACAAAACAAGGAAGACTACCTTTTTGTCCTTTATACACTTATTAACACAAGGTTTCTCAGCATTTTGCCTAAAACCCAAAAGTTTTGATCGTTTAGTCAAATCTTTTATTCCATGAGTGGGATGTCTATTTAAGTCCATGAATGGATCTTAATAGTTTGCAAATTTTTTGCTCCTTTTCCCTTTGACAACATAGCCAATAGGTTGAGCCAGGTAAATGGTCTCATCAAGATAATCATTCAAGAATTCTATCTTCACATTCATTTGTCATAACTCATAATCGAGAGCAGCGACAATGGATAAGAGTATTCGGATAGACTTGAGCATGGCTACTGAAGAGAATGTCTCATCATAATTGATGTCTTCTTTTTGTATGTAGTGTTTCCCTACAAGTCTAGCTTTATGTGTTTCCACTTTCCTTTCAACATTTTTCTTCTTCTTGTAGATCCACTTAAACCCTATGGATTTTATCCCAACTGGTAAGTCTACAAGTTCCAACACCGTATTGGATTTCATAAAATCCATTTCGGCATCCATGACCTGTTTCCAGAGTTTGGAATCAACGTCCTGCATAGCCTCCTTTTAAGTGAGTGGATTATCATCCTCATGATTGGCTCCCGTAATATAAATACTACTATCATAAATGAAAAAGTCCAACTTCTTAGAAACTCTCCTACTACAACAGATTCCCTTATATTGTTGATCGTTTGTAGGTCTTTCCACAACTTTCTCGAGAATTGAACTTGGTTATTATTCTACAACTTCTGAAAGTTCCTCGTGTACCACTTTACTTCGAGGCTTAAAGTTATTCATATAGTTTTCTTGAAGAAAAGTAGCATGAGTAAAAACTTTAACCGTATTATCTTTTTGATTGTAGAATAATCCACCCTTTGTTCCATTTGGATATCATACAAACATGCATAATTTCATTCATGCATCCAACTTTTTTGCATCCTTATCCAGAACGTGGGCTGGACAACCCCATATTCTAAAGTGATAAGAGCGGGTTTCTTTCCAAGCTTTGGAAACAGGCCATCGATGTCATTTCTTATAGTTTGATCTGAAGTGTTCTTTCCTGTTACAGAAGAAACATTTGATCTTTTAGGATCCTTTGACTTCTTTGTCTTCTTCCTATCCACACAAGGTGGAACCGAAGACTTAGTCAGAACCATTGAATCAGCAGGCTAATTCTTGACACAAAATTACACAAAAATAAACTTAAGCCGATGACTCAAAGACAGGGGTTAAACCAAAATAAACAGTAAAATTCAAAAAGTAAGACTCGAACCCCCAATCTCAAACAGATGAACAGAACACTTAACCACAGAAGTAGATACTCAATTATTGACAAAATTTACCAACAAATGCTCAAAATTTGGGGCGTTACATAATACCCGTGTATGGATGGATAAAGATAGTGTGTAGCGGACGGGGGTAGGAATCTGCATCTATATCTAATATGTTCTGCATCTGTATCTGATATGTTTTGCAACTGTATTTGATATCCTCTATTTCCAACTTTGTATTCGATTTTGAGAATTTCCTGATTGAAGAGAAATTGAAAACATATTTAATATATATAATTCTGATTGGTTGTATACATAAGTTACACACACTGAGTTATAAACTCATTTAGTCTATATGTTTTGATTTCAGGTGACTCACAGACTTGATTGAGTTAGTGTATCGGGAGCTCGGTCATTCTACTTAATCATCCTATTATGTTATCAGTATTTTCATCATTATTTCTTTCTAAGATTGTTGTTTTTAACATCTAGATTTTATGGTTATTTATAACCCTTATATGGCTTCAAATCATTCGAACTTTATTATTAGAAGTTGGATTTTCCAGAAATGGTTTAATGTAGCTCTCTAGATTTGGTCATAACGTCTAAGTCGGGTTTGGGGTATTAAAAAAGAAGAAGTAAATACTAAACTTACATGAAAGTATATTAAAAAAATATTTAAAAGTCAATAAAATATTATTTTAATGGAAAAATCTTTGGAGAATATGACCATTTACTTAAATGGAGAAGATGACATTTTTGCTTATGTAAGTTTAATGTTTACTTTTTTTTGTTAACTATATATTTAGTATTTTTTAATTTAATTTAGTTTTCTTATTTTATTTAGTTTTCACATAATGTTATATTATCCATTTGGACTTTGATGATTTGGAAAAAAAAAATTTTCTATGTGACAAAATTCACTAACAGTGTTAACACTAGTTACCGTAATAAAACACATATTGATAGTTCAAGTACCACATTGAATATTTTATAAAAGTACAAGTATCATGATAAAACACATTGAACAATTATAAAATACAAGCACCACATTAGATATTTTATAAAAATAAAAATATCAAATGTGACTTTATCCCTCGTAATAATAACCAAAATTAAACTTCTATTTTAATACAATAATATATAATACTAATACTAAAAATTCTATGCAAATCATCTTAATTTATCAACTACATTTTTTAATATTATTGACCATGTAATTACAAAAATTATATATTAATGTTGTTATTTTATTTAATAATTTCCCTTTATTCTTTGAATAAGATAATGTTGATAAATTAAGTGTTAAAAAAATTAAGTGTTGAACAACTAATTATTGAATTTAAGTTATAAAATTTATTTAGTATATTTTTTAAAATTAAATAAAGAAAATTATTAGACTATTTGATAAATGTAATTTTTAAAATCTTAAATTTAAAATATTTAAAGGATAATGTTTAAAGAAATAAAACAAAATAAAAAGAATTACAAAAATTCTACATTAAGGGCCAGTTCTTCATTACTTTTTAAAAGTGCTTTTGAAAAGTGCTGTGGAAAAGTGTTTTTGAGAAGTGCTTTTGAAAAATTTAAGTATTCGGTATTGTTGTTAAAAAGTGCTTTTGAAGAATAAAATGTCTATTTTAGACATGATATTATAAAGTAACAAATATGTATTTAAATAATATTCAAATTAGTTAATATTATGATATTTTAGTAAAAATATAAAAAATAATTTATTATAACTTATTGTTAATATTTTAATATATAATATTAATTTTAAATATTTCGAAGTAATTAATATTAATTATTTATTAAATTTAATTAGAATATATAAAATATATTTAAATATTTAAATATAATAATTAAATATTTATAATTAGATATTGACACAATTGTATTATTATAAAAATTATTTTTTATTTTTAATTAATTCTTTTAACACATTTGTATTATTTTATTTTAAAATGTATTTGAATATATAACTCATATTAGATATTAACATAACATAGAAAACATAAACCTAACAAATTAAAAATATTACATATATTTGGATTAAAGTTTTAAAAAGGGATAATATTTATATACCAAATATAAATACTAAAAATTTTACAATAGCATTTACAATTTAAAGTGAATTCATTAAACTAGAAGCTATAGCATCTCTTGTTAATTCCATTTCAAAACCACTTGAATTGTTTCATTCACCGTCATCATCACCATCATCATCGTCGTCGTTATCATCATCATTATCACTTTCTTGACCATGCGCATTTCCTGAATCAATAATATTCTCATATGCCCAGTTAAATTTTTTGAAATTTATAGTTATAAAGCTAACTGCAATGCAGATAAGCAACGCGATCATTTCAGTTGGCTAACCAGCGAAATAGCAAACTACCAGGCATACACATTATATATTATTAATGCAGTCTGTGCATACATTGGATATTACTAAGTTGGCAAGGATACAACTCAATACTGCATGAAACACAAAGCATTTGTTCGCAGAGAAAACTCGTCTGTTCTGTTACCACATAAAAACCCTTGACTAGATTGACAAGAACTCTAAATTGAATAGGAGGCAAAATAATGCTTTAGAAGTTCTAGTAGCTAACTTATAAGCTTTAAGTAGGCTACAGAGATCAATAATTTCACTTTCAATCCACAAGGCCCCAAAGATCATAAGAGAAATATTCCACTGGTAAAACATGTGCTATCATTGACACAAAATGAGAAGAGAATAATAAGGCTTCACTGCTGCTTTAGAAGAGGGACAATTGGGGGAAGAGTGTTGAAATTGATTTAGTTCATTTAACAAAGTGAATAAAATCAGCTCTAGTTCATATCCTCTGCATGCAATGAGTTAATCCTAAAACATGCATATAGGATCAATACACAAAGATTTTAATATTTGTCATACTTTCTTTTTACACTCCTCTGAGAAACAAAACTAGATGGTTGCTCCATATATACTTTTCTTGAAGATCACCATGTAGGAAAGCATTTTTAATATCAAGTTGATGCAAATGCTACTCATAAGTGGCTGCCATAGAGATGAACAACCAGACAAAATCTAGCTTAGCTACTGTAGAGAAGGTATCTGAGTAGTCAATTTCGTACGTTTGGGCATACCCTTTAGCAACCAATTGAGATTTAAGGTGAGTTACTGATCCATCAGGGTTTACTTTAATTGTAAACACCCATTTACAACCAATGACCTTTTTCCCTTTAGGTAAATCAACCAAATCCCAAGTACCATTTCCATCTAAAGCTACCATCTCCTCTACCATTGCAACTCGCCAACCAAGATGAGACAAGGCTTCACGAATAGTTTTTGAAATGATAATATGTTAGATGCTCAAAAATTGAGTGGAAATTTTAAGAGAAAAAAAGAAGAACAGAGAGGAAGAAAATAGGATAGGAAGAAATCTATTTTTTTTTCATTCAATAATTTCATAACCAACTCCCCCACACAATTCAGCTTAAAAAGAAAGGAAATAACAAGAAACTGACGTGGCAAAAATAGTTAAACAAAACTCATCGTTTCACTAACATGCTATGCCCCGTTTTACCAATTATTCCTTTAGTCCAAAACTCATCGTTTCACTAACTTTTCTAGCTCATATCAATACCACCCTCTCAAAACCAATCCTTGTCCTCAAGGATGAAATTGAGGAAACTTAGCCTGCAACACTGACAAAGACTCCCAAGTTGCATCTTCTGGAAAAGAATCAATCCACTCGACAAGAACTTTAGTGATAGCTTGATTCCCTCTTTTAACAATCTGCCTATCAATGATTCTGACCGGTTCCTTTGGTAAAGCACCATGAACATCTACCAAAGGTAAGTGAGATTGTGAAGGAGTAGACCCTATATGTTTCTTCAGCTGGGAGACATGGAAAGTTGGGTGAATACGAGAACTCAGAGGTAGTTGCAGAGTGTACGTAACTTCGCCAACTTTCTTTAGTACTGGAAAAGGGCCATAGTATTTAGGAGAGAGCTTTTGATTAAGGATTTTCCTGACAGTTTATTTCCTGTATGGCTGCAACTTCAGATAGACCCAATCACCAACCTGAAAACTCCTCTCACTTCTATGCCTATCAACAAATTGTTTCATGCGCCCTTGAGCTCTTTTTAAATGGAAATGTAGTAATTTCCTTGTGGCCTCACGAGCTTGCAAACTCCTATTAACGACAGCCACAGAAGAAACCCCAGCTAGGTATGCCATGTGTGAAGGTGGAGGCTGCCCATAAAGAGCTTCATAGGGAGTGAGCTAGATAGAAGAATGGAAAGAAGAATTATACCACCATTCAGCTAGTGGTAACCAATGTAACCAATTGGCAGGGGTTTCTCCGGTCATGCATCTTAAGTAACTTTCGAGGCAACGATTCAACACCTGAGTCTGACCATCCGTCTGTGGGTGGTAAGCTGTGGACAGCAACAACTTGGTACCAGCTTGATTGAATAACTCCTGCCAAAATTTGCTTACAAAAATTTTATCTCTGTTTGAAATAATTGAATCGGGCATGCCATTGAGTTTATAAACATGGCTCATGTACTCCTGTGCCACCTTTTTAGCTGTGTAAGGATGAGACAAACCCAAGAAGTGACCGTACTTGGTTAAATGGTCCACCACTACCAGAATGGAATTTGTCTTGCATGAATTTGGTAGACCTTCAATGAAGTCTAAGCTAATGACTGACCAAGCCCGACTAGGAATAGGCAATGGTTGGAGGAGCCTTGGAGAAGCCACTGATTCACTCTTGCATTTTTGACAAACCGAGCATTCGCGAATCCATCGTTTCACGTCAGTAGTCAACCCTTTCCAAAATAACAAACTCGTCAATCTCTTCTTGGTCACCTGTACTCCCGAATGGCCACCAACTGCACTGGCATGGAAATTTATGAAATAATTCTTGTCTCAGTTGCATATTTTTACTAACCATGATTTTCCCTTTTCGGCACAAGAAACGACCATCCCATGAATACTTATCACTTTGAGCATCGGCCCGTTGCATGTCTTGAATGTTTTTTTGTTGCTTCACATCGAGCACATAAGATTGTTGCACCTGTTACAGTAGCTCAGATATAGTCGAGCTAGATGATAACGTAAAAAGCTGACCTTGTTTTAGATGAGGTTGTCGAGATAAGGCATCAGTGACCCTATTATTAATGCCCTTCCTATAGAATACCTCGAAATCATAACTGAGCATTTTTGCAACCCAGTGCTGTTGGAATGGAGTGATGGCTGCTTGATCAGACAGGAAGCGCAAGCTTTGATGGCCAGTCTGTATTTTAAAATGTCGACCCACAAGATACGTATGCCACTTTCTGACTGCTAACAGTGCTGCTAACATTTCCTTTTCATAAATGGATAAAGCCTGATGTCTGATTCCCAAGGCTTTGCTAAAGAAAGCCACCGGTCTCCCTTGCTGTTGTGACACTGCACCCACTCTAATTCCATTGGCATCAGTATCTACAACAAATTCAAGCTGAAAATTCGGTAGAACTAACACAGGTGCAGTGCATAAGGCAGCTTTCAATGCTTGAAAAGCTGCTGTAGCTTGGTCAGACCAGCCCCATCCAATTTTTTCAACAAATCCGTAAGTGGTTTAGCTAACACCCCATAACCCCGAATGAACTTCCTGTAATAACCAGATAGACCAAGGAAGCTCCTCAATTTCTTCACTGATTGTGGAATTGGCCAAGCCGAAATGCATTCAATCTTCGAATAGTCCATAGAAACTGTACCCTCAAATAGCACATGACCCAAATACTCAATTTTAGATGTCCCAAAATAGCATTTACTCCTTTTTGCAAACAACTGTTGCTCTCTTAGAATCATGAGAATTGACTTCAAATGCTTCAAATGTTCAGACCATGACTTTGAGTACATAAGTATATCATCAAAGAAGACGAGTACAAATTTTCTCAGCCAAGGTTTAAAAACATTATTCATGAGGGCTTGAAAACTAAATGGGGCATTGGAGAGGCCAAAAGGCATTACGAGAAACTCATAATGCCCCTCGTGTGTTCTGAAAGCAGTCTTGTGAATATCAGGTTCCCACATTCGTATTTGATGGTATCCGGACCTCAGGTCCAACTTGGAAAACACGCAAGCCTCCCCTAACTCATCCAGCAGTTCTTCAATTACAGGAATGGGGAACTTATCCTTAACTGTGTGCTGATTCAATTGTCTATAATCAACACAAAGTCTCCAACTACCATTTTTTTAACCATCACTATAGGAGAAGCAAATGAGCTGTTGCTGTCCCTGATGATGCCAGCTTGAAGCATTTCTTGAATTAACTTCTCAATTTTTCCCTTTTGAATGGCCGAATATCGATAAGGCCATATCTTCATTACCATACCTTCATCTTTCAAGGGGATTCTATGGTCGTGTAAGCGAGGAGGAGATAGCCCTTTTGGTAACTGGAAAACATCCGCAAAATCTTCCAAAAGTTCTTGAAGCTCATTTTTCAGGTCATCAACCATAAGAGCTGAGAGCATTATTTGGCTAGATGAGCTCAATACTATTGCTTAGGGACCCAAAGATTGCCCCACAATCAAGAAACACCTAGGACTGGAGTTAAGACTTTCTACAGCGAAAGAACCAGGAACAATTCCCTGTATGGTGCAAACTACATCCTTGATCTTAAACTGCATGATTAAGGAACTAAAATTCCAAATGATGTCACCTAAAGAGAGTAGCCATTGAACCCCAAGCACCATATCACACCCTTTTAATGGTAAAACCATGAAATCTATTTTGAACGTGTAATTTTGGACTTTCCATGATACCCCTTTACACATTCCTCTAGTGAATAAAGACTCACCATTTGCCACGTAAACTTTCAACTGTTCTTGATGCATTACGGCCAAAGATAGGTGACTCACCAATCTAGCATTGATAAAGTTATGTGTACTTCCTGAATCAACAAGAATGATGGCCAAAAGGGAACCTATCCGAGCAGCAACTCGCATAGTGTTATGACCTTGCATACCTGTAAGAGCATGTAGTGAGATTACAGGTGACTTAGGTGGTTCATCCTCCGTATTACTCTCTTCTAAATAATCTGAACACTCCTGGAATTCTTCCGCTTCACTGTCAGAAAGTGGTTCCATCAACAACTGATATAATTGGGACTTGACACACTTATGCCCTGCTTGATACTTGGCTCCACACCAAAAACATAAACCCTTTTGTTTCCGCTCCACCATTAGCGTCAGAGAAATGGAACGAGATGTTTGTTTGCTAACCGGAGTATTACTGCCTGATTGAGAGACTGAATTTGCTCTTGTTGGAGTAGAAGAGTAACTAGTTGCCATAGAAGAATTTAACAATGGTCGAGGTGAATTATGCAAGGGAATAGAGGGTCTCTTAGCCATACCCGAAAGAAGTACCTCGATCTTCCTTGTAAGTTGGAAAGCCTCCACTAATGTAGAAGGTTCGAACCAATCTAAATAATGCCCAATTTCGGTCTTCAAGTTACCAATGAAGATACTAAGGGCATAGGATTCAGGAAGATGTAACTGATTCAATAAACCAACAAAAGAATCTTGGAACTGCTCCACAGTGCCCTGCTACTTAAGATTGACCAGAGCCTTCATCAGATTTCCAAACTGCCCAAATCCAAAACTGTCTTGCAAACTCTCCAAGTAAGCTGGCCATGCTAACATGTGAAGACCACCATTCCGTCGCGGGTAAAAATGGTGCCATTCCAAAGCCCTGCCCTCTAGATGGAACATCACTATGCAAACCTTGTCTGAATCTGGTGTTCCTTCAGCCTCAAAGTATTACTCTAGCTTAGTCAACCACACACGAAAATCAGAATCGTCAAAACTGGGACACTCGAGACGACGACTAGCTTTTTCCCACTTCCCCAGTACATGAGAGGCATTTTCCGGGTGAATGCTAGTCCTATCTGCTGGATTCGATCTACCCTCCATCTCATTAGGAGGAAACCCAGGCGGCACCCCCAACACCCTTTTCCCTTTGTCCTCATTCACCGTCACCGCAGAGCCAAGCTTGAGTTGGCCGAGACATTGACCCAAAAGAGCTTGCAAATCATTACGAAACTCGGTACGAAACTTCTAAAAATTTGTATCCATTTGAGTCTCCATCTTAGCATCTAAACGAACCAGTTCTGCCTGTAGCTTGGATATGTCCTGCTGAACGCCTACAATCTCCTTCTGCAACCTCGTAGAAGCTCCATCGCCCGCCATTAACAAGATCATAGAGCTCTGATACCTTTGTTAGATGCTCAAAAATCGAGTAGAAATTTTAAGAGAAAAAGAGAAGAACAGAGAGGAAGAAAATATGATAGGAAGAAATCTATTTTTTTCATTCAATAATTTCATAACCGACTCCCCCACACAATTCAGCTTAAAAAGAAAGGAAATAACAAGAAAATGACGTGGCAAAAACAATTAAACAAAACTCATCGTTTCACTAACATGTTACGCCCCGTTTTACCAATTATTCTTTTAGTCCAAAACTCATCGCTTCACTAACTTTTCTAGCTCATATCATAATAGTATCTAAGGAGGTAATGAAAATAAGAGAAGGAGACAAGTAATCATAAGACACAAAAGATGAAATAGGGTAAGTATATTGACGTTTACCTTTTCGAAAGGTAATAGGAAGATCAAGACTCGGGTTAGAATCACTTGAGGCTGGATCGATCGACAAAGAGATTGGTAGAAGATCTGTTCTTGGAGGTTCTTATCGTCGTGAATAAACATGAGTTATAAGTGGTCGAGTAGATGGTGGATTAGGTGTTGTGATAGTTGGAGAACTGATTGTATATACCAAAATATTATCTTCCTCCTGCAAACTAGTGGATACAAATGAAGAAAAGAAAGGAATCTTTTCAAGAAAAGTGACGTCAGTAGAAACCAAATAACGTTTAAGGTTTGGAGAATAACACTTGTAATGCTTTTGGAGATGAGGATACCGAAGAAACACACACTAAAGGGATTTATGATCTAATTTCGTTACCTATGGACAAACATCACAAATAAAATAAGTGCTTCCACATATCTTAGGTGCAATGGGAAATAATGACGTAGATGAAAGAGAACATTATGAGGAATACCAGAATTGAGTATTGAAGAAGGTATACGATTTATTAAAAAACAAGCTGTAGAATCAACATCAGCCCAAAAACATTTCGCAACTTTCATTTGAAAAAGAACTCTAGCAACTTCAAAAAATGCCTATTTTTCCGTTCAACAACTCCATTTTGAGATGGAGTATCAACAAAGATTGATGAAGAATTCTATTTTTTCTCATATAATCTTTTAATAGATTAGAAAAATATTCTTTTACATTACCACTTCGTAATGTACGTGCTAAAGTATTCAGTCGAGTTCCAATTTTATTGGAGTTGAGAATCAAAACTAAGCAATCACAACAAAGTCTTGAGCTTTAAGCAATAGATACTTGCTAAACAAACAAGAAAATCGAGCAAGGAGAACAAGAACAAATTGTTTAAGTTAAACCAAAAAAAAGAAGAAAATTTGTTGAATGATTCATCATCATATATCAGAAAGAATAAAACATTACATATAACAAATAATTAACTTGTCAAAATGAAGAAAGTTTCACCTAAACACACCTAACTCCATTAACAATGTCTTGAAACTTAGCAACTGAGCAATACTTAGTAGATTTCTATCAATTTCAGGTACTAGCAGAACATTAGAAACAAGTTTGTTACTTGAAGGTGTGTCAATTAGCACATCTCCCTTCCCTTCTGCTTTGATGTAGTGACCATTGCCTACTTTTACTCTTGATGTAGTGACAATAGAAACAAGGTTGGTCTGCTCTTGGCTTGAAAGACACCTTCTTGATGCTCCTCCTGTCTACTAGCTCTTCTTTGTTCCTGAGCATAGAGGGCATTGATTAGCTCAATTAAAGGGATGCTTGACAGATCTCTTGAATCTTCCAGGGAAGAGATTTTGGCTTCACAACAGCCATGATCCTTTTTGAATATTGCTTAACTGTCTTTGGCTCTTTCATCTTCAAGTTTACAAAATCCCTTCTTAAGTTTAAGAGTTATTACTGTATTGTTTTTTCAGTGCCTTGAAACTCTTCTTGAAGCTTGTCCCAAACCTGTTTTGAAGTCTCACAGGCCATAATCCTTGTGACAATCAAGTCTGACACACTGTTTTGGATGCATGACAATGCCTTGTACCTCTTGGCTTTGTCATTAGAGTGCTACTTGATCTGAGCTACTATGGGGTTAGCTCTCAAGGGTAGTGGTTCAACATCAGCATTGACAACTTCCCACAAGTCAAATGCTTGCAAGTAAGTCTTCATTTTTAGTTCCCAAATGTGGTAGCCTTCACCATTGAATACTGGTGGTGGTGCTGGAGAGAAACCTGATGAAGACATTGTTTTTGAGAGTAGAAAGGAGAAAGGTCCTCTAACAAATCAGCTCTCGATACCAATTGTTGGAGTTGGGAATCAAAACTAAGCAATCATAACAAAGTCTTGGGCTTTAAGCAATAGAGACTTACTAAACAAATAAGAAAATCGAGCAAGGAGAACAAGAATAGATTGTTTAAGTTAAACCAAAAACAAGAAGAAAATTTGTTGAATGATTCATCATCATATATAAGAAAGAACAAAACATTACATAGAACAAGTAATTAACTTGTCAAAATGAAGAAAGTGTCACCTAAACATACCTAACTCCACTAACAATGTCTTGAAACTTATAAAACATTGCTTACACACTTGGTTAAGCTGATTTATCAAATCTATCAGCACCAAATTACAACAAATTCATTACAAACTTAGTTCAATTGTAACTAAGCAACAAAACATCATCAGAACAACAAAATGACAACTGCATGTGCTTCAACTGCTACCTACATGGCTTGATCCTAAGGGGCTGCATGTAAGCCAACTTTTAACTTTAGCACAAAAAGTACAAAAAAATAGAAAATAAATTAGAACGATTTTTCATTAAAAATATATCCAAGTAACACGAGAATGATTGTCCACAAAAGTAACAAAATATCAAAACCCAATTTTAGATGGAATAAGGCAAGGACCCCAAACATCATAAAGAACTAAATCGGAAGGGAATTCAACCCGTTTATTGACTCTAGAAACTAAAGGAAGAAGATGATGTTTTGTAAACTCAAAAAACTCACAATCTAATGATGACATGCTTCAAAATTCAGGACACAACATATTTAATGACGACAAGCTAGAATGACTCAATCGACAATGTACTTTAAATGGAGTTGACGAACTAGAACAAGTAATGGATTTCAGTACTTTTGTGTCAACAACATAGAGGCCTTTAGATACATGACCTCTACCAATAATATGCTTTGTCATAAGATCTTGAAAAAGACAATAATTAGGAAAATTGAGACACAACAGTTTAAGGCATGAGTAAGTTTACTAGAAAAGATTAGGTCAAACAAAAAATCAAGTAAACGTTACAGTGAGGTCAAAGGAAGTGATGAGGTGGGATTAATAGTTCAAGATCCAAGAATACAAGAAGATCCATCGGCTAAAGTAACTTTAGATAAATTTGTGTGAGATTGAAAGGTGGAAAAAAGAGTTGAATTACAAGTCATATGGTTTGTAGCACCAGAATTAATGACCAATCTAGAGGATGAAGAAAGAAGACACTTAGTGGATTTACTTGACTCAACGATAGAAATAATTGAGGAAATTTGCTCAGATGGTGAAATGGTCTCGACACTAAGTGTTGCAACATTTGCAGATTGTGCTTTTCAAGCCTTATTTTGAAGCTTCACACAGTATGCTTTGTATGACCTGACTCATGGCAACAGAAACAAATGATTCCTCCTGTTTTCTTATTACAACAACTCCCACTACCTCTATTGCGATTAGTTGGTCCTCGTGTCTTGGTTTCAGGACCAACAAGAGCACTATTGTTAGTTTGGATTGAGTGAGAGTTTTTCGTAAATACTCTCGTTAAAAAATCTTGAAGTGATTAAATCTCTAAAGCAGACAGAATTTATGATTTTACAGCCTTAAAACTTTGGAGGAAGACCAATGAGGAAACTCATAACAACCATTTGTTCTCACTGAGTTTGTTGAACTATCACATTTGAACATTAATTGAATAGGAGAAAAAGAAGAAAGTCCTTTGAGATGGTCCCAAACCAAAAAATCAACTGCTAGGTCGTGGTCAAAATGCCAAGTCGCTATTATGGGAGAAGGCTGGTGGTTAGGTGAGGTGGCATGTGCCTCTACACGCTGGCATGTAGTGAAGGCTCTTGAACTTCTAATGGTGTGTGAGGGCCACACGCATGGATTTTTTTTGGCTATTGGTTTTCAGAGGTTGGCTTGAAGCTGTCTCATGTGCTCTCCCTAGGTCGTTGTTGAGACCAAAAAAGCACCATTTGGTCAACAAAAAAACATTATTTTACCTTAACTCTAATACCATGTAACAAAGGTAGAATTTGAGAGAAAAACTTGTGTATTTACTCATAGAAATATCATACATATACTAGTTTACAAGAGTTTAACTAGGGAAAGAAGTACAAGTTTAATGTAAACTCTAGAACTACTTGAGCCTTAGCTCTGTATTCTGCCTCAGCACTTGATCGAGTAACCACACTTTGTTTCTTGCTTCTCCAAGTGACTAAGTTTCCTCCCACAAGTGTGCAATATCCAGATGTAGGGCTCCTATCATCTAGAGATCCAGTCCAATCTGCATTTGTAAAAATTTTGTCCATGATGACCATATTTTAAAAAAAGATATTTTTTCCTAGAGCAGACTTCAGGTAGCGTAGAATGCAAATGACAACTTGCATATGACACTATCGAGGATCATGCATAAATTGACTTACCAAATTGATTGTATATGTTATGTCAGTCTAGTGTGTGAGAGGTAGATTAGTCTACAAACCAGTCTTTGGTATCTCTCTTTATCCACTGACTCCCCTATTCCAGCTTGCAACTTATGATTGCTTCCTATAGGTGATTCTGCATGTTTGCATCCCATCATACCCGTCTCAGTTAAGGTATCTAGGATGTATTTTCTTTGAGAGATTAAGATTCCTTTCTTTGATCTAGCAACTTCAATTCCAAGGAAATATTATAACTTTCCTAGATATTTGATTTCAAATTCTTGAGCCAAACACTGTTTCAATCAAGCCATGTCTTTGGGCAATACACTTATCTAAATCATTTAGAAGGTAGAAAAGTAAGGGTAACTCACCAAAAGAGGAAAATTCTTGGCACATAGTCAGTTGTATGATGGCTTGTTTTGTTCTAGTCCTTCTCGAATACTTCTTTAAATTTGGTTTGTCCAAATGCCCAACAATCTCCTTTTGAACAGTAGTCTCCCCTTAACAGTAGCTCCCACTTAGACAATGCTATTGTCTGAAATAAGTTTTTCAATAGTTACTGAGCCATTATCATTTATTGTCTCTCATTGATCTCCCCCTAAAGAGGTGATTGAGTTGTACCATAATAGAGCTCAATTTCTATGAATGTAGCATCCATACTAGTGAAAATTTGTTGTGAAGGAGGATGATAACACTTGTATCTTTTCTGTGTTGGAGAATATCCAATGAACAAATATTTAAGGGCTTGTAGATCTAATTTGCCTACTTTTCAATTATGGACATAATAAACATATCCAAATACCCTTGGAGGAATAATATAAGTTTTGTGTACTTGTAAAGTTTCCAAGGGACTCTTGAAATTAAGAGTTTTGAGTGACATTCTATTAATAAGTTAGGTCGTTGCAAGAATTACATCCCCCTAGAATAGTTTAGGAAGGTTCATGGTAAACAAAATAGATCTAGAGACTTCTAGAAAATGCTTGTTTTTCCTTTTAGTGACCACATTCTATACACTAGTACCGGGACAAGTTGCCTGATGAATTATCCCATGAGACTCCAAATAGGTATCAAAATTGTATATTATACCATTGTTAGTTCTAAAAAGTTATATCTTAGCATCAAATTGAGTACATACCATTTTATGAAAATATTGGAAGCATGTAAACACATCATTTTTTTTATTTTAGCACATACACCCAAGTCATTCTAGCACAATAATAAAAAAAAACAAACCATTGATTACCAGATAAAGAGACATGCCGAGTTAGTCTCCAAACATCGGAATGAATAGTCATAAAAGGAGTATTACTTATATTATTTCTCAGAGGATAAAAATTTTTAGTATGTTTAGAAAACTCACAAGCTTTACAAAATAATTACTCAAATCGAGTCTTTGAAAATAAACTAGGATATAACTTTTCCATAATAAAACATGATGGGTGTCCTTGTAATCTTTAATGCCCTCAAACTGACCCGATTGACTGGATCCGAATCCTGGGAGTTAATTCTCAAATACAGACTCATACATATGGCATACATCTAAAATTTCTTTACACTAAATAATGCATCTCTTTTATTAATACTAATTAATTTTAGACTGGGTATACCACAATTATTTACAATCATCAATCACACCCTTATAGTTGGTGGGACCTTACAAACGGAGCATAACTACTTAAATCGTCTTAAGGCTTTGACAATAACTATTATGGCATTGTTATCCCATATCATACAAATTACATGGGCTTACAAAATAACTCTCTTAATTAGATTACTTGACTTCTAAAGTGAGATTACACCTGTATGAATCTGCTCTGTATGCAAAAGTGCCCTACTTCGCCATTCCCTTGGTGCAAACCTGGCATTATCCCTCTAAATATCGTCCTCACCTATGATATAAAACACAGAGGGGTAAGTTCAACGGAAATTAGTGAGAATGTCCCTTTTTTTTTACCTGTATTCACTTTTAAGGCTTTCTTCTTTGGTCCACATTCTTATCTCGACAGTTGCAAAACTTGATCATATCGTCCAAGTTCAACTTCTTTAGAGTCTACCCAGTTTCCATGATGCCTTTCTACAGACTACGCTACTAAGGCGCACTTTCCCCTTGACATAGATAACCACAGAAGTCTATACATAAAAGTAGCCACGAAGGCATCCATAACATTAAATAGCCACAAAGGCGTCCACATATAACATCAGATAGCCACAAAGGCATCCACATATAATAGGTAATGGTGTTTTCGATGATAGGGTTTTGCTTAAATTCATCTTCATGAGGTTTTCCCCTCATCTTCTGGTACTTACAACCCTTGCCATATAATATTTTGACACTTGTTAAAATCCTAACCTTTCAGCCGTATGGGTGGTTTACAACTATGAGGAAACGTATATGACAATCCATTTGCTCACTTATTTGAATGCATGTGGATTCGTTTTCCTGGTTTGTTCCTAACTACTTGTTGGAATGCAACTAGGATCTTAGACAAATTCATCTTATTTCTCCCAAACGATGTTTGGGTGGGTAGGACCATGCTTCTTGTTTTCTACCAACTTATTTATATATAACAAAGGTTTCGCCAAAAGGGCGTGCAGCTACAAACTTTGAATATGTAGCCAGATCCAACACTTTACTTAGAGCATATTTCCTAACTCTTTCTTTTTTGGACCACACCCGGTTACAAGGACTTCACTAGGTGAAGTGTTACATAATCTCTCTAACCCGACCTAGACGTTATAGCCGAATTATAAAGGCTACATTAGCCACCAAAATGGCCAAATAGTCCTTTTAACTTATGAAAACCCTAATCTATCTTTAGGAAAATTGCAACTTTTGAGCTTAAAGTACGTTAAAACATTCATTAATTAGACCAACTTTACTTAGAGTCCGTCTTATTAATAATACGCGACATTTAAAAAAATAGTTGAGTTGTCGTTTTAGTTTGTGAAAAACATGTTTCGTTCTAATGCAATAGAATTATGTAAGTATGTCATATGTTACTTTAGGTCGAGTAACATGCATTTATTGGTTATTAAGTTTAATAGCGCATGCATGCATAAAATCCCCAAATTAAAGTTTACCAAGCCACAATCCAAATAATAAGGATTACAGTCCAAACCAAAGAAAAATTATGATTAAATGTTTCAATGTCCGAGTTGATGCTCCGCATGTTGAGTCTGGTCCTAATTATGAGGGTCACTTGAAAAGTATAAGACTAATAGGGTGAGCTTATGAAAGTTTAGAGTGAGTCAACATAAAGTACAATCAAATAGATAATCAGAACAAATAACAATCATCAATAGCATTTCAGAACAGTACATATCAAAACCAATCAGTGTATGATCATGTCATGTGTATGATGTAATGCAAAAAGGTTCCTCCCCAACCATCCTGTACACACCACGAGTTCCCTAGAACCCGCCTACCAAACTCCAAATAGTGTGAGCCAAAGCTCAATGTGGATAAACCACCAATGAACAGTGCAGATAAATTGTTGGTAAAATGCAGACAAGCTGCTGGTAGTGTGGACTTCCACCAATATCAGTAATGCAGAAAAACTGTCAATAATGTGATTAAATCGTCCAATCTCCTTAATACTCTAGGTGCAGTATACTAAATATTGCAGACTTTAAATGTTGTTAATACTCTATGAAACTCCTTTGTCAACCACAAAATCCAACCTAATGCCAATGCAAAATGTCATATTATTAGTGAAACATATCATGCTTACTAATAACAGTTCAGTATAGTGACATGCTTATCATGCTTTTTGGTAAACATTATCGGGGTATGCCTTGCATACTTTCAATTAACAGAATTAGTGGCATGTATGCCTTGTATACTTTCAATTAATAGAATCAGTGGCATGTGAACATGCTTTCAATATAATCATTTCCATGCATAAAATGTAACATCAACACATACATAACACGATATCAGTCATGGCAATTTCATAAGCACATTGAACAATGCCACAATTTTTAGCGTTCTTTCCATGCGCCCAATGATCAATATTCTATGCCACAACATACATACAATCAACCAAAATAATGGCACATACCCATACAGTGCATACATTTCCTACATAATCATACAATCCTAAACAGGGCCTCTGACAATCGGCTTTACCATTTAAATACGTACCTTGCTCGAGATTTCGTTTATTCACTTTTAGGTCATTCTGCCATACCACATCCAACAAGAACATTTTACAAATTCTAATAACAATATTAATTTAAGGCTAATTGCACAAAAGAAAGACCCATACCTTAGTTTTGAAAGCTACAACACTAAACTGTAAAATCTGCTCTTCCACTCTTAAGCCTTAGATGAGCCTAGATCCAAAAACAAAACTTAATACATTAAAATAAAGTTAATGACCAGAATTCAAAAACCTCGAAGGGCTCGACCAAATTAGTGTTACAAGCATAAATTTTCATATTCAAAACATCGAGTGAACTTACACTGATTCGATTTGAAACAAGAATGCGAATGAAATCTAACTTCACTCCTGATCTAGGACATTTCGATCAATACCTACGATAATAAAATTACTAAAATTTACTAATCAGTAACCAATTAAAGGCCTTAGAAAAATTATCCAAAATAGTATCCCTTAACAAAAACATTTCGACACAATAACTTGCAACAGACTGCACTTACGCTTCCCGTTAACTAGATCTGAGATGTTGGATGAGTGAGATTGGGTACACCCTTAATGGAATAGGTTTAGGGATAATTTAAGTAGAGGGGAATCAAAGGAAATGTTGCTGTAAATGTGCAACAAAATAGAAAATACAACAACCCACTAGTGACACACAAAGGGGCGGCACACCACCATAAACGACAGCAAGATTAGGGCTGATTTAGGGTGACGCAAAAATAGATTTTGACAGAAAAGGAGATGAATTTTAGAGTCTGGAAATAGTAGTAAAATGGCTATAAAAATAGAAAAAAAATTAGTAAGCAACATAGAAAGAACCGAGAAGGGAAAGAAACAAAGTAACACACCACAAGTGGAGAAGAGGGGACAAAATGAAGGCTCAATAGCAGCAAGGAGAGGCTGATTTAGGCAACTCAAAGGAGGATTTTGAGGTAGAAAAAGGATTTATTTAATGATTAAGAATACCAATAATAAAGTTGGAAGAATGTTAGAAAAATAATAAAGCAAGGAGGTGACATAATAGTGGTGAAAACACTATGCTAAGGACAACACAAAAGAGAAGAAAGAAAAACAAATTTAAGAAGAAGAGGGAGAAGAAAATGGTTGGACGGCTAGGGTAGAGGAAGAAGTGAGAAAAACAGAAAAAAAATAAAAGAAATAACATATATACCTAGGGTTTTTCACTAGGTTGGATGGTACACTAAGGGGACTGGAAGCAAATATAGCAAAATTAATTAATTTTCTCGGGAAGGGATTCAAATTTAGGTTTCTAAGCCAATTACACTATCTTCTTATTTTGCCTTAACCATTAAGCTAGTAGCTCATTCTTAAAATAATTTTACAAACTTTAAACTAAAAGTTTGGGACATTACAGTTCTAACCACCTATGCCACTGCATTATTTCTTGTTTGATAACTTTATTGCCTTCAAAGAAAGCTTAAACAATACTTCTACTACCCTCCAACATATATAAGCCATTATTCAATCTACCATTGCCAATCTTCCCCCTTGTTTGAAGGTCCTGAAATACACAATGATTAGGGAAAAACTCAATTTTGCAGTTTAAGGTATTTGTGATGGCACTAATAGATAAAATGTTAACCAAAAAATGAGGAATATTTAGTATAGATGATAGTTTAATATTGGTTGTACAGTTGATAGAACTAACTATGGTTATGGAAGTAAAAAGACCCATCGACTATCTTGACACTATCTTTTGTTTGACTTGGGGAGTAGTTTAAAGAACTTTTAAAGGAACATGTCATGTGTTAATTCGCACCATAACAAATAAATCGATGAGCCAATATTACTATGAGGATTAAAGGCATCATGTAACTTGATAAAATTTGATGTAGGACTCAAGGAAGAGTCAAGTTGGGACAAAAGACATTTGAGATGTTGAATTTCATCCAATGGAAATGTTCTAGTGGATGTAGTTTCTGTAGATGACTCTGTAGCCTTAGACAAGTTTGCTCAACCTTTACTTGACTTATTTTGTTTTTCTCCAAGGCCTTTGGTGGGTCGACCATGTAATTTCCAGCACTTGTCCCTAGTATGCCATGGCTTCCCACAAAAATCACATTGCAGATTATCTTTATCAAGGTTACCATCTTTCCCTGGCTTTTGAGAGTCACTAGCAATCAACCTAGGCTTCTAAGTTGGTGTTGTATAAAGCATAGCGTATCTTATGCTTTCTTTTTGTTGGACATTGGAGTATGCTTCTTGAAGAGGAGGAAAAGGAATTTTCTGATAACTTAAACCCAAATTTGATCATACTCAGTGTTTAACCCGACCAAAAAGTCGTAAACCCTTTCTTTTTCCACAAGCTTCTAAAACTTTAGTGCATCTTAAGTACAATCAACTTGAAAGTCTTGGTAATAATCTAGCTTTTGCCATAAATCGCCCAGTTCATACAAATATTGAGAAATTGACATCTCACTTTGCTTAGTGATGTGAACTTTATTGCAAATTTAAAAAAAATATAAAAATTATTCCTAACTTGTGAGTAGGTGAGATCAGTTGCATGCCATATTTTTTTCTATAGAGTCAAGTAACATGTATGTTCTAGAAATCTGGGGTTGCATAGAGTTGATAAGCCAAGACATAACAAGAGAGTTATCAAAGTCTTACTGATAGTAAGTGGAATCATTAACATTAGGTTTTTTTTGAATCACCAGTAATATAACCCTATAGTCCTCTAGCTTTGATAAACAATAAGCATGATTGTGACCATGTAGGATAATTGTGCCCATCAAGTTTTATTGGACTGATTTGTAATGAGGGGTTATCATAAATAACTTTTTTTTGTGTCAGCCATTTTTCTTCGCTCAAAAAAATGCACCAGTAGAGCCAATAACAGTAAGGGATACTGGAGAAACACCAACAAAACCAACGGTGGTGTCCGAAGAATCAAAGTCAATGGAGGTGGGCTGTATGCACTAGTGCATCAGCAAGGATACCAAAGGTATGGGTGGCGTGTAAGAGTCGTGCGTAGGGAGTTTGGGTACCAAATTTTAAGGTTTCACTGAAGATTGGATTGCGGCTCTGTTGAAGGGAGCGGTGAAAAAAAATTGGTCAAACGAAAAGAGTACAAAATTGGATTTTCTAGGGATTGAGATTTTTGAAAAAAAAATAGGCTCCTAAATCTGGATTCTCAAGCTCTTGATACCATGTTGAAAATAAGAATTCTTTTTCCTTGTCCATTAACTTAAGTATTTACATGGATATATATATGCAACTATGTTTAACTACTTAAAGAAATACAATCTTCACAATAAATAGAATAAATAAAATCCCAAGACTTTAGCTTTAAGAAATCATACCAACCTTGATTAACAAGTATGTTAATAGCCAATGGTCAATAGTCTTTAAACTATTTTCTTAAGTCAGAGCAAATGTAAAGTAAATATGGCTCATTGGTAATAAGTTGCTTCTAATGATATCTTTATAGTTATTAATTTAATCATGTTTATAATCCATGAGTTACTACTAGTAACTCTTTTGAGATTAGCATGTTATATAAAATCTCATTAGTGGGATAGTTTGTCTTAGCTATTGGAGTAATGAGAGGCATAAATGTATTGTTTGGCTTTGGTAGTACGTTAAAATGGAATTGAGTTGAACTAATATTAACATCAGTTATTAATAAATTTGCATCTAAGGTTCACTATGTATTTAATTTAATCTTGATTAAATATATGACTGTGTCACGGTCCGTGGATCAAAACCCAGAATAGATGTTCGAATAGTGTCTCATGGGTTTCAATTGATGAAATGGGGCTCATTCAACCCACTTGAACTAGCCCAATTCGTGGAACATGTGGAAAAACCAATCTACTTAAAGCCTTGGTGGCCAAATGAAGTACTTAAGAAAATTTAGAGCTACCTTGGTGAATATGGAAGTAATTTTAGACAATTTATAGTCTAATAATATTTGAATTTTTAATCTTAAAGGGCTGAGTCAATCTCTTAAGAGTCTCAATTTTATGATGTCCAAATGAAGTACTTAAGAAAACTTAGGGCTACCTTGATAAATATGGAAACTAATCTTAGAAGATTTATAATTTAATAAGATTTGAATTTTTAATCTTAATGGATTGAGTCAATCCCTTAAGAACTTTAATTGTAGATAGGCTCTAATTTCGACCACCGAGGTAACTCAATTTGTATAATTGAGTTTGTGGGAGCTCAACTATAAATAAAGGCTTTCCCCTCATTTATAATCATTCCATTCATTCTATTCTTTCTAGAGTAATAGAATATTTTGTGAGCATTTACACAAACACTTGGCATGTTTTTCTTTCTTGTGGCATTTTCTGTTCTTTCATTGCTTTTATGTTTTGAGTTACTTCTGCTTTATTTTCGGTGCCTTGGAGAATTTCTATTAAGAACTTTCACTTTGCGAGAGTTAGACTTACTTAGGCAGATTTGAAATCAAGAAATTACCTAAGACCATACGGATCACGAGACTAAATTTCTAGCCCTATGATAGTTGGTATCTGAGCTAAGGTTCAAAGGTGTCGATCGAGATGAAAAATGGAGAAGAAAATTAGGTAGAGCCAATGGAGACCCATGAGAGGCCAGAAAAACAAGTCAATCGAGGAATGTTTTGTCGGCTTTGGAAAATTGAGTAGTAAATCTTGAGGAGTCCATGGAGAACATGAGGGAGACATTCAAGGTAGTCGAGATGCACTGATGGGTTGGACTCGATGAAGGAGCAGCTCAGGGAATTTGTGTTAGAGTCTCTCGATTCCAGTGTAGAAGTGATGCAATGGGTGCTTAATTCTACTGCGAATAAGCTGATGAGGAGGGATGATGTTGTCAATGCCACGGTGATAGCCTTGAAGGAACAAATTGAGGAGCTCAAGGGGGAGCTCAATATCTGCAAAGCTGCTTTCAGTAATATGATGTTGGCTGGGGCACCCAAGTAGAAGGTGGATGTCCCCAAGCTGAAAGAGTTCAAAAGAATAATGGTTCGCAAGCGATGTGGACAACTTAATATGGGGAATACAGCAATACTTTCATGCCAAAGCCATCATAGATGATGCTACTAAGGTAAATACTGTTGTCATGTATTTCACTAATGTTTCTTTGTTATGGTGGTGTCATAGGTCCACAAATAAAAAACGTGGTAGAACCCCAATTAGAACTTGGGAGGAGTTTTGCAACTGGATTTTTGTGCAAGTGTACACAATTATTCAAGTAATAAGTAAGTAAAATGAGTTATCGTTTCCACAAGGACTGTGTATGTTAATCAATTATCTGCAAAATTACAAGTCAACAATTTGGTGATAAAACACAATAATTTGAGTGATGATGATTAAACTAGATTAATTTAACTAAATGTAAGATTGATCCCTAATGCAATTTTAAGCTAAGTATGCAAAATTATCTAAATGTATGAATGAATTTTAGCCACAGAAACACAACTTCAACAATCAATAACATGTATAGGCTAGGATAATTACATTAATCAAATCAATTCATTTCCATTATGCTTAACAATGTTCGAAAAACATTCCATGGCAACTCGATCTTTCATGAGTTTGGAAACCAAATTAGGTCCTTTCAGAATATTTTACTTAGTGAAATATACATTTTACTGATCATATTAAACTAAGGGTTTCTTAGTATTTATGTGAGGTAACAGGGACATATTAAGTTTGAAACAATTTAATCACATAAACCTAAAAACTATGCAAGATAATAGAGCTAATTAAAGTTATTATGAACCTTCAATTTAGCAGTGTTTAATGATCTAAATTAAGCATGAACTTTTCAATTATTGCGTCTACTAGCCGTCATTTGGTTAGGATCGCTCAGCTAACCTGAATGCATCCAATCACGTATGAATGAAATACATCTTGATTTTAATTGAAAACATGATCGGCTGAGGCACAAACACTTTAAACATGATTCAAACAAATATTATTGAATTAACGCAATCATCCTAGCTAAATAGAATTAAGCTATCATTATTGATGAAAAATATCATAAAACACATCGCAAACATGATTAAATTGACCAACTAGTAAGGAAAGAGTAAACTCACTTTCAATTCAGCAACCTTTCAGATTTGGATTGAAAGTGTTCCACCGATCCGCCTGTTGCTCTTTTGCTAATGGTTCCTCAAAGTGGCTAGCCAAGAGGTGATCTTTTCAAGGCTTTTTTTGTCTAAAATGGAAGGGGAAATGGAATGGCTATGCGTGGGGAGACGAGAGCAAGAGAGGGAATGAGAGAATGAATGATGTTTGTTAAGAGGGATGTGAGGGATGATTTGAGAGGTGAGAGTAGTATGGTACTTAGATGTGAGGTTGAAGGTGAAGATTACTAAAAATAGGGATTGGAATCCCTCCATCTTCTCCATTTCTTGGCCAGCCAAAATATGTGGAAAGGGAGGTGATTTGGTTGCTTATTTTGAGCACAAAATCATGCTATAATTAGGCATAGAGTGGACAGTTTCAAAGGCAATCTTCCAAAGCTCTTTTTTGATTAAATTTCAACTGTAGGGACCTTCAATAAAATATGCCAAAGCTAATTGTTGGGAAGCCATACGCTTGTGCCAAATTTGGGCTTGACTCCCCCATGTTAGACGGTTTCATGATCCAATAAATAATCAGACATGTCCACTTTGTAACAACACTTTAGCTAGGTAAAATTAACATTCTTATCACCCAAATTTGCATGGTTTTGCCATCCAAATAAGGTGGATGTGTTCATGTCCTTGTAACATTATGACAATCTCATCTTCCATAAACCCATTACATAATAAAAAATTAACATATTAATAATTAACATGAAAATAATATAATTTATGCACAAAAATAATGTAATAAAGCATAATTTCGCGTACTTTATAAATTCATGTCAAATATTAACATTTAAACAAAATAAATTTAATTTATTAACAATTACTCAAGGTTAATATAATTATTAAGTCAAAAGGTGGTAAAAATTTATAAAATAAATCTTATATAATTTCGATTTTACACACCCCCAAACTTAAACCATTGTTTGTCCCGAGTAATGTTCAGGCATAGCAAACTTTTGCTAAGGCAACTTTTGCAATATGGTTAAGCAGAATCAGTCTTTGCACATAATCATGCATCAATAAAATCATGCTCACAAATTATTGTTATTGGTAAGTGACTCAAATACAAATATTATTTCCAAACTTTATACTAAGTACAAAATATTGTCAACATGAGTCATAGTATGCATGCATTTCAAAGTCATATATAACATTCACCAATCAATAAGCTTTCCTTATCAATCTAAACATAGTAATCACAAGGTTTAATTAGTGGTCTTCATATGTTGAACTTAGCAATTCCTCTTCACTAATGTAGTCTATAACGCCCCAAAATTTTAATTTTGGGTATTGTGAATGTGTGACACAAACATCTGTCAGCTTTACTGGTTATGTGTTCTGGGAGTGATTGGGAGGTCCCAAGTTCAAGCCAGGACTTGGGCAAATTTTGGTATTTTTATGAATAAGCCATATCTTTGGTCAGTAGGCTTTTAAGTAAAAGTTGGCAAATAATTAACAGAATTGGTTTGCTAGTCTGGTGGATAAATGGAGTGTTAGAGTGAGGGAGGTCATGGGTTTGGATCTTTGGGACGGAAAAGGTTGTATTTTTTCTCCCAATTTTGACAAGAGTTGTGCTGAACTGGGTTTCTGAGTGGTGGATGTGTAGTGGGAAGTGAGGGAGTGAATTAAGGGATTATGGGGAAGAATATCCAAAATCTGATCAGTTTTTCCTTTTTTTTTTAAAAAGAGAGTCGTTTTTCTCTCCATCTTTCTAACGTTTTCACTCCCCCATCTTTACCGAATTTTTTTCTTCTTTTCTTCTTACTCGATTATCTTTTCTTTTCTTTCCTCTACTGCCAAAATTCCCTTGTTCCTCCTAAACAATTCTTTGATCTTGATTTCGTAGCATTAATCAGTACTTATGCAAATTTAGTAAGTTGTTGGTATCATCTTAAGAGATTATTTTGTGTTCAATAGTCTAATTCTGGGGTGTTGGCAGTAGCATTTCGCGAGGATTAAGGCTCTCCTCGTGATTTTCGTAAATGTACCGTTTGAAGTTTTTGCTGTAAGTGTTCATCATTTTATGGGTAAGTATTTTGGTTTCGAGATTTTGATTAATCGCGAGGTAAGACTGATTATGGTGTTATTTGTTCAATTACAGGCTTTGGAGTGCTCTGGGACTATTTTAGCATCAAATAAAACCAAACATGTACCCGAAACACAAAAATAAGGGATTTGGCGAAAAGCCGAAATTGCTTGCTATTTGGACGGTAGCAGTAGGCTAACTTTGAAAAATCACCATAAATTGTGAAAATCGAATTAGGGAATAAAAAAATATAGGATTAAAGATATTTGAGTTTAGTTTGTCATAGGATAAACAAAGTAAGCAAAAGAATTTCATATTATGAGATATTTGAATTTTAGTGAGATAGGGTCAAAATGATTTCAGAATCCCCTATTCTGACTTTGGAAAATTATTAAAAATTGTATAAAAATAATTATGGGTTAAAATTTATATGTTTAAAATCTTGAATGAGCCTACTTTCAAGAGAAACAAATGGGAATATAATTCGAATTCTTTATGAGAAGATAATCAATTTTTAGTGCAGAAAGGTCAAAACTATCAAACAGCAAAATAGGGGAAACTTTAAAAACAAACTGTACTTATTGACTAAACCAATAATTCTAAAAATTTTATGGTAAGAAGATATGTGAGTCTGGTTTCAAGAAAATTTGCGGATTTTAATTTGAAATTTTGTAGCTTAAGATACAAATAATTTAGTAACAGTGACTCAAGTAGACAGCTTTAAAGGATCATATAAGTAAATAGTGGAAACACATATGAATAAGCACGGGTTACATTAAAATGGATCACGAGGCAGAGGCCAATTTGGGTCATGTGGGCCATACGGGCGTGTGGGCCCACATGGTCGAACATCATGGGCTTGTTGGCCCATTTTCACTGTTTGACTGATAAGGTTGCACAGGTTACCCAAGTCGACTGTGAACCTAGTGTAGGGTCGGTAAGTTTACCTAGACCCCTAATCGACTAAAATGACTGTATGATTAATATGATTAAGCCTGATGATGTCCCACTAATTTGATACTGTATGCCCTGTTTACATGCATGATATTATGTTATAGCATGCCATATCTGTATATTGCATTGCTTTGGGTTGAGGGATTATAATGTTTGGAGGAAGTGTACTGAAAGGCCTCGAGCCTAATTTATTGGTAGCTCAGCTGCAAAGTACTGTCTAGTGCTGCATTCGGTACTACTTGGAGTGTAGGGATGGGTGGGTTGATTATATCCCCACATGGAGTGTAGGGTTGGACAAAGATGGTGTGTAGAGGCTAGATGGGTAGGATTTTTGTGACTGCATATCTATTACTGCTACTGATACTGTGATGGGCTAAAACCCTACTGCATGACTGTTTTTGTACTAAGATGGGCTAAGGCCCAAACTGGACTAATATTGATACTGAAAAGGGCTTAAGTCCAGACTGTGATTATTTGTTTACTGTCTGTTCATTTGTATGGGGATTACACACTGATTTTACATAAACTCACCCCTTCTGTTTAATCTGTACATGTAATCCCTAAATATAAACAGATCGGTGCGGCGGAGGACTTAGTGGTGGCCACACAACTTCTTTTACACTGTTTATTACCTATTTATGATTTTAGTTTTATTTGAGAATATTTTGCTGTAATTATGACCTTTAAGATTTTGATTTAAATTTGGATTTTATACGGTTTTATGATTTAAATCTACTAGTGTTAGGTAAAACTCGGGTTTTCAATTGAAATTAATGTTTTATAAAAAATACCACGAACAAGCAAACTGTTTAAAAGCTTCCGCAATAAAAATAAAAAAAACGTTTTGAAATTGAATAGTGATTTGTAAATGAATAATATTTTGAAAATGAACTACACGATTTGAACATAAGATAATTAAAAAATAGTTAAATAGAGAAAATGATTTAGCGACGACATATTTTTCGAAAAGCACTACCATGTGATGTTGTCAAATTCGGCCATAACATCTAGGTCAGGTTTAGGGTGTTACATAGTCGGTATAATCATCAAATGAGTATGTCTTTTATTAGGTTTTAACATGGCTACGCTAAAGGTAGGGATAAAGAGAAGTGAATTTTTAGGTTTAATCATCTTAACCCTAACTTTGTCTTGGATCCTTTTGTGTCATAAGTTTCATACAAATGGGTCTTTGGAACCCTTCCAAACTTATTTTGAACTCATGCTCAACCTTTATTTCTCAAAATTTGAGCAACCTTTTTTTGCTATTCATTGTTTGAACAAACTTTCCTTTATTCTTTCATCTTTCTTTCCTTTTCTTAACATGTGAAGAGCATGTACATCTTTTTTATTTTTCCTCAAACTTTGATCACCAAGACAAATTTAGTCAAGATAGGTCCACAAAAAATAAGATAAAATGAAAAAGATGATAATATGGCTCATGGTGTAGGTAATTTACAATAAACAGAACATTAAGCGCCAAAGTAAAGTTTCAATGGTTAATTTAATAAGGTCAGTTTCAAAGGCTCAAACGATCCAACGAAGAGTGCCTATATCATGTTTAGATTCTTATACCTCCTAGGATTTAGCCTCAAGAAAGTTACTAAGTCAATTCTGAAGACTTAAACCTTCATGCATGTCTACTTCCAAAGAAATTAATTTTTCATGGCAAATACTACATAAGACTAAAGAACATACAAGCATTCCATCACTTAAGATAACACAAAAATAACTTAGATAAAATCATAAATCATGCTTGCATTTCAACAAACTTATGAACAAAATTTCTCTCCGAACATTCATTTACCCCAACATACTTAGGTGAAAAGATTGAAACATACTTGAAAATTTTAAAAATTCATGCAAAATATTACTTTAACCTCCTTTAAAAATAAGAATTGTCCTTATTCTGAAAACAAAGTAATGAATGAAAACTAAACACTAGGTAGGGTTGTAAGAAAAGAGAGGTGAGTCATAAAGGCTACTTAAGTATCAAGTCTTTCTTAACAACCTAATCTTAGACATGTTCATTCCCATTACCACATCAATTCTTTGTTTCTAATGAAGACGCATATAGTTTATTTTATTCATGCTTGCAATATCCTATTTATTATGCAAAAGTAGAATACTAGCTAGGAAATAAAAATAAACACTTAAAAAGAAATAAATACTAAAGATAAGAAATTCCCCCATTTTATTTATTTAACTTATCCCCATTTTCTTCCTCCTTTGATGTTTCATCCTTGCTTTCATTCTCATCCTCTTCCTTTCATAACTTGAAGATATAATCTAGAAACTCAAGAACAAAATTGTTAGAGATATTTTTGAAAGTATTTCTTACAGAATCATCTCTAATCTTCACATATTTCCAATAAGTCTGTTGTTGGTTATTTATAAATTTCATCATATCCATCATAATTGAAATTTTTAATTTCTTCGTAATGTTTGAAGAAGTGGGCATAGGAATGGTCAACTCAGGATCAACACTTGGTTCAACGGGCTCATCAGCATTCAACTCCTCTCTTGGTTCAGAAACTTCTGGTTCCTTTATTAGTTCTGGATTGTTTTGTTATTCTTCAGATTATGTTTCTTATGTCTCATCAATTGAGTTAGCTTCCGATTTGGATTTTTTTGATGACTCGTAAGTTTCTGGTTCGGTTGGTTCAATTGGGTTTAGCTCATGGACATTCTCCACTAACCTTTCAAGATTATGGGCTGTGATTCAACCTTGAACATATGGGCCATTCAAGTTTGCTTTGTTTTAACTTGGGCCCTTAAGCAAAGGCACTTCTTGTCTTATTTCTAGCATAATCGTGGATCTCCTTGAGAATAAACTTCCCAACATTGATAGACCTTTTTGTCACAATTGCATACAAAAAAAGTATTCACTCCACCAAGATGGTGGAACTATGTGAGAGAGGCATGAAACTATATTGAATAAAGTAGAACCATACCTTAGCCACTGGTTTTAGATATTCCCTTCGACAAGAATGACTACCATACTTTCTTATAATCCATTGGGATCCCAGATTTCTCACAACATTAAGCACTTGTTGAAGAGTGATAAAAGATCTAAATATAAGCTCCTAGAGAATATTTACAAGAGAAATGAAAGAAAGAAGATTTGAAAAATTTTCTCTTGATGTTTGATGCTTGGATCTCTTTCTTGACTCTTGAAGTGTATTTATATCAAGGAACAAGTTTGTGGATGTTTATGGCTATTATGGATGAATTCTAGTGTTTGGAAACATTAACTTCGAGCTTAAAAACTATCCTTGCAACGTATTTCTCGAGACTTAGCAAGATCTCTAGAGACATGGCTGAAAGATAGCCAATGGCAGGCTATATCTCGAGACAAACTGGCTTATGTCTCTAGACATACTAGTTAATATTTCTAAACATGCAGCTCCTGAAGCAGAAATTTGCTTCGAAGTTTTCATTTCTTCAGGCTTACCCTTTAAAAACATTTAAACACCTTAGAACACTTTGATATTAATCTAAAAATATTTACATAAATTAAAACATATTTAAAGCATATATTTTTTAGTATATTTGTAGACCTATTCATGGGTCGGGCCACCCGGCCAAGCTCGAAAGCCCGCCTGAAATGTGGGAGGTTTTGGGCAAAAATATAGGCTCAAAAAATTGGTTTAGACAAAAAAATAAGGTTGTCTTAAAAACCGACCTAGGGTAAGGGAGTTTTCGCCCGGGCTTGGCCTAGCCCGAATTCACTAAAGAACAAAAAATCTACTATTTTTTTTGTTTTTTACTGTTATTTTATTGTTGTTTTCTCACTATTTTGCTACCATTTGACTATTATGTTGCTACTATTTTGTTGTTATTGTTTGGATATTGTATAAAACTTTTTTTATTGTTAATTTTGTTATTATTTTAGAGGCATTTGTTAATTTTATTATTATTTTAGAGGCATATACTTGTTAAGTTGCATCTATCTTAGTGTTATTTAAGTATACATATTTTTTAAATTTTATTTTCAATTTGCTGGGAAATATTTATTTTTGATTTTTTAATATTTTTGATGTATTGTATATATTTAAAAATTATATAAAAAATTAATACAGGCGGGTTGGGCCAGAATCGAGTTTTAGCTTTTTTATTCGGGCCGGGCTTGGGCAAAATTTTAGGCCCATTTGTCAGGCCAGACCCAGGCTTAGCAAACAGGCCTAAATTTTTAGTTGGGCCCTACCCGAACCCAGCCCGGTTCGACCCATGAACACTTTTATATATTTGTAATAGCCCGTTTTCACTGTTGCCAGAAACAGTAGTTTCAAGACCATAATTCTGACAAGTAAATCAGTAAATATTATTTATTGAATATTTATAAGTATTTATTAAAGTCGTAGTAAAGTTTGTTTAATAAATTTTAATGTTTAAATAGTTAATTATATAAAAGGATTAAATCGTAAAAGCTACAAAAGTTAAATTCTATTAGTTAAACGTGTTAAATAGTTAAATTAATGAAGTCATAAGCGTTTATGCGGCAATAATACCATAAGCAAATGGTATTCATGGTTGGTGCTCAATATTAGTTAATTTATATGTTATATTATAATTAAATTAAAAGAAAAGTTAGGTTAAAATAAAATAAACAAAACAAAACATCACTTTTTTTAATGCAAACTGAAACCCACCATTGAATTGTAATTGAAGTTCAGTCAAGCTTCCTTCCTTGCATGCATGTGTTTTTTAGGTCTCTTTTTTTTGTAATTTTTATGTTTTTGTTATTGTATTAGCTTAATCTAGCTATCTCGGGGGGTCAATTTGTAAAACTGTTAAAATTTTAGGGACCAACCATGAATGGGTTAGGTGTGATTGTGAACTTATTTGTTAGATTCTTGAGTTTAATAGCTAAATATAAGTATTTTGTTAAGTCATCTTTGGTAATTTTAATGTTTAGGGATTTATTTGTGAAAATAATAAAACTTCATGTAAATAGGTTAAAATGAGGATAAATATGGGCTGATTATGAACCCTATGAAATTTGGCTAGTAGGAATTTCAGTTAATTATGGTTAATTTGTGTTTCTGGTTTTGGGACTAAATTGCATAAAGGTCAAAATGTGAGGGTAATTTTTTAAATTCACATTGATTATGGTTATAGACTTTAATTAATTATGTAATCTATTTGAATTGTTTGATTGAATGAAAATTATTATTTAGATTAAGAAATGGGCCAATCGAACATAAATCGTGGAAAAGCTAAAATATCAGATTAGTCGTCGGTTTTGTTTTTGCAATTGTTTTTGTCGAGGTAAGTTCGTATAATGATTAAATTATTTCTTATGGAATTTTTTAAATGATAATGAATAATTATGCTAGGTAACTTAAATGTTTATTATGTATTATATGCTAAATTGGATTAAATTGCCATAGTGATTATTTGACAAATTGGTTGAAAATGTAATTACATGAATGTGAGCATGAAATGTTGTAATGAAAATGAAGTTCAAGGATAAGGATATATAATGTGTCCCGTTTGAACCTTGTGAATACCAAGGATGCAAATGACATGTCATTAGGGGTTATACAGTTTCGGGTGCTGGTATTGAATGTCCTACTGATGGCTAAGGTATTGCATATGTTGTGGATTATCCATATCTTGTGTGAGCAACATCGTATAGCTTAACATCTCGACTGACAAATCGTGTGAGTATAATATATATGGTTACAATTACAGATACAAGCACACTTTGTGTGAGTATGGTTCTCGTGTATCCGACGTTGTTTCATTTGGTTCAACGGGTAATAAAGGCCTAAATGAGTGAATTCAATCATATGAAATGTTATGTGAACATGATTAATGAAATGGAAAATGTTGGCGTATTTGCTTGATTGGAATGAATAATTGATACATGTTGGAAATGTGATAATGTAATGTAAATTACTATGCTTGTAGTTTATGTGCATGATATGGATGAATCACATGTTTCATGTATGAATTCACTAACTTACAAGTTTGGTGATGTAAATAGAAATTGGGTAAACTTATGAGCATGTTAATGGTGTTATACATGAATTATATAAATTGAACCTAATAGGTAAGTTTACGTTTATGATTATATGAGCTTACTAAGCACTAGTTGCTTATGTTAGTTGTTTTTTGTAGATCATCAGAAAGCTCGATCAGTTGGAATCTAGTCGGAGCACATTCACACTATCCATCCATCATTTTGGTAGATATTTGGTTATTTTGTTGATAGTTATAGATGCCATGTAATAGGAGCTTTTATGCTATTTTACCAATGTGGTATGGTTTGAGCTTATTACTAGCTTACTTGCATATATGACTTTGATTTCGGGCTTGTAAATGTCTAAGTATATAAGTGTCTTTGGTCACTTATTTATGCTTTTTGAAAGTAGTTAGCTAATGGTGGAATGGATTGTGAATGAATTTGTTAATTGGTATGTTTAATACATGTTTATGATATGGACTTGTAGCCTTGAATTTGAATTAATTTGGTGTATGAATTGTCATGCCAAGTGATGGCATTTTTGTAAGGCACATAGGTTGAATGTTTCTAGCATGTTTTTGGTGACTTTGAATGTGTTTTAAACATGTGAAAGTAATTAGAAAAAGTTTGGCTTGGTGTTTAAGAAAGGACTGATGAATTGGCTTGCATTAGGGGTCATTCTGGAAGCACACGGCTTGGGACACGAGCTGTCACATGACCATGTGCCACACACGGTCACACCACACGGCCATGTGTCATTTTGATTTTAAGTGCAGGTTGGTACACACGGTTACATAAAGTTACATAGCCTGGCGACACAGCCATCTGACCTTACTTTTAATATACACACATTTCGGCACACAACCGTGTGACGTTATTTCGAGTACTCACACAGACTTGCACATAGGTTGGGACACAGCCGTGTGACCAATATTTCGAATTGTACACAGTTGGCCACATGGCTATGTGACCCATGTTTCCAAAATTTTCAAATTTTTCTAAAATTTTTTATTTTGTTTCAAATTAGTCCCTAATTGTTCCCAAACTATTTTTTAAAGCCCCGTAGTCTCGATTTAAAGCTCGTAAATGTATTTATGCTATGATTGAAATTTGAAATTTAATGTTAATATTTAAATTTGAATAATTGATTCATATAATGTTGAATGTTTTGATTTGTACTATAATGATAACCATAATTCAACAACCGAAATGGGTTAGGGGTGTTACAATATTGCAAGTATTTGAAATTTTATGATAAAATTTTTAACCATATTTTCACCAAATGACTTAAGAAATATAATACTTATAAAATTTATCTTAAAATGTTGTCATATCAAAAGCTTGAGTTATCAAAGCTAACAATCTCCCCCTTTTTGATATAACAAAAATTTAAGAGAAATTTACATTTTGAAAAAGCTAATTCTAAATCATTTAGTCATTTTCAAAATGTAACTCCTCCTGAATAAAATATTCCTTGAAAAATTATAAGCACAAACAATTAAACAAGACATAAACATCTTGAATTTCAATAAGGTATATAATAAATAAGCATTAGAGAAATTCAATAAAGTCCAAGACTTTAAAAAGACTTTATGTATGCACTCAATGTAAAACATGAGTAGGCCTATATGCATAAGATACCTATTAATGTCATGCGTTTACATAATGTATCAATAAAGCATATATGCATGAACATTAATTCATTCGCATAAGCATATGAAGATATGCATTCAAAACAAAGTGAATATGCAAATTTCATCTTTTTCTCCCACTTTTTGGTATATCAAAAAGCATTTGAAGAATGATACCAATTTTAAAGATATTTTGAAAATTAAAATTTAGGAAGAAAGATCGATGTAAGAATGCAAAGAGTGGTAATAGATTGATGTGAAGAAAATTCAATTTCATTATCACAAGTAAACAATGAACTTTGAAAATTAATGATATGAAAAAGAAGCATACTTGAAATCTATTTATAAATAACATTTTATGCAAAATTTAAAGGTCATACAAATAAGTCCTAATTGCAAAAAAGTTTGACCAATTTCCTGCCTAATGAAGGATACCAATTGATACTGACACTAAGATACCAATTATTAACAAGAAATGTGAACAAGGCATGAATTGAGAATCGAAGAATTGCATGCTAAAGATAATTCAATAAAGCTACAAGTGATTCTTATTTCTAATACTCCCCATTAATAAATGCATATCTTAATGATTTTCTCCCTTTTTTGGATACCAAATATTATTAAACAAAATAAGGTATGAAAAAAATAATGAAATCAACAATGTGGAAATTAAAATCTCATCAAAGCTACAATTATATCAATTATGAAGAGCTTAATGTGGAGAAATTCATACAAGACATAAATTATTGAATTAAAAAACCATATAGACAAACAAGAAGCATTTCATTTAATAAGTATACTTAGCATCACACAATTTCACCATGCTTAACATAAAATGAAGGTTTTCTAAAGCATAAGACATGGAAAAGTGTCATGGTCTATCATTTTGGCTACAATGCTGCATTAACATCCCACTTGGTAGACAGGACCAGGCTGAAACCTTCGGATGAGAGACCCCAATGGTGGACCTTGAGCGGCAGCATCTTGCAAGAACCACCGAGCAAATAGTATAGCGGGGGTTCCATGAGCAGACGAGGCCAATGGGGATGGTGAACCCATGATATGAGTTGAGATGACAAGGATCCCATTTATGGGACAACAGTGCTTGGAGAATGCCTATGAGATGGGTTTTGAGTGCAAAGTAAGAAAACTGTCTTTGTTTCAAATATTTCAATATTCCTTGGGAGCATATATGTAGAAGTTATTTAGCTCTTTAGGGGGTGAAAGGTGTAGCTCTTTAGCGAGCTACACCATGGCAAGCAAGATGTGACGGTGTGCAGTCATCATTAAGTGGATGCTCGATGTCTCCTCAAGAGGAAACTTGGGCCTCTTAACGCTCAATGTTTAGAAAGTTGGGGTTAGACCTTAGATTTTAATTAATCCTTGTGGGACCCTCCACCGAAAGTCTATCGGGTTACCTTTGGGATCATACGGCGATCCTTTGTAGGAGGAGCATCAAGACGCGATAGGACATTGAGATAACTAGTAGACAAAACAACTACTAGTAGTGTGGGAATTAGAGATTGAGCCTAATGCTTTGAAGTTGGGACGATGTGCTTGGCGGGCCTTGCATGATGTTTAGTGTCCATCATGCTTGGGATGAGCCTTTGGTGGAGCAATTGAGCTTGGTCTTAGAGTCACCTTGATGAGCAATGTGACAAGCTAAAAGCAACCTTTAGTTGGTATGCGACCAACATTCAAGTAGTGCCATTGGGTTCCAACACATGAGACACCTCAACGAGCGTGAACTTAGTGTTGGATTACCCCAAGCTTAACAAGATACCTTGAGTCTTGGACCGTGATGGTTGGAGCTCAAGATCATCATAGAGATGATGCTTGAGACCTCTTACAAGCACGAATGTCACATGTGCGATGCAAGTGGGTGTCCTCCCTTGATTTAAGCGATTGGGTGTAAGCATTTTCATAAGGCTAGATCGAGCGAGAGGCTTTTGGAACAAGGCATCGATGGGAACTAAGATAGTCTGTAGAAAAAGGACATGAGAAAGCCTGATTAGGGTTAATAGCAGTCATGGTATGACACAAGATCGTGCAGGTCAAGGAATGGACAGTCCGTGACACAAAGGCATCCATTCAATAATATAACAATGTAACTGTACAATGGATACCAATGTGAGTGTGACGTGAGGGAGGTGATTATGATGTATTAGCACAAAACAAATTTTAAATTTAAGTACAAAATATGTCATGGAAATGGTACCTAAAGAATTTGTCAATTAATAATAAGATACCAATGAAAGGAGTCCTAATTCCTAAGCCTAACTAAGAATATTAATCCTATATCATAGGCCTAAGTTTAATCCTATTTTTCATGTCTAATTTTAACCATAATTCTAAGTTTAATTCTAACCCTAAAACTAGTTCTAAATGCTAATCCTAAAACCAATTGGATTTCTATAGGCTAATCCTAGACCTAATCATATGCCGAGCCAGGTCAGGTTCTGGCCAAACCGATGTAGAATTTTAAGCCCGTTTTTTGGGCCCAGACTGGACTAGGCCCAAAAATTTGGCCTAAAATTCTACCAAGCCCGACCCAGATTAAAAATGCTAAACTTAAGCTCAACATGGCATGCCTATATTAATTTTTTTAGATTTTTTTATATAAAAACAAATTTAAAAAGCATAATACATCAAAAACACTAAAAACTTTAAAATAAAAGTTTCCCAACAAATTGAAAATACACTAAAAAAGTCTTTATACTTAAATAACACTAAGATAGTTGCAACTTAGCAAACAAATGCCTCTAAAGTAGTAGAAAAATTAAAAATAAAACAAGAGTTATACAATATTTAAACAATAACAACAAAATAGTAGCACTATAATAGTGAAATGACAACAAAACAACAGTGAAACAACAACGAAATGGCAGTGGGACAACAACAAAAAATGGTAGCGGAACAACATTAAAAACAACAATGAAATAGCACAAAAAACAACAACAATGAAATAACACCAAAAGCAATAAAGAAATAGCACCAAAAGCAACCTAGAAAATGTAATCAACCAACCAAAATATCTATATATATATATATCTCAACCAATCAGCATATTTAATTTTATAACAAGCTATAAATTGTAAGCTAAATTAAATTGTTAACAATTAGGAAGATAACATAAAAAGAAAATGAAGAAACATCGTCCTCATCATTCTCATCATTTTCACAATCCATTCCTGATATAAAATAAGAATAAATAGTTAGATAATCAAATTGACGAAATGTTATAAAATTATAACAATAAAACAAGAATAATAATTATTCATTGAAAACCTTTTAGGTCTAAACCTAATGATTCTCTTTTGTAACTTCGAACCTTTATCAACTCAACGAGTAGTAATACAACTATATTCATAAGGTTTAAATTTTAAAAAATTAATTAAATGCTGATGTATCATCCATGTGGCAATCCACGTGTATGCTACATCAGCAAAGTTAAAAAATAACTTTTCCATCCATTTTGGGGTGATTTGACAAAAAAAAATTAAGAATTAGAAAAAAAAATTAAATAGAATACTTAGATAATTTTTTTGTAAACTTGAATGGTCAAAAAAGTCACTATGATTAATATAAAAGTTGTAGTTGTTGCAAAAGACTACTCTCATTGAACCTTTTTAGTTTAAATACGGATGATATTATATAAATTATAAAAATTTCATTGTCATCTTTTGATTTTTGTGAATGAAGAATACCTTTCTTATTAACAAAAGAAAAGAAAAGAAACAAAAATTAGCAAATAAATTGAGACTTACTTTATTTTATGAAAGAAACTACTTGGTTCGTTTTGCAACATCTATGAATGCCCCTTGTCCCAGTCATTTATGCCCACAACTTTTGCGATTTTCATCAACTATTTGTCCCAATAAAGCATCTATTTTCACTTGGAGTAACTGATTATCTAGTTTTAATTTCCCATTCTCCTCCACAAGTAGTGCCCCATCACTCAACTTCAAAATTTCTCTTAATCGGGCATTTTCATCTCTAAGCTTTTTATTTTGGAGGCAAAGATCTGGACTGACCTGAAAATAGTTCCAAATATAATATTAATAAATCAACTTTTTGATCATAATCTTGAATAATCATGTGTAATGTAACTAAATAGGGGAGAAAAAATAAAGACTTTACAATCATTTTCACTACTAACTACCATAATTTAGTTATTGAATTTTAAGACAAAAAAAACAACCTAAAATCAATGTACAATAGGTTATGGCACTACTGTTTACATTTAATTGATGTATGATTTGCTAACAGTCTTTTGATCTAATGGCAAGTGTTGCTTTTTATTGTGTGGTATGTGAGTTTGGATTCAATATTTAATTTCTTTTGTAAGGCCTCAAAAAGTCTGATATGATATCTGACACTGTTTTGAATTCGAATACAATGAAATTTTAAGAAAATTTAGAAAAATAAGTTAGAAAGAGAATTTTCTAACACTGATATTCGCACTTTGATGCCCATGTTTTCTAGTATTTTTTAGATGGAATATGGAAAATGAGAAGAAATATGACATTGGATTAAAATCATTATGTTGGGATATTTTTATTATTTTATTATTTTTATATTAAATAATTAAAGAAGTATGAGGAAAATTGTTCATACTTTTCTACAACCAACGTCAATGAAGAAGAGAATGAAGGAAACTTTGATTTTCTTACAATTTAGGCCATTTCTGTCCAATTTCATATTCTCCATCCAAAACCTTTGATTTCTAAGTGAATTTCCAAGTGAAATAAAGTGTCTAGCAATATCAAAAGATTAGTTTCCAACATAGATTTTATAAGTTCATTGATGGAGGTGGGAGAAAGTTAAGAAAGTGTAAGAAATCAAGGTGAGAAGGTAAGAGATCAAGAGTTCTCTTGTGAATTTTGTGATTTCTTGAAGTAGAGACAAGAGATAGTGACATTTTATATAAATTTTGATTATATTCATATTGTGTTCATGAAGAGAAAAAAAGAAGTAATGGAAGTGTTGTAGACAAAGGAATGGAAGTGACAAAAGTGTGGAAGGGAGAGAAGAGAAGCAAAGAAAGTAAAATCTAGCTAAAGAAAGGTAAGAACTGGTATGAATTCTACTTGTTTTCTAAAGGACTAGATTGAAATATGTGATAAAATAAGTGTGGCATATTTGAATTTAATTAAAAATAATATTAGCGTAAAGGATTTCCCTGAGAGTTGATAACTAGAAATTGTAATAATTTAAAGTGAGCAAGCGACATACTAATTGACATGAAAGTTGGAAGTATGAACAAGTTTACGTGTACATGATATGCAAGTTGTTTTGGGGGAAAAAACAGTAGCAGTGGTGTAACTTTAAAAGTTTACCAAAAATTGTATAAAGTGAATTAGAAAGAAAATTTTATATGTCTAGAAATCTCAAATTCTAAATATCAGAAGTTAGTGAAGAAGACTCAATCTATTAGGCAGTAGCCCCTGAGTCGACTTAAAAAACAAGTTGGTAGTAACTTGCTTTGATTTAAATTCTAAATTTTTTATGATAAAATGTCATTGAGTTACATAGAAGAAATGATGTAAGAAACTAAATTGTAATTAATAAGAAATTCAGTTTTGGTGAGATAGGGTCAAGATGATTTCAACTTTGAAAAATCATCAAAAATTATACAAAAATAAATAGAATATAAAATTTAAATGCATAAAAATTTTAATGGGTATATTTTAAAGGGAAACAAATGAAAACATTATATGAACTTTGTATTAAAAGATAAATAATTTTTAGTGGAAGAAGGTCAAAACTCCCTACCAGCAGAACAAGGGTGGACAAAATAATTGTATTAATTGACTTGCTTAGAAAAATTGATCATAATTTTTGTATTAGTTACAGGATGTTTAATTTCCAGAATTTCATAAAACTTGATTATGAATTCCAATGAATGAGATATGATTAAAACTATGACTATTACTTAGACGATTAGTTTGTTTTGAAAGTTAAGAATTAAATATATTAATTATGAACGAAAATGTTCTGTGTATTTTGTAAGTGGATTAAGTGTTAAATCTTAAGAATTATTCGCGTAATAGTGAATGATGTATTTGTGTCGTGTGTTAGAGGATACTTGGAAAGTGAACTGTAATCATGAAAAGAAATTAAAAAAAGAGTGCATAAGTGAAAAAAAATTGTGTAATGACCCTAGTAAACAAGGAATAACTAGTGATATATAATTGGCATACTATAGGAATACTAGAGTGCTCCCATATTATTGGCACTTTGGTACCTGTGATATTCGCACTTCGATGCCCATATTTTCTGGCACTCTTGTGCTCCATGTAAGTCGTGTTTATTTCATGTATCTTTTTCGGTTCTTCATCGTTTACTAAGGGATTTGTGACATAAATGAAGTTAGGTGAAGTAAATGTGCTTCGTGAAGTAATTAAGCTACGTGAAGCTAATAGTGTGCATGAAAAGAACAAGGTACATGAAATGAACAAAGTACTGAAATATTTGGTAAGTGAAAAATAAGTGGTATGTAACAGACTATATCTTTGAAGCATGTTACAGGAATTAAATACTTGATATATCTATAATGAAAAGATCTAGACAAGACATGAAATAAACTAGCATGTATAAATGAACTAATGTATATAAAATGAATAAGAGGATTTAAATGAAATAAATGATAAATACTTGGAAAAATATAGAATTCATGTGAGCATTTACTAAACTTCTATGAAACTTAACGCGTTGTGTTCAAACACGTAGTTTTGCCAAAAGTGTTTGAGAACAAAGAATTTGAGTTAGGCTTGATGAATACATCCCATCATCAATGTAAGAATCATGAAGTGTAAGTTTTGAGTTATGGATTTAGTGTGGCATGTCCGTAAAAGTTTAATAAGTATACAAGTGGTAAGTAGCTAGTGCGATGGTACAAAATTGTGTGATGACCAAGTGGTAATGTTTTAAACTTTGTGGTATACTGATTAGAGTTTGGACATGGATGAGTTACATGATGACGGGAGTAATGTTTTTAGGTATTTTAAGGACTAAAAATACTTGAGAATGTCTATGGATGACATGTTTGATTCTTGAGTGAAGTGTTTGGATTGAAATTTAGCATTCCTTACTCGGGTTTAGGTTCGAGCTCGAGCAAGGGTTGTTACATTATTTTTGGAGTTTATTACTTTCAAGTCTCCCAATGAGTGGCAAGTGTTAAGTTTCAAGCACGATTTTTAACATTTCTAGGAGTCTTTCTTCTAGTGTCAAAGGGTTAGAACTTTAGTTTGCAAACCATACGGCCTTAGGTGATTTCTTCACTTCAAATCTGCCTAAGTTAGCCTAACTTTTGGAAGTTGAGAGTTCTCAATGGAAATTCTCCAAGACACCGAAAATAAATAGGACGTGGCTCAAAGCAAAGAAGAAACAAGAGAAAAAAGACACAAGAAAGCAATAGCAAACCAAGTGTTTGAGTAAATGCTCTCAAAATTTTTTTATGACTTTGGATGGGATACAATAGGATGATTACAAATTAGGGAAAATGCTTTTATTTATAGTTGAGCTCCCTCGAACCAACAATATATTTTAATTTACATTGACGATCAATATCAAAGCCAATATACAAATTGAGATTCTTAAGGGATTTATAAGATCCTCTAAGATTAAAAAAATCAAATCTTCTAAGCTTACAAATCTTATAAGATTATTTTCCATGTTTACCACGATAACTCTAGTTTTACTTGAGTGCTTCATTGGGCCACTAAGATTTCAAGTAGATGACTTTTTCCACATGTTTTACAAATCAGGTCAGTTTAAGTGGGTTGAATGAACCACATTTAATCAATTGACCTCTATGGGATGCTTTGTGTGCTTTCTTGACAGGCTTTAATTTATAGTTGAGCTCCCTCAAACCAAAAATATATTTTAATTTACATTGACGATCAATATCAAAGCCAATATACAAATTGAGATTCTTAAGGGATTTATAAGATCCTCTAAGATTAAAAAAAAATCAAATCTTCTAAGCTTACAAATCTTATAAGATTATTTTCCATGTTTACCACGATAACTCTAGTTTTACTTGAGTGCTTCATTGGGCCACTAAGATTTCAAGTAGATGACTTTTTCCACATGTTTTACAAATCAGGTCAGTTTAAGTGGGTTGAATGAACCACATTTAATCAATTGACCTCTATGGGATGCTTTGTGTGCTTTCTTGACAGGCTTTAATTTGAGACTCGTGACATTCTCTTTCATCCATTCTCGTGATGCCCTTTTTGCATCCTTAGGATGACACTGGTTTGACTTGTCTTGGAACTACCTCAACACCTCGATCGATTCCCAACTAGCATCTCTATTAAGTATTCCATCCCTTAAAACATTTGCCTCAACTAAAGTCTCCGCTATTGCCTAACTCAAATCATTTCTCTCCTTTGTACATCTTGTTCGCAAAAGCTCACCACTCTTACGTGCCCCCATTGTGCCTTGCCTCAATTAGGATCCCCTTGATTCACACAAATAGGCTTAAGCATGCCCACATTGAACATTGAGTTAACATTAAGTATTGTCGCCAACTCTGGTTTGTAAGCCTCTCGGTTTACATGCTTCAGAACTCGAAGGGCCCTTATGTATTTGTCAAGACAACGATAAGTCAAAATAAAAAACACTAGGAAAGTATTTGAGATGTACCTCACTCATAACATTTACTCGATTTGACTGCCTAGTTTGCATCACTACTTTTCCCACAGTTTGATGGACAACTCACCTCTCTCATAAATGGTAGCCTCATTGATAACTTAGTAGGCTTCACATCAATTTGTTATACCTCTAGCATTTCCAAAGGGGTCTTTTTAGTACTCTGATCTATCGAGTAAATGTTCTTTCCATAATAAACATCCTTGGCTAGTTGGCTTGCTGACAATAACGTGATTCCACCTTTCTCATCACAACTCATTAGCACAATGCAACGTCATTGACAATAATCCAAGATACATATACAATTGACAAGAGCATTACATCGATTAAAGAAATTCAAGCCAAGCGCGAAATTATAATCATATAAATGAATTACCTAAAAGTCTTCCTTGTCTTTCCACTCATTGATTTGTAGCTCAGCTCCTTGTTCTACTCCCATAGTTAGGCCCTCTTTGAAATTACCTAGAAGTCTGATGCCCCCGTATCAATAAGGGTACTCCTCCTTCGGCCTGTGATGTTGATGTCCAAAAACATTAACCATTTCTACTAGTGATCCCTCTTCACTTTAGCATAATTGAACATTATTGATCCAAGCTTCAATAGTCTACCATCCTCAGGTTCTGCTTCCTCTTCTTTGTTGATCGCGACAAACTTGGATTGTTCTGGGTAGTCTCGCACTCTATGTGGACTCGCACTTCTTTTCCTTCAAGTTGTTGGGTTTCTCCTTTCCATTTCGTGGTTTCTCATTGCCACCATTACCAGTTGTATACTCAAATTTGTCTTTCTTCATCTCCCTCACTATTGCTCTTCTCTCTAGGCTTGGAAGACTCAAGCTTGTTTTTCCTCAAAAAACTCTTAATTAAAGACTCTGTCACGATCATTGCTTTGGATAGTTCTTGGACTCCTTAACATTCTAATTCCTATTTAACCCACAACTTCTACCCATCCATTAAAAACAAGAATCCCTATTTCTCACTCAAATCTGTGATTTAGAGAATTAATTCATTGAACTCCTTCACATACTCTTTAATTGTACCTTGTTGTGAAAACCAACGTAACTTAGTTCGAGCCTCTTCGACATATTATAGGTAAAACTGTTCCTTAAACATTTTCTAGAACTCTTCCCAATTTCTAATGTGATTTGACCACACTTTTTATCTGTGGATCTATGATGCCACCATAAAAGAGCGAAACCGATAAAATATCTAGCAATAGTATTTATCTTAACATCATCATCCTTGATGCGCACAACACGAAAGTATTGCTCCATTCCCCATAAGAAGTTGCCCACATCCCTCATTGACTTTACCCCCTTAAACTTCTTCAATTTAGGCAATTTAGTATTGCACTCAACACCCCTTTTCCTACGATGACTTTGCACACAACTAGCTCTACCTCGAGCTCCTCAATTTTTATGTTCAAAGCCTTCATCATGACCTTAGTTTTCTCCTTCAAATTCATCTTCACAACTTTGATATCATCATCCCTCATTGTTAGCCTATCCACGATGAAACTGAACACCCCTTGCATCGCTTCCACATTAGAACTGAGAGACTCTACCAAAAATTCTCTGAATTTCTCTTCCATCAAATCCAACTCTGCAGTGTGTCCCTCAACTACCTCGAGTGTCTCCTTCACATAACCCATGGATCCTTCGAGATTGGCCACCGATCTTCCAAAGCCGACAATATATCTCTTGATCGGCTAGCTATCCTGCCCCCATTAAGGGTCTCCCTAGGATCAATCTGCTCATCTACTCCTTTCGTTATTTTGACTAGTGCCTTCAAACCTTAGCTCGGATATCAACTATCACGAGGATAGAACTTTAATCTTGCAAACTGTACAACTTTAGACAATTTCTTCACTTTAAATCCGCCTAAGTCAACTTAACTCTCAAAATTCAAAAATTCTCAATGAAAATTCTCCAATGCACCAAAAATAAAATGGAAGCAAATAAAAGATAAAAAAGCAACGAGAGAATAGAAAAGCTACAAGAAAGAAATAGCACACCAAGTGTTTGAGTAAATGCTCTTCAAAGTGTTTGATTACTTTGAACGAGATAAAATGGGATGATTACAAATAAGGGAAATTACCTCTATTTATAGTTGAGCTCTCCCAGATCCAATGGTACAATTTAATTTATATCGACAGTCGAGATCGAAGTCAATCTACAAATTGAGATTCTTAAAGGATTTACACGATCCTTTAATATTACAAAGTCAAATCTTCTTATATTACTTTTCATATTTATCATGGTAACCCTAGTTTTACTTGAGTGATTCATTGGCCCATCAAGTCTTCAAGTAGATGCACTTCTCCACATGTTCCACAAATCGGGTCAGGTCAAGTGGATCAAATGAGCCACATTTAATCAATTGACATCTCCATAAGACATTTTGTATGCATTTGTCACGGGCTTTTATCCACTGCCCGTGACATTAGGATCATCATGAGTTAGTCTAATTATTGTCATTTTTAATCAAAAGTCCGATTATTGACCAAGAAGATTTTTGTTGATTCATTTCATATTGAAAACTTTATAGAGCTGAATCCAAGGAGTTAGATGTTCACATTGATTGTACTTTTTGCAAGCCATTATAAGATTATTGTAGTGTAAAAATTGTTGTAAGCAAGTTGTTCTTGTAGTTTAGTATGCAACTAAGCTATCAAGGGGAAAGGTCTTAGTGAGAGAGTGACTTAGATTATTATTTTTATACTTTACTAAGTTTAGTTGCAACTAAACTTGCATAGCTTCCCTCCTAATTTAAGAGTTTTTCTTTGTGTATGTGTGTGGGGATGAGAGGGGGAGAGAGAGGGAGAGAGAGAAAGAGACTCACAAGACGATGGGAAAGTGTTTGGACAAGTGTATTTTGCATCTCATTCTTATTTCTCAAGTCGTCAAGTTGATATTTGATCTCATTTAACTCGTTCGTTTGAGATAACAAGCTTTGATTTAGAAAAACATTCCTCTCCTTCAAACATTGGTTTTCTGTCTTTAAATCTTCATTTTCTTTACCAACAGTCTCCGATTTTTGCATCATTTTCTCCTTTTTCATCTGCACAATATATGTTAAGGTTAATTGAAGAGAAAAGTAGAATTAATTTACAAGTATCCATTCGTAGTATATTCACTAAGAAAGAAGAGAATAACGTAAAATTTATAATTTCATGGAAAATATTCAAAATAAGAGAAAGGATTTCTGCTATTCATTAATGATTCTCACAATTAGTTGGTTTTTACTAAACTAATTACATAACATTATCTTAATAGAAGTGCGATATCTGAGATCTCACGCTTATTTTATAACATTCTTCCTTCGGTAAAAGTATCATGTAGGCTCCTATACTATGAGTCAGATTGCATTTTATTCTCTTTACTTAGAAAATGTACAAGTTAATCCATGTACATTAGCTCAAAGAGCAAACTGATCATCCTATTAAAAATTTCATCTATTTCTATTATTAAAAGTTTATCCATGTTAATCAAGTATGAGGTACACATGGCATGTCACATGTCACTATATGGTTATTCCATCAATCACAACAACTTTTAATAGTACAAATGAGTAAACTTTTAACAGAAAAGATCAATTTGTTCTTTAATTTAATGTACACGAATTAGTTTGCCTATCTTCTAGGTAGAGAAAACAAAATACAATCCGACTCCTAATATAAGGGTTTCAATGATAGTTTTACTTTCTTTCTCTTCAAGTAATATCTTCTATTGTTTTATAACTCTGGATTAAAATTTTTGTCCTTTATATCGGCCGATCTTACACAAGAGACAGCGACAGTGAATTACCTTGCATCTTTCTCTATAAGCTTTATATGTTTTTCTCTTCTTTTCAGCTTTTTGTAGATCTGCATTACCCACAATTGAAGCTGATGGCAATGACCATTCCTCGTGTACACTACTTGCTGCTGATTGGAGATAATGTTGTCCACTCAATTTCGGAGCATCAATCTTATACATTTGTTGTACGATTTCCATATTTCCCTCATCTGTGGACATAACATTCAAATGAAAATTAATTAAGCAATTCAATTATATTTCCTATTAAATGTTGGAAAACTTGATGGAACACTAAAAGAAAACTTATCAATAAACCAAAATTTTTAATTTAATAATAATTTAATAAGTAATCAAACATAAATTTACGTTTGTAGTTTTTATATTATCATATACACAGAGGTGAAGACAAGGGCTTGACTTCCAAAATGGTAATTTACAGTAGAAGTCCTTTAAAATTTGTCAAATTATAAGTTAGTATAATGAAAAATTATATTTAACTCCCAAAAATTTATTATTCATTTCTGCCTCTAAAGTAATTTGCTGATTTTGCCCTGCACATATATATATATATACATTGTTAGGACATTCTGATTATAAACTTGAGCTGCAAAATATTCCAATTCTCTAAAGTCTAAATGATATTATAAAATTCAATTAACTAGGTATTTATAGTTACTCTAATTATTATTGTGAACTGAGAATTTTCTAAAAACAATTAAGCTTTCTACAAGTTAAATTTACAAAGATTTATTACTTAGTTTGTAAGCTGACAATAAAATGAAAAAGAAAAAATAAAAATAAATTAGGAAATTTATTTGGGAAAATGAAAATCATCAAAATTCTGAAAATTAAGTTTAGGAAGTCATTGGAGCATGGATTATTACTTAATTACTTAGCCTAAGAAGTTGAAAACATACAACAAAAACTTGAATAAAGCATAAGATCATCACAAGACATTTGTAGAAAAAAAATAGATCACCAAAATAGGCTCGTATTTAACACTTACATGAGTTAAAGCTGCGCTTGTGAGGGCGTTGAAGGATGTCTTCTCCAGTATTCTTACCGGCACAAGTGCTATAAAAATTTGGTTTGCCGAAGTTATTCATGGATTAACCACTCACTTTCTTCTCTTTTCTTTTCTTAACTAAATAGTTCACTTTTTTTTTCTTTTTCTGGAAAAATATCTGTTGGAATCTACTGGAGATTTATGAAGCAACTCAAGAGTCAAAAGGGAAGTGCAGGATGTTGATCGATCGTACGACAACTTGGCGTTTTCTCTATCGTGATCGCTCAATACTCAACGATAACACATGAGCCCCTTCAAATGGGACCACTTATTTTTTATTTTGGAGAAAAAGATAATATTGGATTAAGTATTAGGCAAGACACAAAATAAAAGGGATAATGGCACCATTGGCCCTTCTACTTCAGGTTTGTTCTAATGTGACCCCTAAACTTTAAACTATCCAATTAAGCCCTTGTAACTTATTTCTGCTTATTAAAGTGGGCCCTTGATCTTAACGGCGTCAATTTTTTGCTAACATGACCCTTTGTCCAATAAGAGCGCACCACGTGCATAGATGCATAAAATGAAAGTAATTATGCCTCTGCGCTGTTTTTGGAAAATTAGACATTATTATGAAACTAAAATGAAAGTGAAGCGGGGATTAAATGAAAATGTTAACAAAACACCAAAAGAATTTAAAGCGAATCGTAATATTATGATAGACCATTGAACTTGAAGATGCATTAATCAGGAATTGAGATACCCAAAAATGAATCACTGCACTGTGGAGAATAGAAAGTGTAATATTACATTCTAACAAAAAAAAACCACTATTGATTTAAGATTTGGAAGTTTTGATTCAATAAACGTAGAAATTGAAAAAGGAAACAAATCCATAATTTCAAAATTTCATCATCGTCTTTTTCATTTGAACTACAATTTCACCATCTTCTAACCAATGCCATCACTCAAGTAACCCACAAAGGATTCTCCATTCTCTAAAAGTTAAAACTTTGGGAAAAGACAAAGAACCCTAAACAAATTTGCTTTACTTTTTTCATAATAGCCATAAACTCTTATCTTCAACAGGAAAAAAAAAGGTAGTTTAAAAGCCTAACTTTAAAGGCCAAGCTGGTTAGTATTTCTTGGTCCCTAAACATAATCATCATTCTTCTCATTTTGTTTACAAGTTCTCTACCAGCTTTCCTTATGGTAGAGACGTTACAGAAAAGACAGAAATAGGAGAACAGGAGAGAAAAAACAAAATTTGAGGAGAAAAGAGAGAAAGGGACATGTGAATAAACAACCACAAATTCATCTGCTTTTCTTGCACTATTACTACATGCATTTAAGTAGAAACCCTAGCAGACCTAGCTGTTGCAATAGCTATCATAACATCTCATAGTACCTAAAATAAAAACAAGGCAAAACGCCTCGTATTACTAAAGCCAAAACTCTTCGTTATGGTTCATGCAAAAACAAGCAAAACATACTAAAACTTTTATTCTATATCAGTTAGAATGGCTGCCGTATTTTCTTATAATCTATTGGGATCCCAGATTTCTAACAACATTAAGTACTTCTTGAAGAAAATCGCAATTGATATTTGTCATCATGGCAGAGTGCTATCTTCTTCAACATCAGGTAAGTTAAACAAATCATTAATGGACTTAGAAGTAAGGGGTACCTTCTTCTTACAAGTAAAAACCTCATTAGCATCTGGCATGACCAAATTGACGTAGAACTCTAGCACTAATTCCTCTTCAGGCATTGATCGTGCATTACAAAATTGATTCAAATTTAATGTATCAATCTAATTCCTCTTCAGGCATTGATCGTGCATTACAAAATTGATTCCAATTTAATGTATCAATTTTTTTTTGAATTGAAAAAGGCACAGACATCTTGTCATTTCTCTCCAAATTGAAACTTTTTTCCAACATCATAGGTTGATTTTTGAAGATGGAATCAAATCTTTCCCTTGCTTCCTTATCTTGAATCACAATTGGATTTTTGGAAGAATTCTTTGAAAATCTAGTTCTTTGATGAGACATGATAACTTTTCTCGAAAGAAAAGAAAATTTTTGGCTTTTTGAGGTGAAGGTTGCGACGACAATGAAGTTGCAGCGGCAAGAGGATTGCGATGGCAAATAAGGATGGTAACAACGGTTGCTGCGGTGAAAAGGGTTGCTACGATAAAAAGTTTGTGGCGGCGATAGTGGGGAGGAGTTTTTGGAACTTGATGTTGACGACAAAGAGAAAGAAAAGAAGGTAGGTTTAGGGTAAAGGTGAATTGCTTAGGTGTTGTGGAAAATATGATGGTAACAAGGGGTTTATATAGTAATAAACTAGGGAAATTTTTTTAGCTAAAATTTTGCTGCAAGGGATGCTTGGGCGACAATGTATGGAGGGAAGTGAAAGTGGCGACAAATTTAGAGTTTTGAGGGTGTTATGGACAGAAATTAGGTAGTCTCTTCTCCTCTTTATTGTTTTGGGCCTCTAGCCCAAACTGCAATTATTTCCTGTATTGAAAAATTAAACTGACTAGAAAAGTAAACTGATTAGTACTTGGGCCAACTTTGACCCTCTTATTTAACATAAATAGATAATAATTAAAATTGCAAATAAAAAATAAAATTAATAATTCCTTTTAGGCTACTTAGAAAATTTCTTCTCGAGACATTACATCAAATTAAATTCCCAAGAAAGGTTGGAGGGGTCACAAATGGTCGTGCTTAAGTTCCAATCTCCTTAGACAAAACTAATTTAATGTACTAATGTCATTTATTAAAAAAAATTAAGAGCCATTAACTTTAAATGTACCCCCTTTTTATCTTCTAATTTTCCCACTCCATACGAATAGACTTTGTAAATGGTGTATAGCCCTTTCCATTGGTATTTGAGCTTCCCAAGAAATAATCTTAGCCTTGAATCGAACAACAAGACTTCTCGACCTTCTATGAATTCTCCAGGTTGTATACGTTTTTCATGCCATCTCTTAGTTTCCTCTCTATACATCTTGGCATTCTTGTAAGAAAGCAATCTTAATTCTTCCAACTTGTCAAGTTGTAACATTCTTCTTTCATCGGCTTGCTTTAAATCCATATTTAATTTTTTTAAGGCACAGTGATTTATTTTCCAACTCGAGCGACAAATGACATAACTTTCCAAAGACTAACTGATGAGGAGTCATTCCTAACGGTGTCTTGAAAGTTGTTCGATAAGCCTATAGAGCATTATCGAGCCTCTGTGACCAATTTCTTTTGTTAGGTCGACTGTCGGATAATGTGATCTCCAACAATGTTCCAATCGATATCAAAAGTCTGACAATCTACAAAGAATAAAACCAAATAGAGTAAGCTTATGTAAAGCTTAGTAAGCTCGTAAAATAAAAACATTATATACCTGTCAGTTTAATTTACATATCATATTTATAACATAGAAATTACCAACCTTTACCTTGTTTCATCATTCCAACTATACAAAATGATTAAACCTGAATCGTTCACATCATCAATACATAACATGTTAGGATTCACATACCAAGATATAATCAACAAAATATAATTCAACATAGCATCTCATTTCATTTCCACTTTGATAGTTAACTGTTTTGTTGGGAGGACAATAGTAAATCAACTTTGGATACAGGAGAAGGTAATGCTTACACAAGCTAACATAAGGACTTTAATCGATACATGATGCTGCTCACACTAGTTTTAGAGAATCCGTAACACATGCAGAATCTCAAGTACTGTATCCATCACTGATACATAGTACCTACTAGATATAACACTGACACAGAGTTCCTGCTAATACAACATCGGCACAAGGTACCTGCTACTGAGATTACCAGCAACTAGTGTCACGGGGCTAGACCTTTCGTCTCGCGATCCGTGCAGCCTTAGGCGATTCGCTCGTCCAAACTCGCCCAAGTCAGCCTTTGCTCGAATGAGGATTCCTTAAGAACTCCTCCAAGGCACCAACTCGTACAGCGGAAGCAAACTTATGCCAAAGAAGCTTATAAAGAACAACAGAAAGGGACGCACACAAAGTGTTTGAGTAAATGCTCTCTATTCTCTTATTCACAAAGAATAATGAAACAATGAATGGAGTGAGTACAAATGAGGGGGAGGCTCTCTATTTATACTTGAGCTCCCCCAAAACCGACGGTCAAGATACAATTACATCGACGGACGAGATTAAAGGTTACCTACCATCAAATCTTTAAGAATATAATATCATATCTTCTAAGATTCCATATCTTAGATAAGATATGTAATCTTATAAAATAATATCTTATAAGATTCCATATCATATCTAAGATCTCTAAGATTATAATATCATATCTTCTAAGATTAGTTACCATATTAGCCTAAGTTGCCATCTCTTCGCTATCGGGCCAACCAGGCTTCAATCTGACAGGCTTCTTTAGTATCTCATTGAATCGAGCCAGTTCTCGTGAGCCAAATGATCCCCATCTGAGCAATAGACCTCCCTTGGATGCATTTGGTGCGATGGTCACGGGCTTTGAACTGCGGCCCGTGACATTCTCCCCCACCCATTCTCGCAACGCCCTCGTTGCGACTTCCGAATGGCACTGGCTTGATTCGTCTCGATCTCGTCTCGACGCCTTAGCCTTTCCCTTTATTTGGGACTTTTGCCTCAGCTTTCGTCGCTTCTTAACTCTAGCCGTCCTACTCGTTTGTACATCTCGACGACAAGGAGTTATGTCACTCCCTTGCCCACATTCTAACTTCCCTCGAACAGAATCCTCATGATTCGCGACACTTGGCTTCACTTTGCCCACAGTCTCTCGGCCTCATTGCTCAAGAACTTCGAAAGGGCCCCTACGTTCTCGCCAAGTACACAAGTTAGAATGCAAAACACTATCAGAGTGTTTCGAATGTACCTTTGCATTTACTCGGGTCAACTGTCCCACATGCATCACTTCTTTTTCCTTGAAGTCCGATGCACCACCCACCTCTCCCATAGGTGGAAGCCTTGTCGATGACTCGGCCAACTCCGATGCTTCACTCGATTCGAGCCTCATTGTTCCTAGCTTCACTGTTTTCATCGCAACTTCTTCCTCTAAGTTCGATGACAAACTCACCTCTCCCTTGGGTGGAAGCCCCTCCGACGACTCTCTATGCTCGGACGTTGCCTTTCCTTTGACTACGGCTTGCTTTGGACAGTTCCGCAACTCATGCGGACCACGGCACAAGAAGCACTTTACTCGCTTTTTTTTGCTCCTCTTAGCCCTCTTGGCTTCGGCTTTACCCTTGCTCGAACCAAGCTTCTTGGGCTCCGTATCTGCTCGATCATTCCCATCGATAACAGACTTCCTCGGACACTTCCGCAACCGATGCGGACCATGACATAAGAAGCACTCGACTGGCTTCTTCTCACTTTTGGCCTCCTTAGGTTCAACACCCCTTGCGCTCGAACCAAGTCCCAAGGCCTTACCCACCGGCTTCTTCTTAAGCGCGGATTTCCTTGGACATTTCTTCAACATATGTGGACCGTCGCACAAAAAGCATTTCAGCTTGTCTCTTTTCCTCTTGGGTTTCTTCTTCCCAACTCGTGGTTTCCCATTACCACCATTGTCGCCGTTGCCATTGCCATCCACACTATCTTCCTTGTGATCCATTTCACATACGCCCCTTCCATCGGACTTGGAAGACCCAAGCTTGTCGTTCCCTTGACCAAGCTTCACTATGGATTCAACTACCGTCATGGCTTCCGACAAGTTTTGGACACCTCTTTGTTCCACCTCCTGTCTGACCCACGGCTTCAATCCCTTTTGAAAAGCAAGCAATGCTTCTTCATCGGTCACATTTGCAACTTGGAGCATGAGTTCCTTGAACTCACGAACATACTCCCCCACTGTGCCCCGTTGCGTTATTCCGTGCAACTTTGCCCGAGCTTCTTCCTCGGCAAACTCTGGGTAAAACTGTCCCTTCAATTCGCATTGGAACTCCTGCCACGTCCCAATCTCACCTTGCCTTTTATCTGTGGTCCTACGTCGCCACCATAAAAGCGCAATGTTAGTAAGAAACATTGAAGCAGTAGTTACCTTAACCGCATCATCCACGATTCCTTTGGCACGGAAGTAGTGTTCCATCCTCCACAAGAAATTGTCCACATCGCATGCAGACCTTATCCCAGCGAACTCTCTCGGTTTCGGGACATCCTCGTTATTGAGTGCTGCACTTGACACTCCTTTCCCCACGGCTGCTTGACACAAGGCTAACTCTCCCTCGAGCTCCTCTATTCTTGTGCTCAAAGCCCTCGTCGTGGCTATTGTTTCCTCCTTCAAAGCCATCATCATGGCTTCGAGAGCATTGTTCCTCTCCGTCAGCTTCTTCCTTTGGGAATCTAGCAACTCTTGCACACTATCCCTGTGGAAAGTGAGACACTCGGTAACAAAGTCCCTTGACTGTTCCCTCAAGTCATCAATGCTTTCCCCAAGCGCATTGCTCGACTCTTTGGCGTCCTCCATGGACTCCTCAAGTTTCCCCACGCGTTCCTCAACAGCCGACAACATCTCCCTCAAAGACTTCCTCGCCCACCTTTGTTCAGACTCTTCTCTTGACATCCCAACGGTGCCTTCGAACCAATAGCTCGGATACTTCTTGGTTCGAACTCTAGCTCTGATACCACTTGTCACGGGGCTAGACCTTTCGCCTCGCGATCCGTGCGGCCTTAGGCGATTCGCTCGTCCAAACTCGCCCAAGTCAGCCTTTGCTCGAATGAGGATTCCTTAAGAACTCCTCCAAGGCACCAACTCGTACAGCGGAAGCAAACTTATGCCAAAAGAAGCTTATAAAGAACAACAGAAAGGGACGCACACAAAGTGTTTGAGTAAATGCTCTCTATTCTCTTATTCACAAAGAATAATGAAACAATGAATGGAGTGAGTACAAATGAGGGGGAGACTCTCTATTTATACTTGAGCTCCCCCAAAACCGACGGTCAAGATACAATTACATCGACGGACGAGATTAAAGGTTACCCATCAAATCTTTAAGAATATAATATCATATCTTCTAAGATTCCATATCTTAGATAAGATATGTAATCTTATAAAATAATATCTTATAAGATTCCATATCATATCTAAGATCTCTAAGATTATAATATCATATCTTCTAAGATTAGTTACCATATTAGCCTAAGTTGCCATCTCTTCGCTATCGGGCCAACCAGGCTTCAATCTGACAGGCTTCTTTAGTATCTCATTGAATCGAGCCAGTTCTCGTGAGCCAAATGATCCCCATCTGAGCAATAGACCTCCCTTGGATGCATTTGGTGCGATGGTCACGGGCTTTGAACTGCGGCCCGTGACACTAGTGCCTGTTAAATATAACACCGACACAGAGTGCCTGCTACATCCTAATAACATGTCATTTGTATCCTAGCTATTCACTAAGTGCACACAGGCTTAACTTGTATACCTTGATCCTTTCATGATATTAACCATATACCAAGATTAATTTGATACCAATTTTTCATAGCATAAAATGTTTCAATTCGAACAAATACAAAGCCATATTTTTCCATTCAAGTCTTTGATCACATTTATATCTTATCTTTATCAACAATGTTTATTAAACACATATACACAAACAATTATATACAACTATGATTTCAACAATAATAAACATAAGAACATCTAATACGAACATACCAAAAAGTAGTAGTTACCAACACTTCTACGATGACTATTCAACGACTTTTCATTTCCTGTGATTATAAATCAACTGATTCATTTTTTGATCTAATATAATAATTTAATTCAATTAACCAATTCAGATACCTTAAAACACTTAAATCCTCATATTTGACCCTTTATCAACATTTTACACTTTTACTCTACACTTTTACCTTTTATTCATTTTAGTCTCTAAACCCAAAACTTACGCAATTATCACAATTAATCCCAAAACCTAGCCAGCCGCATTTTATTTATTCTAATACAACCCATAATTATTGAAATTTCACAACAATTTCATGTCAAAATTATTATTTTATCAATTTAGTCCTTAAACTTAAAACTGACAAAAATCACTTTACAAAATAATCCTATTTAACTATCAAGCTTAATAATCTATCATCAAACTTAAAAAACATCACAAATACATCAATGGTATAATTCAAAAAATTTAACAGTTTTATGAATTAGTCCTCGGGTTAGCTAGATTAAACTACAACAATCTCAAAAACATAAATTTTACGAAAAATTAATACCCAAAAGACTACATGCATGAATAAAAGCAAGACTGGAGCTTGGAGAAGTTGAAACTGTGGAGTTTCAGTGAGGGAGACTTCAATTAGGGAAGATGATAACAATTCACTTATGTTTTACTTTTAATATTATTATTAACATTTGAACATATATAATTAAAATAACATATAATTTAATTACTATCAATTCATAAATCGTCCATCATGCTAAATTTTGGTCAAATTACTATGTTAATCCTCCCACTTTGACTACATAAGTTGTGAAAAATAGCGATAATGACAATGTATCGCAAAGAAAAAAATAATAATGAACATACAGATTTTTACGTGCAAACCCTTTCGGAAAAAACCACGAGCAAAGTAGAAAATAATTCATTATGTCAAATTCGAATGATTACAAGAGGAGTAGACTATCTCTATTTATAGGTGTGTAAAACTATATTTTAATCAAAATAAAATAGAAGTAATGCAATAAGGTTAAAACACCTTATTCAAATCAACATTAAACAAAGGAAGTATACTTCTACTTTAACTTCTCTTGCACACTTGTATTTTATTTTATCGTGAATTTAGGTCATATCCCTAACAATCTCCACCTTGACTCGAATTTTTCAACAAACAAGTTCTTCATCACGAACTCTCAACGAACAAGTTATCTACATTTTCCATAAAACCCCTTAAAGGTTTAACTTCAACAATGAACACCAACCAAGTCTAAGCAATGCTCAAACTTGGTTATGGGAATAATATCACGAACAAAATGATACCAAACATCAATGTGCTTTGTTCTCTCATGAAACATTTGATCTTTTGTAAGGAAGATGACACTTTGACTGTCACTAAATACTGTACTGATTTGAAGGTCTTCATTGAGTTCACTAAAGGGTCCCTTCAACCAAATGGATTCTTTACAAGCCTTAGTAATAGCCATGTACTCAGCGTCAGTGGTAGATAAAGCAACTGTAGTTTGCAAAGTGGCTTTCTATATGATTGCACAACCTCTGATTATAAAGACATAACCTGTGAGAGATCTTCTTCTATCAAGGTCTCCAGCAAAATCAGTATCAACATGCCCAATGACTACATCTCTAGTTCTTCCAAACTGTAAGCAAACATCAGTATTACCTCATAAGTATCTTAAAATCCACTAAACTGCTTTCTATTATTTTTTATCGGGATTCTCCATCTATCTGCTAACTGCATTGACTGCATATGATAAATCTAGATGTGAACAAACCATAGCATACATGAGAGATCCCACTGTACTAGAATATGGAACATGTGACATGTACTCAATCTCATCATCTGATTGTGGAGACAAAGCCAATGAAATTCTGAAACGCATTGCTAAAGGAGTACTAATAGGCATAGCACTCTGCATATTGAACCTACAAAGAACTTTCTCAATGTACCCCTTCTGACTTAGGAACAATTTACTTGCTTTTCTATCTCGGGGAATCTCCATATCAAGTATCTTCTTTGCTGGTCCCAAATCTTTCATCTCAAATTCTTCACTAAGCTGGGCTTTGACCTTTCTTATCTCTCTTTTATCTTTCAATATTATCAATATGTCATCAACATAGAGGAGTAGTACACAAAAGAACCATCACTATTTTTTTAAAGTAAACACAACTGTAAAAGCTACTTCTTTTGAAATCATGAGAAGTCATAAAGGAATCAAACCTCTTGTACCACTGTCTTGGTGACTGTTTCAAATCGTAAAGAAAATTTCTCAATAAGCAAACATAGTTCTCTTTTTCTGAGACTGTAGAATGCTCTATTTGTTGCATGTAAATATCCTTCTCAAGTTCTCCATGAAAAAATACAGTTTTTACATCTAACTGCTCAAGCTCCAAATCATGCATAACCACAATACCAAGCAAAGCTCGAATCAAACTATGCTTCACAATTAAGGAGAACACATCTGTGAAGCCCACACCTAAAACTCGACTGTAACCCTTTGCAACAAGACTTGCTTTATACCAGAATTCTTCATCTCTTGGAGTCTCTTTTTTTTACACACCCAATTTCAATGAACAACCTTTTTGCCTTTAGGAAGTTTCACAAGATACCATGTTCTATTTTTATGGAGTGATTCCATCTCTTATTGCATAGCAAACGTCCACTTTTTTGAGTCTTCATAGCTAATCGCTTCAGAATAAGTAGATGGCTCTTGATTTGCATTTATATATTTAGTCACATTTAAAGCATAAACAACTTGATCAATTCGGCATACCTCTTTGGAGGTTTAATCTCTCTCCTAGTTCTATTTTTGGCGATAGAATATTGTGGTGAAGAAGCTATTGTATTCTTAATTTATGTACTGGCTTGAGGAGTGGACTCTATTGTGGATTCTGAATTAATTTGATGTTCCACCTACTTTTTTATTATTTATTGGAAGATTTTTTAAGAGATAAATTAGGTAGCATAACAGTTTCATCAAAAACAACATCTCTGCTAATCACAACTTTTCTATTTTCAAGATACCATATCTTATACCCTTTTACACCAACTTTATAACCAAGGAAAACACATTTAATGGATCTCAGTTCCAATTTTCATTATCAACATGAGCATACACAGAACACCTAAAGATCATTCAATCAAAAAAATTAACAAGATTACCAAACCATACCTCTTGTGGAGTCTTTTTTTTTAATTGCAACAGATGAAGATCAATTGATCAAAAAATATACAATAGAGGCTGCTTCGGCCTAAAACAACTTTGGTAAGTTGGCATTGACAACATACATCGAACTTTCTCCATGATCATTTTTTCATTCATTCTACAACACCGTTATGCTGTAAAGTATAACGAATTGTCAAGTGTCTCACAATCCTTTCTGACTTGCACAGTTTATTAAACTCATCAGAACAAAGCTCTAAGCCATTGTTTGTGCAGAGGTTTTATTTATTTTTTCTATTTGTTTTTCAATCATAGTTTTCCAAGACTTAAATGAGGAAAACATATCACTTTTCTTCTTTAGAAAAATGCCCAAACTTTTCTAGAAAAATCATCAATAAGTGGTAGCATATAATTAGCTCCACCTCTCGAAGGCACTCTGGATGACCCCCATAGATCAAAATGAGTATACTCCAATTTTCCCTTCGTGTTATGGTTTCTTCTAGTGAATCGAACTCTCTTTTACTTCCCAAAAATGCAGTGCTCAAAGAGCTTCAGTTTGTAAATTCCTTGCCAATCAAAAAGTCCTCTTTTGCTCAATTTTACCATGTCATTCTCACTCATATGACCTAGGCACATATGCCAAAGTCTAGTAATATCATCATCTAACAAGGAAGAGGAAGCAACAGCTGCATCACTAGTAACCGTAGAGTTGAATTTCATTTATGTGTCTTTCCATGATCATCATTAATATTTTGATTTTGTCTCCCATGAATAATAAGACCCTTTCCCTAATACTCGGATTTAACCACAAGATGTTTCATCTTATCATATGAGGTCAAAGAATCATAAACGACATCAACTGTGAGAGACTCGCGGCTATACAAAATTGTGTCTCTAAAGGTTGAATAAGACAGGGGTAACGAACAAAGCAGAATCAACCCTAGATATTATTTATCATACTAAACCTTTATGACCTCAAGGTCCGAGAGAATTTCTTTAAACATTGTTTAGTGTTCGTGCACAGACGCACCTTCCTCCAAATGATCAGCATAAAGTCACTGCTTTATATGCAGCTTGCTGGTTAGAGTTTTTGACATATTGATCGACTGTTTAATGTCACAGCAATAATGTACAAGTGTACACTATCGATGCAAGTATAGTACACAGATATGAGTCTATCGGATATCAATCCCACGAAGATGGTTGTCTTTTGTCTATTAATGTCAGTGCAATAAATAAATAAAATGGGATAAATTGTTAAAGTAATTGTCGAAGCAATAACTTGAAAATAATAAGATAAAATATGATAGTGAGAAATTGGGATCCCTGACGTGAATATTTAATAGAATGCTAAGTGCTCACAAGGTAAAAATGATAGGTGATTGTCGATGCATTAAACTGTAATGAATATCTTACCAAACTTAACCTCTATATTTAATCTAAGACTTAAACACACACATTAGCCACACCTTTCAGTGATGGAAATGAAACAATATTAAGAACAAGTGGATAAAATTTCTCTAATCCTCAAGCAACTTCCGTTGTCATACTTGTTAGCTTGAACTGTCACTGCACCTTCCAGTGTCAGTGGCTGCAATAACACTTCCATGCTAAAAACATTCAAACCCAAAGATTAAACCATAGAAGCAAGATTAAATAAAATAACATTAAACCCATAAATAATGTGTATTTCCATGCTAACATGAAATCGAAAGTAATCACCAGCGTTAGAAAAAAATAAAAGAAACAAGTAGATAATACTATTTCTAGACAACTCAAATTGAATCTATCTATTCCCTCTTGTTTCACACTCTAACCTCCTCGTCAAGAGCTTGTTTGCATCCTTTTCACGTTGGTTCACCCGTCGGAGCTTAAGCCACCATAGCCGAAAGCTTCATGAGGTACGTTGAAGTAAATGACCCAAAAAGCTTTCTTCTCCTATTTTTTTTCTTTTGTGAATATTTATATATTTTTCCCCAAATAGCTCAGATGTCCTTTCATCAGAATCATGCTACCTCTATACGTACAAGTTAGTTGTACCAGACTAAACAGCTCACACATTTTTGTTCCTATCCAGACAGTTGTCAGGTGCGGAAACAATTCTTGGTGCAATCTAAAATTTCTCATGCAGTGACATCAGTACCAAATTATGACAAAATTAAGGATAAATAGGCTGAAATCCATTGAGTTATAAAATGTAATTTATTGAACTGAAAAATGCTAAAATATGTGCTAAAGATAACTGAATGGGTACTAATTAACCAATAAGTAGGGAGAAAACATATGTTCGTTCTAGTTCTATCACACCCCCAAACTTGAGTTTTTACTTGTCCTATAGTAAAACAAAAACTAGCAATGCTACACAAGAATTCACTAAGGCAATTGATCATTCTAGCAACTTGAATCACCTAAAATCCCAATGAATGAGTCATTTTGATGTCAGAATATTGCATCGACAATACATAAGTATGAAAGAATAAGATTGCAACTTCATTAAAACCAGTATCATGCTTTAAATCTTAAATTATATCTACCAATACAACAATTATGTACAATATATGTCTCTTTTTTTGTGAAATGAGGGATATCATTACATTACTGTACCCTTGTTCTTGAGAAGTAACGATGGAGTGCAACAAATCGCTAGGGTGTACGTAATTGCGTTGAAACATACTCATGCAACAACAACCTTTGGCTACATTCATTTTTCTAATGCTTACATTGGAGTGTTCCCTTTTCAACATTTCACAATGCACCACTTTGGAGTGTCACTTATTCATAACTATATATACATATGAGTAGCTATAAAAGGCAGATTCATTCAAGATTCAAGAAATGCTACTAGTCATCCATTACTAATACACGCCTAAATCATTCATCAATGGATTGAAGATACAACATTCAGTCAAATTTATCCAACTCATTCATTTATAGTTCACATGATTCAAGAATTAAGCATCGAATGTAACAAAAAAAATTTCAACATATTTGCATTAATCACATATAAACCTTACATGCTTCGTAAAAAAAATTTAAAATATAGGTGTATTTCTAATCCCCATATGCATTCTCTAAAACTTAAAGTAAAATGCGATGACAATAACAATGCAACGACAATGTTCACTAACGAAATGAAAATTACAGCTACATGAAATGCATGAATACTACAGCTAAAACGTAAAATAAACTAACTCAGTTTTCCTCAGCCATTAATGTGGCTGCACAATGTTTCTTCCTCCTCTTTTTCTCCTCATTCTTGTGCTTTTTATCTTTGGAGCACTTTCTCCTCTTTTCTTTGGGCTTTGCACAGTCCTCGAATCGTTCCTCAGGTTCCGGCTCTACCCTGGCATCATCGGCTGCTTCTTGTAGAGGAGGGATCACCTTAAGTGGTCCGGTATAGACCACTATAGCCAACGAATTGTAGTACTCCTCACTTATTACCTCTGCAACTTCCACCGGTCTGGCTCCATCTTGCTCCTGATTATCTTTAATTGCATCCACAAGCTCGGATGCATTGACAATGTCCTCAATAGATTCTTTCTCAGCATCTTCTGTCTCAGTATTTTCTTCCTCGGCCTTCTCATTCACAATTTCAACATGGACATCCTTCTCTTCCATAGCAACTTCCTCCTCAACAACAGGCACTTTTTTACCAGCAATGACTTCACCCTCGACCAAGTTATCAATCCTTCGCATGCACTCCTCGATGTCCCTTGATTCCTCTTCTTTCTCAACATCAAAGACGTGCACAATGGGAGGAGATTCCACTGAACTATCTCACTCCGTTAAATCATCTTTCTTGGAGGAGGGTTCATATTCTCAGATAATCGGTGGGAACACTAGAAATTCTAAGAGTCGGGTCAGGCTTAACTAACGTAATGTGGCTACAATAGAGCTGTTATAGGCCCTAGTATAAGCGTAGAACAAATTTTGTGATTTGTCCATATCCTCTATTGTAGAAACAAGCCTGATCAGCTTATTGCTGATGGAATTGGCCAACTTCTCGATATCTTTAATTTTGCGCAGCAATGATGTCTCTGCAGTCAAGTTTGTTCCCTTGCTTTCTATTATGATTTTTCCCTTCCTTGTCTTGCTAGTCTCTTCCACCGTCATTGTCGGCGTACATTTTCCACGAGTCATTCTTTCAATAGATGCTTCATTGATCGGGCCCTTATTTTCCAAGATCTGTTCATCATCACGGGGCAAGATCCCTTTCTGCTGGCATAGTAGCATTACCAACGACAGGAAAACCAAAATTTCATTTTGTCTTGTGGCGCAGTCATTAATTTCCTGGTGGAGTATTGTGTTGACATCAATCTTTCAGCCCTTGACAATTGAATGTATCAGGCAGATTTTATCAATGTTGACCGTAGTGCTGTGAGTAGATGGCAGTAGCCTGTAGTTGACAAAATGAAACTAGATTTTGCTTTCTAGTGTTAGGAAATGACGGTGCATCGTGTAATTCCTTTGATGTGAACCCGTCCACAATGCTCCTTCAATACATAAATCTGTCACCAGCATGTCCCTTTTGTCGTCTATGATATCTTTAATAAACTTGGAGTGTTTATCGATATCCACCTTAGTGTTGTACAGCTTATTGATTTTTGTAGCATCCCATATGATTAAACCTTCTTGAACAAAGATAAACTCCAAATTATGGTCATAAAGGTTAGCGTAAAACTCACGTACCAATGAAGGAGAATAGCTTCCAAGATGTGCGTAAAAAGTTTCCCACTTCAAATTAGAAATGGTTCTGGAAACTTGTTTGCCCAAGTCTTGTTGTTGTGAAAGGAGCATGCCCTATTCTGGGTGGAAGTTTCGCTTTAAGACGTTTTCAAACCGGTCCTTGGTCACTTTCTTTAAAAAGATCACCAGCTCCTTTTTCTTTGTTGGCATGGAGGATTCCGACTCACGAACTGCAATTGTAGAGGATGAATGTTCTTCAATTTTTCTTTTATGAATATTTATATATTTTCCCCAAATAGCCCAAGTGTCATTTCATCAGAATCATGTTGCCTCTATATGTACAAGTTAGTTGTACCAGACTGGATAGCTCACACATTTTTGTTCCTTTTTGGACAGTTGTCAAGTGCGATGACAATTCTTGGCGCAATCTAAAACCACTCGTGCAACGACATCAGTACCAAAGTATGAAAAAATTGAGGATAAATAGGCTGAGATCCACTGAGTTATAAAATGTAATTTACTAAACTGAAAATGCTAAAATATGTGCTAAAGATAACTAAATGGGTACAAATTAACCAATAAGTAGGAAGAAAACATATGTTCTTTCTAGTACTATCACATACATAGTTGTTCTAGCCTCTTCCATAATGTAGCAGCAATCTTCTCCTTCATCACATCTTGCAAAAATTGGTTAGATAAATGTAGATGTAATTGCGTCAAAGCCTTTCGATCTTTACGCTTCTTTTCTTCATCCATCAATGTCAAAGGCATCTTATCTATCCCTAGCAAGGCATCCTCCATATCCATTCATCTTAATCTACCACAACGCGAATCTAGTGTTGTGATCCAACAACGAAATTTCATATTTCAGCGACACCATTACTGTGATTGAGAAAAGCAACCCGGAAAGATCAGATACCAATTTGTGAAAATTAGAACGTCGATAATGACAATGTATCACAAAGAAGAAGAAAGAAAAATAATGAACACACAGATTTTTACATGGAAACCCTTTTAGGAAAAAACCATAGGCAAAGGAGAGATAATTCATTATGTTGAATTTGAATGATTACAAGAGGAGTAGATTATGTCTATTTATAGGTGTGTAAAACCATGTTCTAATCAAAATAAAATAGAAGTAATGCAGTAAGGTTAAAACACCTTATTCAAATCAACATTAAACAGAGGAAGTATACTTCTATTCGAACTTCTCTTGCACACTTGTATTTTACCACTTGTATTTTATTTTATCATGAATTTGGGTCACATCTCTAACATAAGCCATTTAATTAATAAAATTTAATAGCGATTAATTTTTGCAACTTTTACGATTTAATATTTTTTGCTTAATTAGCTATCCAAACGTCAAAATTTTTGGATCAAAATTCATTATACCTACATTGTAACTCTAAAAAAATTTAATAAAAAAATTTACGGGCTCTAATTATAGAAACGAGATCTTGATACCTCATTTTTCAAAACCACTTAACTTTAGGGACAAACCACTTGATGTTAACTATTCGTCCAATTAACAAAAATTATCAAATTAAAATTTAATATAATACTATATTTGACTCGTAAATATTGAATAATAATATTTACGGACTCACTCGTCAAATTTGTGGTCTCGAAACCACTGAAAAATGAGATGTTACATCTTTAGCATATGTAAACTTTGGTAATTGAATGACTTGTTTTGTGTTTTGATTCATGGCTTGAAATGTTAAGTTTATTTTATGCATAGATAGTAATTTTCTTGAGAAGACGTTAAATATGAGTGTTGAGCTTGTTTGGTATGTTCTCAGGGTATTTTGATTCAAATGAACTTCGTACTTGGTGCATAAATTGATAGGTTGGTTGGAGAGTTTGAGATAGGTACCAAATTTTCTATTTTTATGAAAAAATAGGGGCCATGTTGCAACCTCGAATTTTGGGTGTTGCAACTTTGCCATTACAGTGAGTGATATCGTGACGAGCTAAGCTCGTCGTCGTGACGTGACATACTGAGATGGCCACATCGTGACGAGCAGTAGATAAATCAATTATGTCAGTCCATACATTTTACAATTTTGCAGTTTTTTTCCTGTCTTGTACTTGGGTTGAATAAGAGCGTTCTTAAGCTCGATTAAGGCTCAGAATTGTTTGTTTAACTTGAAATGAATATGATTGACAATGAATTGCATGTGTAAATGAGTGTTTTACTGTAAATTTGAGAGTAGTTGTTCCAAAAATGAATGCGACATGCTGTAGCTCAGACCTAACGATCGGGTCGGGCGAGAAGTGTTACATTATGCTACTTTTTATTCTATTCAATTAGTCATTTATTTCCATAATCAATCCCAATTATATCAGTTCAATTTAATTAACTATTTTCAACTCACCTCAGTATCATAACATGCAAAATATCATGAATATGAAACAATTAAATTGATCCAAATCATAGAAATACAAACTGAAAACTCGAGTTACTCGTCGTTGGCTCTCGCCTTTCTTTTCCCTTTCGACAGCCCAACATCGTCTTTAGCTATGATAATAAAAAAAAACATAATATCAAATTCCATATTAGATCACATTTAGTTACAAAGCCAAACATATTTTGCAATTTATTCAATTTAGTCCATAAGCTCGGGACAAGCATAACTTTCGATCTAGAGCTTCAAATTAAAATTTGATTTCACATATACTCATTAAGGACCTTCTACTTTCTATTCCTACCAAAATTTCATAAAAATTTTACATTTTATTTAATTTGGTCCCTAATTTATGAAATCATCAATTAAGCTATTCAATTTAGTCCTTTTCTTAAATTAAGCTTAATTTCTATCATTTACACACCTAATTCGTCAATTCTCAACAATGGAAACTTTTAAAAATTTTAATAATTGAAAATTTTGATACATGGGTTAGCTAAATCAAGCTCTCATGATAAAAATATATATAAAAATAAAAGAAAATGACTTAAGGTCTTACTTGCAATAGTGGTCAAAGTATAAAAGTTTCGAAAGCTTCACTTCCTTCTTAGAAATGTTGGACGGTGATGAGGTTGAAGATGATGACTCTTTTTCTCATCTTTTTTTCACTATCTAAATATATATAGTATGATTAGTTTAATTAATTTAATTAGTTAACTTAATTAAAGTTTATTTTAAATTAATCACTTGTTAACCACTTAATGATTCCATTAACACCGTCCACCATCTAATGGTTATTATTGATTTATTAACCATTTTAGTGCCTTAGATAATTTTTATATAGGTCCACAAGTCTTTTCCTAATTAAAAATTTTTTGTTATTAAACTTTTACAATTTATTCCTTGGGCCTTAATTAACTATAATTTCGGCTAAATTGACTAACCAAATTTTAATTCATGTATACACTTACTCCATAAATATACCTATTTAATATTTATGAACTTAGTTTACAAAAACGGGGTTCCAAAATAGCATTTTCCAAGACCACTAGAAACCGGGTCATTACAAGAATATGTTTTCAATTATTATTAAAACTTCTCTAAAGCTTGGTGATAATATGTAATGTGTTTTATTTCATTCAAAACTACTTTCAAAAAGTGATTTCAAGAAAATTTGTCAACCTACAAAAAATATTTTACTTACACTCATTCAAACACCAATAAATATAAACTTTAAAAAAAATGGTTTCATGCTCAATTTGGCCCCTGAACTATGTCTATTTTCCCACTTTGGTACCTTAAATTTTTTGTCTCAGTTTGTCACTTAAATTACCATTCTGTTATCTAATTTAGCCTATATTTTGTAACGCAATAAAAAATTGGTTGACATGTGGCACTGGTTAGAATGTGCCACGTGGTACATCCAACCAATGAGAATGTGCCACGTGGAATTTAGGTTTATTTAAATCAAAACATTAAATTTAAATAAAATATTAAAGATTTAAAGATTTAAAAAAAACCTTTGACTTTGACCAATGTTGACCAATATTGACCGACACTGATCGATAGTTAACATTAAATTTTAAATGTTTTTCATAAATATAAATTTTCAAAAAAAATACTTTTTTCTAAATTTTTTTAAAAAAAGTTATTGATCTTTTTAAATCTATATATTTTGATTTTTAAAATTTCTAAATTTTAATGTTAAACTTTTTTTCAATTTCTAAAATTTATATATATTTTTAGTTAAAATTTATCTATTTTTTAAATTTTAGATTTTTTGAAAAGAAAAATTATGACCAAATTTCTAGAATATATATATTTTAAAAAATTTAAGTTTTTTTTGAATTTTTTAAAATTTAAATACTTTTTTAGCTCAATAAATCAACAGAAATAGCCAAGAGGGGGTGAATTGGCCTTTTAAAAATTTGTGGAAGCAATACAATAAAAATGGAAACAATGAACATAAGAATTTAGAGTGGTTCGGCCCGAATTGCCTACCCCACTACCTTAGCTCTTCACCACTAAAGATTTTTCCAAATTCACTAATTTGATTCAACCTTTGAAGACAAAATTTAACCTTACAACTCCCTCAAGACTTCTACTTAAATCTTAAGACTTAAACTCTCTCAAAAGAGTAAACAAATGAGCAAACTAAGAAACAATCTTTACAAGATTTGGATGTTTCCCAATTAAGCACTCACACAATAAAATCACTTGAGTTGATAAAACACAAAGAATTGCTCACAAGTGTTTGTAGGAAAAAGATGAAGAATTGAAGCACAAAAGGTTGATGATGAATTCTTTATGTGTCTTTAAGCTCTTAACCTTTTGTAATCTCTCTTGTAGGGTTGGTGAGGAATTGAATAGAGTCGTTGCAGATGTAAGAACCAGTGCGTTAATGTCTCCTACAAAAACATGTGTAGATACCTTTGAAAAAGAATCGATACTTTGAGCATTTAATGCCTAAATTTAGTGATTGTTAAAGTCTACAGTATCGATACAATAGAGGAAATGTCGATACTTTTATGACCTTGGGGAAGATATCGATACTCAAGTAATTTCTTGTTTAATTTTCAAAACATCGAACCTTAAAATGGTATCGATACCAGGGGAGGGTATCGATAAATTTTGCTAGGTATCGATACTTTTATGAAGGTATTGATACTTTGTATTTGTGCTCAAATTTTATTTTATTTTTTTTGTGAAATGGAAGCTCAAATTGGTATCGATATCAGGAATGGGTATCAATAACTTTTGAAAGGTATCAATACTTGGTTACAGGTATCAATACTTTAGATTTTTGCTTGATTTTCTAATCTGCCATAAATTGTTGTGTCAAATTGGGCCTCGTGTGTAATTTAACAAGCTTGTTTTCAAGTGTTTTTAGTGCTTTTAGTGTCTTTTTAGTAGTTTTTATGTTATTTTAGATTTTGCAAGTAGAATTGTGAAATCGCCTCTTCTTCCTCAGTTTTGATCCAAAATGGCCCATTTGTGCCATTGGCAAAATTAGTGGTTGATCGAGTGTTGTAAGATGTCATCGGAGGCCTGAATGTGAGCGAAAATGTCACCTAGAAGGGGGATATCGTAGCACCGAAGCGTGAAAGTCGCAACATCCTACAGACATGAAATGAAGAAAAGAGAAAGTCTTCTACAGTGGTATTGCGATACCTACCCTTGGGTATCGCAATATCCACTCAAAGGACCCCCTACTTGTAAACTGTTGTGGGTATGACAATATCGTTGTCTAACGTGGAGAAAAATGACTGTAAGGGGTTGTTTTTGTCCAACACCAGCACCAATCAAAATACAACGTCTAGGGGCATTTTGGTTACTAAAAGTCGGGTTGTAATAAACTATTTAAAGCCATTTTTGGCCGAGAAAAAAGGAGGCTGTAGTTTTAGGATAGAAAGCTCTTTAGTTTTAGGATTTCATTCATCTTTTATTTTAGGAGTAGGGTAGTTTTCTTCTCTATAGTTTTAGGGTTTTAGTTTATGTTTCTTTCTAGTTTTATTTACTTTCATAGCTGTTAGTTAAGTTAGTTTTTGTTGTAGCTTAGTTTTATTTACATGTTAAAAACTTTAACCTTAGTTGTAATCATGCTTTAATCTTTGAGTTAATGCTATTTGAGTTTTCTTTCTTTTCATTTCTTAAATCAAAGCTTTCATCTTTTTGTTTAATTTTATGTTAATGCCTTCCATAGTTGTTTCTTTCATGTTTGTTAGCTTTAATATGGTAATGGGTAACTATACCCAAGGGGGGTTGGTTGATGGAGATGTGGGTAAGTTGATTTTTGGACAAAGGACTAAATTGTAACAACTTGGACTAATTTGAATAGAACTAAGAACTTAGATAGAGTAAGACCGAAAGGTAACCTTGTCGCACACCCGTTCGTTAGTCCCGGATTAACCCACGAGATCAAGAGATAAACCAAACCTAATCCGTCTAAGTCAATAAAATTGAGATCGAGAGATAAAATGGAGCCCGTTAGTAATTAAAGTATTGTAAGTTCCTTGTTCGAAGATCGGTGAACCACATCAAAATCAACTAGCCACCATTAGTTATTTATTGGATAATTTCTTAGTTTTGTGTTCTTTACAATTTAGTTTTTAGGATAGTTAATTTAGAAACTAGTGTTAAAAATCTTTGTTTATGCTTTGTTGTACTATAGTAATTAGTGAGTAGCTAGCTAGACTTGTAATAACCCGTTTTCAGTGAAATCAGAACAGTGGTTTCATGACCAAAAGTTTGTCTTGTAAAATTATTATTTTATTTTCTATGGGACGTTAGTAAGGTTGTATTAAAATTTCGTTAAGAAATTTTAACGTTTGCATGCTTAATTATGTAAAAATGACTAAATTGTAAAAGGTGTAAAAGTAGAGTTTTATTAGTTAAAGGTGTTAAATAGCTATGAAATTTTAATATAAGGGACATGAATGGTAAATAGATCAATTAAAGGGTTAGTGGACATTCATGGATAAGGTATTAGTGAAATTTTGAATGATTTTAAAGGTTAAAAGGGTAAATGAGTAAATAAGTTAAAAATTAAAGAAAACAAAATGTAAACATCTTTTTCAAATGCTAAAACCACCAAAATTTTAAGGTGAAATAGCAATTCTTAGGGTTTCTTGATTTGAAAAGCTTGGGTGGTGCATGTAAGTGATTTTTTATTCCGTTTTTAATGATTTTTATGTTTTTGGGGTCGTTATAACTTAATCTTACTATCCTGGGGATCAATTTGTAAAACTATTAAAGATTTAGAGTTTTGCCATTAATTTTCTTGCATGATTCTTAATTTTTAAGGAAATATTATGAGTCATTGTTGATAAATAAACAAGTTTTGTAAAGTGATTTTTGATAAAAATGTTATTTAGGGACTTATTTGTAAAAGTAGTAAAATTCATGGTAAATTTATGAAATAACAGTTTATATGGTGGATACAGGTCCCTAATGAATTCGGCTAGCATAAAATAAGGATGAAAATGCTTAGATTTTAAATTATGAGCTTAAAGACTAAATTGTGAAAAGTTAAAATGTTAGGGGCAAATTTGTAATTATGCATAAATATGGATTATGGATTGAATTGAATGTTTGAGATTGATTGAAACACTTAATTGAATATAATTATTTATTTAGATCAAGATAAATCTCAACCAGATCTAAATCGAGGAAAGACAAAAATTACGGATTAGCTTGATCGTATTTCTATGCTCTAGTTGTCAATGTAAATTCATAGTATTTCAATATGTAATTGATTTTCTACTTGTATATTTTTACATTATAGTTATGTAATTAAATGCTTATAGTTAATTATTCCCTGAATTGTACATACGTGTCCCTGGTTGTACTCCGGTACCCCTGAATTATACATATGTGCCCCTGATTGTACTTCGGTACCCCTGAATTACACATATGGGCCCCTTTTTACACTCCAGTAACTTTAAATCGAGTAAAATATGATTTGTATTCAAATTTTGTTAAGTTTGATATAATATGTTCTTACTAAGCTCTATAAGCTTATTCGTTTTCTGTGGATTATTTTGTAGATCGTTGTTGCTGATTTTTGGATGAATTGAACCTTCAGCTCACACTATCCATCGATGTTGGTAGTTCTTGTGTCCCTTAGGGTAGTGGCATGTATATGTGGCTATAGAGGTTTTTTTGGTACAATATGACAATATACTAAACTAAGTTGTTAGGTACTTTATTAAGATTGTAAATAGGTGTCTTTTTAGTATAATTAGATTGGTATGAAATTGAACACTTGTGATTTGTTTTGGCTTGTGAGTGAATTAAGTGCTACGCTAGAAATGGATCAATGTTTACATGTTTTAGTTGTTGATGGTGGATATAATTGCGGTGTCTATGAAGGGCACATTGGTTGGTTGTTTTTAGGACATTAAAATGGTATGTTATGTTGAGTTACTTGTAGTCTTAATTGTGGTATGCTTTAAGATGATATTAACTTAGTTGTGTATGTTTTAAATGTGGTAATGCATATGTTTAAGTAAGCTTGTTTGATTGTGACTGAGATGTCTTATACGACATATTGGTTGAATGGATTTGGTCATTTGAATTGGTCAATTCAAGCATGTTTTGTTATGTTTTTAATACCTTGGTCATGGGGGTAAATTGCTTGTAGGTACACATTTGGCTTGCTGATGGAAATGACTTGATTTTGGCAAATTTCATGTCCACACGGCCTAAGACACGGGCGTGTGTCTTAGTCGTGTGTCCCCTGTAGGTTTTAAAGGCATTCAAGTTAGGCAGTTACACGGCCTGACACACTGGTGTGTGAGGTCATTTCGAGTGTTACACGGCTTGGCACACAGGCATGTGGCTTGGTCGTGTGACCCAACTCAGAGAGTTACACGGGCATAGACACGGGTTGGGGCACGGCCATGTGTCCCTATTTCTATTATTACACGACCTGAGACACGGGTGTGTCTCTCATCCGTGTGAGCCACACAGCCATGTGACCCCTGCAATTTAATTTTTCCAACTTTTTCTTAAATGTTCTAAATGTTTCTGATTTAGTCTTGAATTGTTTCTAAAGTGCTTCTAAGGCATCGAAGGCCTGATTAAGGGACGTTATGCATGTAAATGAATGGATTATGCTATATTAATATTAATGTTTGGAAATGCATGCTTTTTAGTTACATTTATACGATAATACTCCGTAACCCTATTCTGGCGACAGATACGGGTTAGGGGTGTTACAAGACTATTTTCTTGCATGTATTTTTTAATAGAAATCATTAAATCACCAACTCCTTTGGGTTCATTCATTGGAATACTTTGATGTTTCATTATAACACTACAAATATTACAACTGACACTGTACACATGCACTAAAACCAGAATTTAAAAACAGTTTTATAAATTCAATATTTTAAAGCGCACGTGCGTAATTGGTCATTTTCTGAACTTCGAAGCTCAAATCGATGCAATGCTTCCATTAACAAATGTTGTAACTAAATTGAAATAAAATGCATGTAGCATATAAATAGTGGATAGTGTTGGTGTTAAACATAACAAATAGGATTTGTTGTAATTATACTCCTACCTCTACTTGGACACGTGAGAACATGAAAAGCGATCGGAGAGACACATATAGATAACCCTTAATCTTATACTGCCCATATGATTACTCAATAACCAACCACCCGCATGCTCCATACCACCCACTGGAAGATCATCCATCCTTAACCACCCAATTGAACCCTCCGTTAAGCCACTCGTTATTAATGAGTATACCCTCCTCAAAAGGGGGACCACCTAGGGACCATTGAGGGGACGACCTCGTACTACCCCAACAAAGGGAATGTCAAAATCGTACATGACAACCAACATGTAACTGTCTTGGTACCTAGTCGACCACACATTTATCATATCTCGAGTTTATTGACGACGTGGCTCTATCCAATAAGAGGTACCCACCCACTTTGTAAAGTTATACCTCGTATTTTTTTTAATTTTCTTCTCCCAATTAAACTCTTTTTTTAGTTTACCACTTAAACTTTAATTAGTGTAGGTCATTTTATTATTAGATTCCCACTTAAACTATGATTAGTGTAGGTTATTTTAATATTTTTGACCTACAAAATTAGCCTATAAATAGGCCATTTTCCCCCTAGAAAAATAACTCATTAGACATTTAGGTATTAGCTTTTACAAAAGAATTTTGTGTTTACATTTTGAGGGTTCTTATTTTGGGTTTTGGGATTTAGTTTTATCTCTATCTTTTGTACTCTTCAATTTTTCCGTTTTAGTGAAATTAGTTTTTTATCCTCTTCAGAGGGGATTTTTTTAAGTAAAATATTTGTGTTTGATCTTTTCAATTTTCCTCATTATTTTACTTATTCGTTGCTTAACTGGGTTTATCCCCAACAAATTGGCATTAGAGGCAGGTTTAGTTTCTGCAATTAACACGTTCAGAGATGGAAGCAATAAGGTTTGATATTGATAAGTTTGATGGCATCACAAATTTCAATCTATGGCAGATTCAAATGACAACAATTTTGATTTAGGGTGATCTTGAGAAGGTCCTTACAGAGAAGAAGCTTGTAGACATAAATAAATCAGAATGGGATAGGTTAGATAAAAGGTTTTTATCCACGATTCAATTATGTCGAACAAATAATGTGTTGCAGGAGGCTTTGATGGAGAAAATGGCATTCACCTTATGGAAAAGGTTAGAAACCCTTTACGCGAAAAAGTCTTTGGCTAATCGATTAGTACTAAAACAACAGGTGTACACGTTCCGCATGAATGAAGGTGAGCACCTTAGAGACTACATTAGTCAATTTATTACTCTTTTTAATGATTTAAAGAATGCTGAGGTTTAGATTAATGATGAAGATCAGGCTATGCTATTATTGTGCTCTTTAACCCCTTCATACAAGTTTTTTAGGGAAACTCTGATTTATAGCAGAGATAATATCTCATTTGAGATGTGAAGGGTCGTCTATTGAGTAAAGAAAAACACAAAAATGAGTTTGGTTTGAATAACAAGTTAGATAGGCAAGCATCGATTTTGGTAGCATTAAGGAAGCGAGACAAAAGATGTCGCTATTGTAAGAAGTTAGGTCACGTTAAAGCAGATTGTTAAACTTCAAAATAAAAGGGCTACTAAGAGCAACGAGAAAGATTTAGTTGGTGTTAATTTGGCCAATGATAAGGGTGATGATTTCTTGTTGGTGTCAACAAGTGAAAACTCTCAGCTTACGTCCAAGTGGATCTTGGATTCGGGGTGTTTATTCCATATGTGTCCTAACAGGGACTGGTTCTCCACATAAATTTCAATTGAAGATGGAATTGTGTACATAAGGAATAATTCACCCAGTAAGGTAACCAGTATTAGTATTGTCTAGATCAAGATGCACGACATGACAATTAGGATACTGTTAGATGTCAGGCATGTGTCTAACTTAAAGAAAAATCTTATCTCCTTGGGAATTTTGGACTCGAAGGGTTGTAGAATCAACATCGAGTCAAACATCATTAATGTATCTCGTGGGACTCTTGTTTTTATGAAAGGTAAAAAGATTGGCAATCTTTATGTTCTGGAAGGATCAACGGTGACCAGTGAAACAAGACGTCCCTCGCATGTTAAGGAGTTGAAGTCGATTTGTTTGAAGTGGAGACAACTTGATCATAGGAGAGAAAAATTTATGACCATTACATATAAGAAAGGTTCTCTTTTGGATGCAGGTTTTGAAAAGATAGGGCATTGTGTTTGTGGAAATCAAACCCAAGTTAGTTTTGATTTGGCAGTGCCCAAGTCGAAAACTAGAAGACTTCAAGCTTCTAAACATAACTTTGACTCAATTAATATCTTGCATAGTTCGAGATAAGCCCGTGGTAGGCTTTGGCAAAGAAGACATTGTGAAAATACGAGTCAAGGTAAAGATTTGTGGAGTTATGCCTCGTATTTTTTGGCTTTTCTTCTCCCAATTAAACTCTATTTTTAGTTTACCAGTTAAACTCTAAATAGTGTAGCTTATTTTAATATTAGTTTCTCACTTAAACTTTGATTAGTATAGGTTATTTTAATATTATTTGAGCTACAAATTTAGCCTATAAATAGGTTATTTTTCACCCTAGAAAAATAACTCATTACATATTTAGGTATTAGCTTTTACAAGCTTTCAGAAAATTTTGTGTTTACGTTTTGAGGGTTCTTATTTCAGTTTCAAGGCTTAGTTTTATCTCCATATTTTGTACTCTTCATTTTTTCCGTTTTAATAAAATTATTTTTATCCATAGTTTTTTATCATCTTCGGAGGAATTTTTTATGTAAAATATTTGCATTCGATCTTTTCAATTTCTTCATTATTTTGCTTATTCGTTGCTTAACCGAGTTTATCCCCATACACTTTAAATACTCAAGGCACGATAAATAATGGATCACCTCTACTTAGTAACCTTAGATTTATAGCCACACATAACCTCCTCCTCATTCTCTTCATCTCCTATATGTTTGTTACTCTCAAGTATTTGTACTCTCCGCCTATCATAAATGAATCAATTTTTTTTATCACCACTACCATCTTCTTGTCTTCCATACCAATTATCAACAATTGCTACTAATTTAATTGGTTTTATCTTATTTCTAGTCTCAATGGGATCAAAGTCTGATGTTGACGATTTTGAAACTTACATAAAAGATTGATTTGACATTTAAAACAGAACATTATGAATGGAGTTCGAATCCACCCTATTAATCTTTTGAAAACTTTCATTCAGTTCAAGCATATATATGTATATAATATTTTTTTTCTTTTTCAGTTCAATGGAAACATAATAAATGCACCAAATGATAATAATTCTCAAAATAAAAAAGAACAAAATACAAATATCATTTGCAATTAATTTATGAGATAAATAAGAGGATTGTTCAGACTCAGGTCATTCGCCCAAATGTTGGTTTTATCTCCTCACTTCTTCATAAAGTTTGTTCTGTATTATAAGCCCAACTCCATTCATGTAAAAGAAAAAGTCACTTTATAAAAAAAGAAAAAAAGAGTATTTGTTACTCGCTTGTGATGAATGGAAGTTTCAAGGTTTGCACCAGAAAGATAATTGTAAACAAAGAACATCTCATATTCTTCTACATGATACCCAATAAGAGTTATGAAGAATTCCTCTAGTGACGAACTCTGCTTTGTAAGTTGACTGTACCAGAAGGGTTTGGGATGCTGAAATTACTATAATTCAGCTCAATAGGAGAATCTGCAAAAGCCATAACCATTTTTTCCTGTCAGGGCACCAAGTCTGCTCAACTTCTTCCTTCTAAATTGGTAGACGATTACATATCAAGGGAACCTCTTAAGGCCAGCCTCTATTACTTCTTAAGGCAGTGTGAACTACTCTGTTGTTAGAGATTAGGTATCAGACCAGAAAGTTCAATTAAGGAAAGGTCCAGAACGGTCGGACGAAAGCAAGTTGTGGTTTGAGTAAGAGAATTATGGAAAAGGTGAAGAACCTTGAGAAAGGCCAATTGACCAAGTTTGGAAGGAATTCCATGTTTGGTTCTTTCACTTAACCAGTTCATCAGCAAAAACCCAGAGAGCCTATTAGCTCTTAAATGCCTCCTGCATTCCACCTCTTATTTGGTTTGCACTCAGGTCAAATAAGGGCAAGAAGACAAGGTTGAAGTACTAAGTATACCTTCCCACAATGATCAGTCCAACAATCCACGGCTCTTAAAGGCACAAGGAATGAATCATAACAGCCCAAGTTTAAAATGAAGGGCCAGTGGCAATAGTCAAAGGAGAGTACAGCAATACACATTGATATAAAGAGTAAATAGGACAAAAAGAAGCTACCAAACGATCATGAATTAGAAGATTGATGAGGATGGATCTGGTCAACCAGATTAGCTCTGGATTTATTGACAGCATCAAAGCAAAAGTATATATGATCCTCAAGTTCTTTGAGCTTGTCAAAAAATTTGTTGCGGCTATTGCGGAGATATTTCACGACTTCATAGATGGGATATATGTCCCTACTTTTCAATGCAATTCTTATAAGCTCCCTATCGCCCTTAACAGCAGAATGCAACAAGTCAACAAGGCAGACAATAGACTCAAGATAATTGATATGGAAAAAAGTTCCACTTCTGGCAGCAGCATACAGCTGAGCCATATGCGCAAGCTGTTTCTTCTTCAGATGACTTGGAACATAAATAGGACAAAGTGAGGTAGAGACCAGGCATACAAAGGCAGCCAGGGCATGAGTGGAGATAACCACGGCCGAAATGGCAACTCCAACAACAGTGCCAATTAGGCAAAAGGCAGAGCCAGAAGTTGCGCGGTGCAAGAAGCGAAATCTAGAAAGGGATTTGTTGCGGTGGTGATCAAGCTGCTCCTTGAGCTGGGAGAAACTGTGGTGCATTTCGTTGAAATCATGGGAATCAGGAGATGGGAAAGGATTGTCAAGGCTATCGAATTGGGTGAAAACATCAATGGCGGAGTTACATTGCGAGATATGGATAGAACTTGGGTCATAAGGGAACTCCTGAAGAAGATGAGTAATAGGGGCATACAGAGTACGAGCACGAGATACGCATTGGCGGAGCATGAGGCAAAGAGTGGTGATATTTTCGCTGTGATCAAAGTATGTAGAAAGCAAGTGAGTGAATGTAGCATTGGGATTTGTGTGGAGAAGAGCTTGGTCGACGCAATCTCTGTTGGGGCGCAGTACCGGCGACAAACGCAAGTGATGGGTATCTGTACCCTCGCCTTCAATCACACTCTCGACTTGCATTTGAGCTTCAATCATGTGGCGTATCTCATTGTAAGAATTGTTCTGCAAAGCGAGACTGTACTCGTGACTGAGATTTAAAGTAGGCGAGAGCTGAATGGTGCTGGATCTGGGGGTGTCATCAGTGAAATTCCCGGATAGAGAAGAGCAAATTTGATTGAGGCATTTACACAAACAGTTCTCGTGCTCGCGAAGAACATCGGGGAATGGCGAAGCAACATTACCTTGGGAATGTTGGGGACAAGAATTTTGACTCATTGAATGAGAACGAGTTTGAGTTTCCAGCGGGCTTGGGAACGAGGACATGAAGTTGAACGAGAAGCCGCCAGGGTGCGGCACGCAGGGGAATGTCTTCTGAAAATGTCGAAAATTCTAGGGAGTGCTTCATTACCGTGTAATATAGTAAAAGAAAAAAAAAGGGGAAGGGGGGGGGTAGATTTCTTCCTTAGGCACTCAATAACTTAACTAAAAAAAATTATAATTTAACGACTAACATTTTTGAAATTCTTTTAGTCTCTATAATAAATATTTTAGCTATCTTTTCTCTCAATTTAATTAGGGTTGAACAAAACTCGATTCGACTTAAAAAAATGAAAGAAAAATCAAATTTTGAGTTAAACAAATTAAATTATTCAAGTTAACTCGAATTTTTTTTTTAATTTCCAGCTCCAATCGAGTTTGTTTTTCGAATTCGAATAATTCGAATAAACCAAATACTAAACTATAATATTTTACATTTTTACCCAAAACTCTCAAACCTCTATACTTTTTCCCAAAACTTTTACTCTCTCCCATTTTCTCCCCAAAACTTTTATTCCCCTCCCATCCCTCCCCCTTCTACCACAAAATCTTTTTTGAATATTCTCCCCCCCTAATTTTACTCCCCTCATTTATTTTTCCCTACCTCAAGCCCCAAAACTTTTTATTTTCCCCTAAAACTTTTATTTCCCTCCCATCCCATCCCTTCTACCCTAACTCATCCCCCCAAATTTTTTTTAATATTCTCCCCAAAATTTTACTCCCTCAACCCCAAAATTTTTTATTTCCCCCTTAAACTTTTACTTCTCACCTTTTACCGTGAAACCAAAAATTAAAATCATCCAAAAAAATCCCTAAACCTAAATAATAATAATAACTTTATTTATATATACTATTTATATTATAAATTAAATTTCACATTTTATACTATTTATATTATTGAATTGTTTAATTATATTAAATTTTTATAAATTTTTGTTAAAATTGAATTATTGATGATGCTATAAATTATTCGTGTTAAAATTTTACTTTGGTATTATTTTCACATTTTATCTTTAAGATAAATTTTATTAAAAAAATCACATTTTTACATTTAATATGTTTTTTAATTTCAAAATACATAGTGACAATAATCAGAATAAATGTAACACCCCTAACTTACATCCTTCGCCGAAATACAGTTACAGAATGTTACCATGAGTGAGTACTGGAAGTTTATGATGAATTATCATAGATTTGAAGCTTTAATTTCATTATATTATGATTTTATTAAGTGATTTTAGTAGAAAATTATTTTTAGGACCTAATTGTGAAAAAGATAAGAATCGGGGTTTTGTACTGAAATTCTGAATATCAAAGGTTGTATAATAGTCTAAAATGACTAGATAAAGTGTTATTTGAGGAAAAATTTATATTATAGATCGGGAATCCGAATATAAACGCGAAAAAGAGAAAATATCAAACTAGTCCTTGAATTTTTACAAATTCTACTGATTGACCCAGATAAGTTCATATGGATAAATTTAATGAATTGTTATGAAAATTTTATGAATGCTATGGTATGTTATTGTATATGAATGTTATTAAACTAAGATAATTATGAAAATATGAATGTTTGAATAAAAGCTCTAATTTAGTGGAACATTGGATTGAGTACTTTCGTTCAGTGACTCATACACATTGACAGAAAAGGCCATGGTTGGACCATGGTAATATGTGATATGTGATTTCTGTATAAGACCATAGCTAGGCTATAGCATCGGTGTGATATGTGCTTTTGTGTAAGACCATGGTTGGGCTATGGCTTTGGTGTGTGATATATGATTATGTGCAAGACCATAGTTATACTATGGCATTGTGAAAACGAAGTACTCAATTTCTAATCGTTCCCTAAATTGATTAAGAAAAGTAAGCGATAAATGCACCCAAGAAATTGAAATTGATTATTATTTGATATTGAGCTTAATTAAGTAAATATTGAGGTAAGTAACTTTATTGAATTGAATTTAAAAAATTGAATTGAATGAGAAATATGTGTTAGTATTGAATTATGTTATATGTGTTATTAAAAGTAAAATATATTGATACATGAAATTTTGTGCTAAGGACTAAATTACAATATATATATATATAAAAGTGATATGTGAAATACATGATAAGGATTATTAGTGAATTATGGATGAATAATGAATTTAGAAACATATTGCATGTATTAAAGATAGTGAAGATATAAGCATACGGATTATCGGTGCAAGGATTAAATTATAAAGTATATAGAAGCATTATGCGAAAAGTGTAAAAGTGATATATGTGCATAATATAATTTTCCCAAGTAGACGAGATTAGAACTACTAGAATATTAGTGGCATGCCATTAAGGAACCTTAGCGTGCTCTTTATTATTAGCACATTAGTGCTCTCTAATTATTAAAACGTTAGTGCTCTCCAATTAGCACATCTGTGCTCTCTGTATAGCACTTTAGTGCTCTCTGTTCATTAGTGCATAATAATGCACCTCTGTATTTGTTCCGTATATTTGGTGTGTTCTATAAAGTCTACTTTGGGCTAAGAATATGAAATAGTGAATTGAAAATAGAATGTGAAATATGTTGCAAATATATGGAATATATGAGTTATATACTTATGAAATGACTATGGAATGGATATTGCAATTGTATAATGAAATGTGAAATAAATTGTGAAAAGCTATTTATATAGCAAGCATGAGAATTGAGATATTTGTGAAACAAATGAAATATGATATGGTTGTTGTAATAAACTCAAGTGTGACATGTCGAGAAATTAAGTTTATCAAAGTTGAATTTATATATAATATGTGCAAGTACGCTAACCAGTGTGGTTGCTTGATGCATAGGCAAGTGCCAAGCCATTGGTGGAATGGTAATATGATTATTTATATAATGCATTGAATTGGTAAGGTTTAAATTATGTAATTTTTTTTATGAAATGACTCATCATGCGATCAATTCAAAAAAAAAGGCTTTGGTTAAATGCACTAACTTGTGACCATAGTTGAAAGATATGATTATGACTTGTGTTTTAGGCATATGGGATAAATGTGGAAAGTAAAGAAATGCAAATGAAAATAAAGAAATTTAGAAGAGTTAAAGTTATATATAAAATCTTACTAAGCTTACATAAGCTTACTCCTGTGTGTTTAATGTTCTTTGTAGATTGATGTGAAATTAGTGGATCGGATCAACACATCAGGGCACACTATCCAGATTACTTCGGTAAATTTTATTGTGCCTCTTAAGGTTTATATGGCATGTATAGGGTTTAATTGAAAGGAAGTGAAGGTATTATAAACTTAGTTATCAACATTTTTCACTAAAACAGTTTTGGACAATAGTAGGACTTTGAAAATTCACCAAAAATTGTGGAAATTGAATTATAGGTTGAATAAAATATTAAATTAAATCTTATTGAATCTAGTTTTACATAGAAGAAACGATGTATGTAAAATAACTTCATATTACGAGATATTTAAAATTTTATGAGACAGGGTCAGAGTGATTTTAGAATCCCCTATTCTGACTTTGGAAAATCATTAAAATTTGTATAAAAATAATTATGGGTTAGATATTATATGTTTAAAATTATTAATGAGACTATTTTCAACAGAAACAAACAAGAACATTATCCAAATCCTGTATGAGGAGATAATTAATTTTTAGTGAAGAAGGGTCGAAATTGTTAGACAGTTGAACAGGGATGACTTTAAAGAATAAACTGTACTTATTGGCTAAACCATAAATTTTGAAAATTTTATGGTAAGAAGATATGTGAGTGTAGTTTTAGAGAAATTTAGCAGATCTTAATTCAGAGTTCTGTAGCTCAAGATCTAGATAATTTAATGATGATGACTTAAGTGGACAGCTTTGATATGATCATAAGTAAATAGTGTAATTATGTGTAATTATTCTGTAAACTCTGGTAACATTCTGTAACCCTATTCCAGCGAAGGATGTGGGTTAGAGGTGTTACATAATTAGAATAATTGAAGTAACTAAGAAAGTAAAGAAGCTAACCCGTATATAAAAAATTAATAAATAAATTATGAGGGATTGAAAGTTAATAATAAATTTGATTATGGTGGGCAAATTTGATTACGTTGGGTGACAGTGGTTACAATAACTCAAAATATTTTTTTTAATTTAACTCGAACAAATATATTTGATTTTATTTGATTCAAATTTCATCTCACTCGACTTGATTCGAGAAAATTTCAAATCAAATTAGGATGATAAAATAGGATTCGTCAACTCGATTAACTCAAAATTTTTTCATTCGATTCGATCGAATGCTCAACCCTAAATTTGACCATGATTTTATACAAAATAATAAAAAATAAATTCTTTTTAAAAATTTAGAAAATTTTGTATAAAAATTCTAAAAATTCTAAAATTACATAGAATATTATAAAAAATTAAATAAAAATAGATAAAGTGAGAAAATATAAGGGGAAATTATTTTTTTATTATAAGAAAATAAAAGGAAAAATATTCAAAATATACTTTGTTTTCATGATTTGGGTTTTGAAAAATAATTTAAATGAATTAAAATTTTGAATTGAATTTGAAAAAAAAAACACTATGTAATTATGACACTTTTTTCATGTTGCAACATTTCACAAAAACCAATATCGGAGTCAATTTCCCCTTTTGATCAAACTACAACAAGTGAAACCTTTAAGAACACATATCATCCACTTCATTCTCAATATCCTTCAGTTTCAAATTCGCATAAGACTTTTTTATATCCGATGTTTCTTTCAACCTATCCCAAACCAATCAAATCTTATTTTCGATCTATTAAACCAAATCCAAACCAATCATCCTCCTTTTTCCAAGCCCAATCCAACACAACAGAGTTTGACATTTCTATCGATACGAAGCCTCATATAAAACTTGTAACACCCCTAGCCCGACCCAATTATCAGATCCGAGCTACAGGATGACACATTCGTTGCAAGAATAACTACAATCAATTAGACAATAACATAATCATTAGAACATACAAATTATATGTTAAACACATTTATATTATGATACAATCAAATCCGAGTCTTAATTGAGCTTACGAAAACTCTTTTGTTGACTCGAGCATGAAATACGATCAAGTTTGTTGTTTTCTCTCCTTTGTAGATTGTCACCTTAGGAACTCGTAGAGTCGAATCATCACAAAGCTCACACTATTACCGAATTTATCATAATATGTTCTTTTTTGGTTGTTAAAGTTGTAGCATGTAAATAAGGATAAGGTGACATGGAAATGGTCATTTTCTTATTAAATGGTATGCTTGATATTTGTGGAAAAGGTTGACTTGAATGTAAAGCTTGGTATGTGACAAATTGATGCGACTGTCAAAGGCCGAAAATCAGGCTCATGAACGTGATGGGCTCAAATTTCCTCAAGGCCCAATAACGAGGTCGAAAGCCAAGTAAATCCAAGTAATATTGAACAATACCATCCCATACTTCGTTACCAAGGCCTAAGATGCGCATACGACTGAAAAAGAAAATCAAGATTCACTTTCCTGTTTTAAAGAAAATCAAGAAACTGAATCTTGGTCCAATTTTGTTGTTTTAGACAATTTCAAGAGTTAAGAAAATCAAGATTTCAAATCTTTGAAATCTTAGTCCAAGAAACCGAATCTTGCAGCCAAAATGCCTTGGATTTCATGTACGACCTTGAACGAGCCAATTTCGAGAGCAAACGGATCACAAGACCAAGTTCTTGAAACAATGGCCCATTAAGATGTATACAAACTCATCCTAAAGTTTGGAAAGTAATTTAATTGAATATCAGACAAAATTATCGAAGTGGTCAAATTGTAAAATATTTAAACTATAAGTCTAATTTTATTTTAATAGGTAGATCATCATGTAAGAATTCAGCCCAAGGAGCCCATTTAATTCCTTTGGCTGAATTCCTATTAAAAGTCCACACTTAGAATTATTTTGTATTTTTATTTGATGAGTTGTCATGTTAGTTATTCCATTAGGGTTAGGAAAACTTATTTTGGGGGCCTATAAGTAGCATGAACATCCACCCTTATAGAAGAACAATTGATTTTTGTTTTTTTTAAGTTAATACTAATTCTCTTTGAGTTTTTCTTTAAGAGTTGTTGTTGGGTTTCTTTTAGAAGTTGTTTTAACAATCTTTTAGGTTGTGGGAATCATCTTCAAGTTTTTCTTGCCAAGATATCTTTCTTAGAGCGAGAATTAGAGCCATTGAAAGGAGTAATGGATTCTTAATGTTTCCAAGGCTTCTTAGGACGTCATCTTCTATTTTTAAGTTTTAATTTATCATTTCTTATTTATTTTTATTTATTTCTTACTGTTTTGGCTTGCTTATTTTATTGATTTTCGTTCTAGGTTCAAATTGGTTTAAGAGAGACGTTCTTCTATCTTGTTCCATCAAGAAACACATCAAAATTAGGAGTTTTAATATTTTCTTGTTGTTTCAAATATTCTTGCACAAAATAGTTTGCTTTTGTCTTTTAAATCACTTCTAGCAAATCTGTTTTGTGTTTTGTTTTTCTAGATTTGGTTGGGGCGTTTTCTTGAGGTCTAAGGACAGTTTATTTCCTTCCAAGAAACCCTAATTCATTTTCTATTGGACTCTTTACCAGTCGGTTTATCTTTCTTTGCAAAATAACCTATAAGCAATTTGGTATTAGCAATTTGGGCGTTTAGGTGTTCGTGGTTGATTTCTAAACTGATTTCCATTGCAAAACAACCTATAAGCAATTTGGTATTAGTAATTTTCATTGACTCTTAGCCTTAGGTTTTCATTTGTTTTTGCTTTTTATTGTTCCTTTAAGCATTCTAACACTTTATTGTTTCTTGTATTAGTAAGTTAAAGCACGTTTCACATTTTGTCCTCCATGCAACACAATTCTTTGGTGTCTAGCCGATTTTGGACTCATAGTGCTATTAGGTTTACTTTGTTAGTTGATTCTAATACATTCTAATTAATTGATATAGACACTTTTAAAAGAATCACAAGATTAATTCTTACCTCATTGAGAATTTAATTTTATTTTTGAGTGCATAATGGTGAGATTTGTTTAATTTTTTCTTTTTGAGTGCTATGTTTTCTTTTTTTAGATTTGTCACAATGTCTTGTAGTGGCAAAGGGAGGGATGACCAGAGTGACACACCAGTAGTGACCATTGAAAGTCTTGCTGGTTTCGCAATGAAATTACAACGTAACCTAAATGAAGTCAATGATAAGTTCAAAAATAGGTTCGGTAGGTTGCAACGAAGTCTAGAGGATCAAGATGCAGCAGAAAGACAAAGGGATGCTATACTTCAGACAATGAGCAATACATTGAATTAGTTGTGGACTGAGCAAAGGACTCAAAATTGGGTGCTAATGATGATGAGGTTGAACAGCCTCATGCTCATAGACATAATGCTAGACGTGTCTCTCATGCAAATGATGAGACTTTGGTTAATAATGACAGCGAGCAACATTTTTTTTAGCTAAATAAAAGTTCTCAGTTCTAGAATTTCATGGAAAGAATGATCAAAAGACTTATTATGATGGAAAAAGTGATTATAAATTAGTTTTTCAATCCAAGAGGAGATGGCCAAACGAAATGAGGAATATAATTGAGCTATCACCTTTTGTGCAATGTTATTGGTGTAGTTTAAAAGATCATAAGGGTTTCCAATGTCCAATCAAATATCCAACTAGAGAAGAAAGTAAGTATGACTTTGTACCTTTTGTTGACTAATACTCTAATGGAAAAGAGATTTGTGATAGTGAACTTTGTGAACCAAAAAAAGATGATGGTGAGAATTTTTTCCTTGAATCTATTGAGTTAGAAGAGATAGAAACGTCATGTTCTCCTATTGAGATGTATTGTACTTAATTAAATATTCATAATACTTGTGAGGGGGATATGGGAAGTGAGGCAGAATCATGTGAAAAGATCGAGAGAAAGATACTTTGAGTGATAAAAGTCTACTTGATGGTCCAAATTTGGTGAGTGAAAATCCATATGAGCTAAAATTAGAGAGTTCTCAAGTAGAAAAAGAAAAAGAAAAACAAGAAAATACCCATATAAAAGTGAGAAATGATTATGTTTTAACTAACCCTAAATCAAATTTGTTTAATGGTGTTTCTTTATTACAAGATTTCAAGGATCCATTGACGAACTTCCAATTATATTACTCTACCATCGATAGATGATTTTACTTATGGGAGAGAGGTAAGTTGAACATTAATACTTCTCCACAAGTGCTACAATGTAAGGAATGTAAGAAAACATTAGAAGTTTATTTAATAAGGCATACCTTGAATGTTTTTAATAAGTATGCTACTAATTTTAGTTGTAAAATATTTTTTTACAACATGTTTTCTTGTTGGTCAAATTTTATTAAACCTTGGTTTGATAGTTCAATTGATTTTATGGGTTTATCTAGGTATGTCAAGGTTACTTTTGTTGCATTCGATAGGTTTATTAAAGAACTTTATGCATTTGATCTTGCAACAAAATTTTCTACCTTAGACTTTAAATATAAATTTTTAAATAATAATATTAAACTTCTAAATTTTGATTATTATGTGAAATTATTGACTAATCTTTGGAAATTCTTATGGATGACCATGCATATTCAAAGAAAGTTACAATTTATTTTTTACTTGAACACTCATGTGGCTAACATTTCTTTGTTTAGTGTTGATACCTTATTTTTAAAGGAAACGTCCATGATCGAAGCTAATTTGAAGGATTAAAATAATGTCTTTGATCTTGAGATAGTTTTGGTGTACAAGAAAACTTAGGTAAGTATTTTTTTATTTTATTATTATTTACTCTAATCCTTTTTATTTTTCTTCAGCTAAAGATTCAGGGATGAATCTTCTTGAGGAAAGAGGAATGATGCGAGTATTAAGGCCGAAAATCAGGCTCATGAACGTGATGGGTTCAAATTTCCTCAAGGCCTAATAACGAGGTCAAAGGCCAAGCAAATCCGAGCAAGATTGAACGGAACCATCCAAGACTTTGTTACCAAGGCCCTAGATACACACACGACCGGAAAAGAAAATCAAGATCCACTTTCTTGTTTTTAAGAAAATCAAGAAACAAAATCTTGGTCCAATTTTGCTGTTTTAGACAATTTCAAGAATCAAGAAAATCAAGATTTCAAGTCTTGGAAATCTTGCTCCAAGAAACTGAATTTTGCGGCCAAGGTGCATTAGATTTCATGTACGAGCTTGAATGAGCCAATTCCGAGAGCAAACGGATCACAAGACCAAGTTCTTGAAAAATATGGCCCATTAAGATGTTTACAAGCCCATCCTGAAGTTTGGAAAGTAATTTAATTGAATATCAGACAAAATTATCGAAGTGGTCAAATTGTAAAATATTTAAACTATAAGTCTAATTTTATTTTAATAGGTAGATCATCATGTAAGAATTCAGCCCAAGGAGCCCATTTAATTCCTTTGGCTGAATTCCTATTAAAAGTCCACACTTAGAATTATTTTGTATTTTTATTTGATGAGTTGTCATGTTAGTTATTCCATTAGGGTTAGGAAAACTTATTTTGGGGGCCTATAAGTAGCATGAACATCCACCCTTATAGAAGAACAATTGATTTTTGTTTTTTTAAAGTTAATAATAATTCTCTTTGAGTTTTTCTTCAAGAATTGCTCTCGGGTTTCTTTTAGAAGTTGTTTTAACAATCTTTTAGGTTATGGGAATAATCTTTAAGCTTTTTCTTGCCAAGATATCTTTCTTGGAAGGGGAATTAGAGCCATTGAAAGGATTTGTGGATTCCTAATGTTTCCAAGTCTTCTTAGGACGTCATCTTCTTTTTTTCTAGTCTTAATTTATCGTTTCTTGTTTATTTTTATTTAGTTCTTATTGTTTTGGCTTGCTGATTTTATTGATTTTCATTCTAGGTTAAAATTGCTTCAAGGGAGATGTTCTCCTATCTTGTTCCATCAAGAAACCCATCAAATTAGGAGTTTTAATCTTTTCTTGTTGTTTCAAACATTATTGCACAAAACAATTTGATTTTGTCTTTAAAATCACTTGTAACAAATCTATTTTGTGTTTTGTTTTTCTAGATCTGGTTGGGGCATTTTCTTGAGGTCCAAGGACAGTTTCTTTCCATCCAAGACACCCTAATTCATTCTTTGTTGGAATCTTTACCAGCCGGTTCATCTTTCTTTTGTTTTAATTTTGTTTGATTCTTTTTTGTGACAACTAATTTGTTTTTGTTGTTTCCCGTTTCAGTTTACATTTGTCTAGAGATTTAGGTTAAATTCGTAACTTAGACAAGCTACAATCCTATTCCGCATGCGTGTCGTATCATTCCATATCAGAAATGGTATATGGGCTAGCTATGGTTGACGTTATTTAGTTGATGATATTTAAACTTGCATATATCATATATGTATGCTAAGAATTGCATACAAAATAAATGGTAAGTTTGCAATGCTAAGCAAGAAATGTAGCTTGTATGTTTTGGTAAATTGCAGGTCAAGTTCATTGATTGTTTGGAAGTAAGTTTAATGTATGCCTTGTTTTGGTTCAAGATAAGGTCTCATAGGTTCATAGGGTATAAAATGAAATGAGTATGTAAGTTGTAATAAACTTAAATGCTATAATTGAAAAGCTTTTGTGAAAAAAATGGTTTGATTAGGTCTAAATGATGAATATGTACTGAATGTCATGTTAAATGACTGATTAAAATTGTAATAAACTTTTTTGGCATGTTTTGGTTAGGTAGAATTGCTAGTTGGGTGTTAATGTTGAAAGGTTTTGGTTGGAAGCTATAGGATAGGTACCAAAATGTGCATTTTAACAAAAATAAGGGTCACGTCCCGACAACAAACATCCTATGTCGCAATGTCCATTGTAGTAAGTGACGTCGTAATATCAGTATGCATGAATTTTTTATGTGACTTACTATGTTGACGACATCACGATGTGAAAACTATAAGGATGTGACATCAACCTGAGATTTTCCAAACTTTACTATTTGGTCTATTTCATGCTCGTGTTAACAAAAGAGCTTTCGTAAGCTCGTATAAGACCTAAAAATGATTGTATAACATAATTTGAATTTGACTAATTCTTAATTACATGTGTGAATGATTAAATGTTGCATAATTGACCGCAGTTGCTCTGGCAATGAATGTAGCATCCTTTAGCTCAGGCTTGACGATTGGGTCAGACAAATTAAGGGTGTTAGAGAGAGGTTTTTAGAGTAAGATCTTAGGTGGAAAATAATGGTGAATTTGTAATTTGAGATGAAAATGAAGGAAGAAAGCAAGAAAAATGAAAGAAAAAAAGGTATTCTTCCTCTTGTAATGGACGACACAAGGGTGGAAAATAAGCCATTTTTTGTATTTTTCTTTTATTTTATTAAGCTATATAAGACATGGTCAAAACTCAACAAAAATAAAACAAGTAGTTCTAATTTAACCCTTAATTTTAAAATCCCAAATCTGTAACTCTCATAACTCCTAACACTAGCAAATATTTCTAATTATAAAATCTAATTATAAACTCTTGTCAATTAGCCGAATTACCCCTCTAATGGTAAATTGCACTTAAACCCTCTTCCTCATAATCACTTATCACTAAGCCCATATTTTACTTAATGAAATTATTACACTTTAGTAATAATTCACCATGTCACACTCCATTATAAAATCATTAATTAATCCAAACTTTATTTTTAAGAATTTATGGTACTCTTCCCAAAATAGTGCCACTTAAAACATCATTAATTTTGAAATGTTACATCTTTTCCCACCCTTATTCAATTTGACACCTTTCTACCCCACTTCAATAAGCTATTTAGATTGAAAGATAAAATTCTTCACTATCCCTTCCATCCTTCATCTCTTACTTTAAAATGCTATGCTAATTGTCAACTTCACTTGTTGACTCACTTCTAATTATCATCTCATATCTTGATGTAAGAAAGATGATTGAAAAAGCCTATTTCATTTCACCATTCACCTACTTTCATAAGTGGATTACATGTCATGATATTGCTTAGTTGACCTTCCACCATTTTATCACTTAATGATCATATAAATTTCTCTTTTAATTAGTTTCTAACATTTGTCTCTCATAATATAAATGTCTCTTTTACTTAGTTTCTAACATTTATCTCTCACAACATTATCCACATGCTTGGGAGAGTAAAATTAGAAGTTTGCACAATTTATTTTAATTTTACCCTTTAACTATGGTCAAACCACACTTAAGTTCTCCAATTCCCTTTCAAATTTCAAATTATTCCTTTTTACCAACTTCCATATTTTATCCCATAGAAGTTCCTCTACTGTATTAATAATAAAATTATTCTCAAAACACAAACTATATCGTTATATTCTCAAAATTATAAATTATTCCAGAAATGACAGTTCATGTCCTAAATTAGTATAACTACTAGTATTAGAATTTTGAGAAATTTACATTAGCATATAAAATGTATTATGCACATAAGTATAACCTCCACCACATCAATATTGTATAAAGTGCATCATACATGACATGGTATACAAGTATATCCTCCACAAGACCAGTATTGCACATAGTGCATATTAATCTCATACTCTCCGATACCTCATACACAATAATACACAATATTGTTCAATGTTCATATTGCCATTCCAATCATATCCATATCTATTTTCATCAATTTTACACAACATTATATTCATTCTCATATCAATTCACATTAAGAGCACAAACACTCTCTCAATACATTCTATACATAATTCTTAATACATTAGCTAATTTCTTTATCAATTTACTCATTATGTTCATCCATGGGATCATATCTTATATTATCCATTCCTTTTCCAATTTATTTCAAGACACGCATATAACCATTTCAATATGCAAATATAAGCAATCCATTCTTTTAACAAAAAACAACAGATTCTCATTTTCCAATAACCATAACAAATACAAATTCACAACATTTCAATTCACCTTATTTTATACACATATTACCAATAAAACTTGACTATTACACTTATCATTTTAACATTTTTTTGCATATACCCTTTACAATTTTAGCACTATTTATATCAACCAATATACATATTTACAAACAACAAAATCAAGTAAAATATGGGGCAAAGGGAATTCATTAATAACTTGTATATAACTTTAGGTACTAAAATGACACCAAACCTTTAATCTTCTTCAATAAAATATCTTATATTTTCCCTTTTTCTCCACCAAGTTTCTCTACTTTTTTTTTCTCTTTCCTTACTTCATTAACTTAACTTTAATACTCAAAACCTAATTCTCTTTACTTCAAATTTTCAAACCAAGCTTCAACTCTTTTAAGTAAATCAATGAATGGAATTTTTTTTTATATTTGAAAATATTGATTAGTATGAGAAACTATGGAGAAATTAAAGGAGAAAAATGAAAGAGCACTTACCTTCACTGGTAAGGAAGAAGAACAAAGAAAGTTATACTTTTCTCCATGAATTCCAACTAATATTTAATTCAATGGTCAAAATTCCATCTTACATAATTAGTGGAAATCCAAGGGTTGAGATTTAACCTCTTAATTATCAAATTTCATTAAAAATTATAATATATAATGTCTTTGAAGTTCCACTTTACCCCTTGCTTTAATTCCATTTCATAATTTAAGCTAATGCTAATATGTCATTTCTCAATTACTTTGGTTTAATTCCCTTCTAATTCCCTAACATTATTCAATTAATAAAAATATTATTCCCACACAAGCCCTTTAACTTTTCCATTTAAGACCCCATATTATATAGTTTGTATTTCTAAAATTCACTATTCATCTCATAATTAACTACTCATATCTCAAAATAGTAACGTTATGGACAATGTCGTTTTAAAGACATTTTTCCAGATTTAAGGCCTAATTGTGTTACCTTATTAATTTTGAATATATAAATATTGATACTAAAAATGTAAAAGAATTCGTACATATCATAGTCAATAAAACTTGTGACATATAAAGACCCAAACTTCCCTAAAAAAGAATGGCTAGAAACAGTTTGCTTGGTAAAGACGAAACTAAAAGAACGAAATAAAAGCCACTCTTCCAAATCTTCTCCATTTATGGAAAGAGAGAGAGTTCTTCCAAGAGAGGAAAAAAAATTAAATCAATAATTAAAGAAAATCCGAGTATTTCCCTACCTCCCTCTTCTGCTCGCTAAAGTTTCATCCAAAATCTATTAACTCTCTATTTTTAGGAATTTTCTTTTGCACAATAAGCTCTCCAAAATGGTTAGTTGTTGTTTCTTCTTTGTATTTTCCTAAAATATTTTGATGTATTTGTTTATGTTTAATTATTGCATTTTATATATAATTTTTTGTTAGTCAAATAAGATTAATTTGAAACTTCTAAGCTTATGTCTTGTGTGATATGGTTTTCTCTTTTGAAACAGGACCAATTGGACAATGATAAAAAGGAGTTAGTGGAGCGGTTCATGTACATAGCTGGAGAAGGGTAATTTGATAACTTTTGCAGTTCCACTTTCAATAAGTAGTTTGAAAATTGTTTGCAAAAAAGGTTTATAATCAAAGACAAAAATCAAGGAACAATAGATGTTTGATAGAATAGATAAGATAGTAATGGAAGTATAAAATATTGTAGAAAACAATAGAAATTAAAGATCAAAAAACTTAAAAATGTAGCATTGATATTAATGACTAAAAAGGTTCTAAGTGACCCTTAACAATTACCCTTGTCATGCCTTTTTTCCAAGAGAGGAATATTGGTTTTTCATTTTTCTTATTTTCTTTCTAATATCAAATTAACCTTTTGCTTAAAATCCACTTGATTCAAATATTTTATCATTATTTTTTGCTAAAAATGCTTTAATGTCATCTATCATTAGAAGAAAATTATTTCCAAAATCTTGTCAATGCTAAGTGATAAGTTACCATTTTTTTTAATCATCATTTAAAAAAAGACCAAGTCATCAAGAGCTTAAAAGTGTCAACTTAAAAGTTTAAAATAGAAAAATATAAGCTACAAATGTAATTTCAATCATTTTAATTTATAATGCACAAAATTAAATTATAAATATAAAAAATAAATATTTACTTTTGGAGTGTCAATTTCATTTTGTTTAATATAAACATATGTACAAATGTATACGCTGAACATAAAATTTTTATGGTATTCCATCTTTGCATATGTATTCTCAAGTCATGCACTTCATCTGCTTACATAAAATATTCTTTAAAGCTTTTTTATATTATTTTTTTTAATTGTGAATTTTATGAGAATACTTTAAAATCCTACCTTATTATATAGTCAGGTTTGTCAATGGTTCGATTTTATCTTACCAACATGAAAATTTCTTTTTAAGGTAGAAATGTATAATTTCTTTATTTTTTTTTCAAGTTTGTTGCTCAATATGCATTTATTAGCAGGTAGAAAGTTTGATATTGTTATTGTCTGACTATTAAAGATAAAGATATTGAAAAAGAAAATGATCTAAAATTTAAAAAATCAAGATAATTTCAATCCAACCAGACTATTTTTATGCCAATCACTTTATAGAAAAAATGTGATTAGGTATACAATTTGTTAAACCGATCAAATTTAGTTTACACAAAAAATTTCAATGCTTTTGTTGTCTAAAAAAAAGTGCAAAATCACCTTAAAACACTAAATCTGATATTGAAAATCAAGTTTAGTTTACTTGTGATTTGGAATGATCAATATAGATACTTAGTTTTGGTTATTAATATTTTATCTCTTTTTAGAGATAAATGAAATTATGTTCTAGAAAAATATAGTTCGAAAAATAATAATAAAGTTAACTCAAAACAAGTATCAATGTTGCTTTCCTTTATATCTTTTTCAGGTGAACAACTCTTTTTTAGAATAGTAATTTTTCAGAAAAATCACTATTTGGGAACAACCATAGCAAGAACAAATAATTTCAGAACAAGCTTCTAGTTTACAACAGTTGTCGTCTAGTGTTGTTATAATTTAAGAACAACTCTTGTTGAGAATAACTAATGTATGAAATAACTCTTGTTTAGAGCAACCTTTACTAAGAACAATCATATTGAAAATAATTGATATTTGGAAAACGTCAAAATAACCTTTATTCAAGAACAACTTTTCTTTACAAACCACTCAAGTTCCAGGAAGGATTTTGCAGAAGATGTTTCACAAGATATTGCTTCACTAAAGTAGAAGTGAAAACAACCTTGGAATATGGCAAGGTTCGGTTATATTCACTCTTGGGATATTTTGAAGAGATTAGATTGATTGATCAAATATGGAAGTAGTTAAGAGGTTTCCCCTTAACGTTTTCCTATAACATTTAGTGTGGCCCCCTTTCATTTAGAAACATCATAAACTCTTGTTCACTATTCACCATTATTACCAACTTAAACTATTTTTAATATACCATTAATATATTTGTAACTAAAAGTCTTATTCATTACTCCTATTAAATAGCTAATTTTGTAACTCTCATTCTCCACACCTATAAATGAGTTCTCACAACTCATTGGGGGTATTTTACATTTTGAAATTCTATGTTTGAAAACTCTCTAAAGCTATCTCAACATGCTCCTTTACTCAGCTACGCTTAGCCTTTCTCCACTCTACAAACTATGACCTATTGTTGCATTCAATGTTACAAGGTTTGCTCCAGTATTCCTCTCCGTCTACATTCCATTCATTTATTTATAATGCTTCTCTTTACCAATGAACACTCTACAATAAATGGATTTAGATATTATAAAAGGTACAACACTTTCTTTAGAGATTTTCTTTAATATACATTTTATATATGTATATATATTATTTCAAATAATAGTAGTTGTGAGCTTTTCCTTATATTTTAGGATACATTAGTGAGATTTATACCTTTATTTTTAAAGAAAAACCAAAAAGTACCATGTTCTTCCCACCTTTTTATGAAAAAAACAACAACATGCACTTCTCACTTTCTTAAAGAATATATAAAAACATGTTCTTCCTACTAATTTTAAGAAACACAAAAATTGGTCGTTCTCACCTTTTTAGAGAAATAAAGAGCATGTTCTTCCCACTATTTTTAAGAAACACAATGGAGGTCATTCTCCCTTGTTTAAAGAAATAAGGAGCATGCTCTTCCCTTTTTTTTAGGAAAAGGTTAAATGTAAAATTAACACATGAACTTGTCCACTTTTCTCAAATTGATATCTATGGGTTTTTTTTGTCCCAGATTGGCATCTAAACTTTTTTCCGTCCACTAGTTTGGTACCTGAGACTAACACCGTTAAGTCTGAAACAGGTGGCAGTATCAAATAGTGGTATATGTCATTAGTGACATCATGATGATGTCATTATTTTTCTTTTCTTTCATTTTTCTATTTCTTTTTGTCCTAGTTTTTACCCTTCCATTTTTCCTTTCACGTTACTAGTAATCCTCCTCCCCCTTTTTTCTTTCATTCGCCCCTAGTTTCTCTTTTTCTTGCCTCATCGCCATCATTACCATCGTTGTTTCTCTTTTTAAATTCTATGTTATTGTAAAAATCTCAACCCTTCCATTTTCTAAAAAAATGCATCCTTTTCTTTATAAAAATAAAAAGGTGAAGTTTCCAGATAATCCCAGAGGATTTTCTTTCATTTTCCTTCACATTCTCACCAACCAAACAGAAGGCAAAAATCAAAATACAAAGTTTACACCTTTAATCAACCAAAAACGAAAAATGCTCTTTAAATTAAGAAAAAAAGGGGATTATCTGAGTAGAAAATCAGCAACTAAGTAAATAGGCAATGAAGTAACGCTCTTGATTAAAACAGGCCATGACTTCACCATTCCTAAATACCACCTAACAAAACCCATCTTCCCAAACGACGCCTTTGAAGACAAAAAGGAAGAATAAAATGAAGAACTGAAAAACAACTAGGTCTCGATGGTTTTTACCCCAATCTTTATTTGGTTAGAAGATGGTAATCAAATAATACTTTGAACAAAAAAAACCCATGATATAACAACATTATATTCCACCAGATTTCATAATGTATCAAAGGCACAACAATTTGGTTAAAATATTAAAAGAAATGTATTTCTCTGTGTTCTTATAACTTCCAACAATTTCAAGTCTATAAGTTTCCATTATTATTTTATAGGAATAATGTAAAATGTAATTGCATAATCTTAACCTAAATAGACTAAAATAGGAAATATTCAACTACAGAACAACTCTGGCCAGAAAAAAGAAAAAAACATATCAACCATTCAGTAGTTCATAATAATAATCCATTGAATATATTAAAATGAATGATACAATCTGCCAATACTTAAAGCGATATTTGATGGTTGAAGCTAGCAAAATGAACACATATTAGACAATAGTTGCCATATAGATAGATTTCATTTTCTCTTCCAATGGTGTCTCTTAGCTTTAAAAGGGTTTTCGTGTGGTAGCTGAACAATGCCTTTGTAACACCCGCCCATATCTCGTCTCTGTTACCGGGTTAAGGATCAGAGTGTTATAGATCCAAACAAAATAATTTATCTCAATTCAAAACAAGTATTCAATTAATTAATAAATCATTTCATAGAATAAATATTCACATAGGCCTTAATTTGGGTTTTCGGGGTTCTAAAATTAGTTTAAAGTAATTGAGGATCAAAATAAATCAAAACATAAATTTTAGGAGAAAAACTTGAAAATTTGGAAATAGGGGTCACATGGTCATGTGACACAGACCAAACTGTGTGGATATTTGAAGTACAGACACACGGCCGTGTCTCAGACCGTGTTTGAAACCATGTAACTCACTGACTTGGCTCACACGATCATGTTGTAGGTCGTGTGCTAGCCCGTGTAACTCACTGACTTGAGACATATAATCGTGTCTTAACCCGTGTCTCAAATCGGGTCAAACCTGCACTAAAACTAACATATCACACACAACCGTGTGGAATGACCGTGTGGGGCACACGGCCGTATGACAGCCCGTGTGCTTCCAAATTAACTCATTCACAAGCTAAAATCAAGCCAAACTTGCCCAATAAGGTACACCTAAAAACACAAACCATCCTATGACCAAAACAATCAAACATACATTTAAAACATATCAAAATTAATAACCTAAACTTCTAACCAATGTACTATTCATAGAAACCTCAATTATAACCAAACATTACCCCAAAACTTTATCCATTAACACACCTCATTTCAACTTTCATAATCAACCACACTATTATGTTCTAACATACTATTAAAGTTTACCATTCCACATTACATATTATGATCACAAATACAAAATAAATCTTCATATCTTACAAAATTCTAATATTAACTTTCATACAACAAAACCTATATACATGCCACAACCTTAAAAGAGATGGAAATGCTACCAAAAGTAGGTGGATAGTGTGAGCTTTTATGTCAATCCTTCCAGCCGTCCACAATTCTTAACTACAAAATAACATGAGATAAACCAATAAGCTTGATAGCTTAGTAAGATTATTGTGCATAATTTTACTTGACTTGCTTTAAGTAATTTAATCACTTAAAAATATAACATGAAAATTAAAATTCTAAATTGCATTGTCTATAAGTTTTCAAGTATTTCATCATCACTAGAATATATCAATTCCATGTAATCCTTTGTATCTTTTAATCAAGTTCATCAATAATTAGTTCACATATTTAGTCCTTATTCCATATTTCAAAGCATCTTAGATACAAAAGCAGTGACACCAAAATGCAACAAAAGCATGGGTGTACATTAAGGGGAACCATAGTGCTGATAGAGGCACGAATGTGCAAATAGGAATACCGAAGTACAAACAGGGGTACGAAGTACATACAAGAGTATTGAAGTACAAATAGGGGTACCGAAGTACAAACAGGAATACCGAAGTACATACAGGAGTATCTAAATACATACAAGAGTATTGAAGTACAAACATGGGTACCAAAGTACAAACAAGAGTACCGAAGTATATTCACATATATGTATATATGTATAAATGAATTAACTAGAGATAAAAAATATTGAACACAAGCAATTTCATTTACGTATGGAAATACTATAAACTTACCTACAACACTACTGATTTAAACACAGGGATCTATTTTGCAATTTTCCCTTTTACTCGGTTTAAGTATTTCTGGCTTGATTCTTGATCTATATAATAAATAATTGCGATCCATTAATTTTATATACATTTCGAATTCAAAGTAATGCATATGACCTTTAGCTTTTCATTAATTACACATTTTCCCTAAACTTTTATATTCATCACAGTTTAGCTCTTGTACTCAAAATTTTCCAATTTAACAAAACCTTGCCATCTCCCCAAGTTAACCAAAATTCATACTAAGCTAGGGCAGTCCACATCTATTCAAAAATTGCAAAATTTTCCTAAAATTTAAGTATTTAAATAATTTACTCCATTTACTAAAACTATAAAAAAATCAATCAATAAAAGAGTCAAAATCAACATCTAACACTTCAATACCATTATTTAACATTCAAATTAACAAGAGTTCATCAATGGTAATATCTAAACTATTTAACAGCTTTAAAAACTAAGGTATGGGTTAGTTGGACCTAGTTGTAATGATCTCAAAAACATAAAAATTTCAAGAAACAAGCTAAAAATTCATACCATGCATGGGCCTTATGTTTGGCCGAAACACAAGCACCAAAAATGGTGTTCTTCCTTGGGATTTTCGGTTCAAAAATGTATTGTGGAAGATGACCATGTTGTTTTTCTTATTATTTTACTTTAAATTATCATTATTTACCATTCTACCCTTTTTAATTAACATACATTTCAACTTTTCACAATGGCATATTTACTTCATAAATCCCCTCTACTTCATTAATTTTACTATAAAATCAAATAACTCATTAATTACTAAGGTTTGCACTTTTCACAATTTAATCCTTTTTATTCAATTAATTAATTAAACCTTAAAATTTCTTCAACAAAATTTAATACGACTTTAATGTAACTCCATAGATAATAATTAAATAATAACCACGACCTCACATATCAGAATTGTGGTATCAAAACCACTATTTTCGTTGCTGCTGAAAATGAGATATTATAGCCTTGTTGGGGGAACTCCCTGATTCGATCCACGGCGTGTTTGGTTGTCGAACTTGTGCCCAAACCCAAAACCATACCCGACTCAACGAACTCAACAGCTTTGTTAGCGGTGATTTTTTTCAATTCATCTTGGGTTAGAATGATAGGTGGGGACATAGGTAGGAGACATAGATAAAGCGTTTATTGAAGCAGCAGTTTTAGACCAAGCAATCCCTATCTTTTGAGGGTTAATAGCAATGATGGAAAAAACAAAAGAAAGAAATTAATTACAGGACAAAAAATTTTGAGAAAACAGTCAAAAGAAAAAAAAAGAGTTTTTATTTTTTATTTTTTTAGATTATGACATCAACATGACATCATTTATGCCACGTGTCATAATCTTATTCCACCACCTATCCTGAACTTAACGGTATTAGTCTTAAATACCAAACTAGTGGATGGAAAAAAAAGTTTGGGTACCAATCTGGGACAAAAAAAGCCATATGTACCAATCTAGGAGAAGTGGACAAATTCAGGTACTAATTTTATACTTAACCCTTTAGGAAACACAATAGCATTTTCTTTGAAGGGGACAATAGCATGTTATTTCAAAATTTTAGTGAAAAGCATCAACATACTTTTCTCAATATTTGTCTAGAAACACAAGTTATTTATTGGGGAAAATAAATTGCATATTCTTCTCATTTATATCAAAGAAACATATGGCCTAATATTCCTAACGTTTTAAGGAAAAAACAATAGTATGATATTGTCAACTTCTTTAGAGAAAACCAATGACATGTTTGTTGGTTTTTCTCTGTAAGGAAGAAAGGAAAGATAGACCAAACTTAGCAATCAAATGTGATTTGCTATGTTCTTATATTTTCAATACTAAATTCACATACAAAGTTTAGCCTTATATAGGAAAAATATTGACAAGTTGGCAAGCTTAGGAACTTGAAATTACTCATTGGTTGATTTTTGTCTAATCAGCACTGCTAAAATTATCTTATCAAATTTAAGATAAATAAAATAAGCTAACAACTTTCTAAACTAGTTGACCCTTCAGTAACTTAAAGTATGCCACTCAATAAGACAACCCGCGTCTTGTGTGTTTGCGAGTCTTGTTCATATTTGGACAACCTGCCAAATAGTCTGCCAATGGGTCTTCACTAAATAGTTTACCAACTAACAGTCTGCCATTCTTCTTGCATTTGGCTTGTCAGCTAGATGACTCACACCATTGTTGTCTGCGGGACTGCTTGATTTGTTCACACTTTGCTTGTCTACCGTATGTGTGAGCTGTTGCATGAATGGCCATCTCACAATACTCCTCTTTGGTCTTCATACTGCAAATTTCAATTTCATTCCTCAACTTCTCAAACCTCGTTATTCCAAAAGGCTTGGTTAGAATGTCTACCAACTGTCTCTCTGTATTGCAATAAACTAGAGTCACTTCCTTGTTCTATTCAACTTCCCTCATAAAATGGTACTTGATCTTGAAGTGTTCTATTTTTCCATGGAAGGAAGGGTTCTTTACAATTGCAACAACATATTGATTATCACACAAAATTTGTATTGCTTCATCATGTATAAGATTCAAGTCATTTAGAAGTTTTTCAACCAAATTACTTAGTTGATTGCTGCTGGTGTTGCCACATACTCCACCTCACCCTTGGATTATGCAACAATTTGCTGCTTCTTGGAACTCCAGGAGAACACGCTAGAACCAAGTGAGAAGAGATATCCAAAGGTGCTTCACATATCATTTACTGATCCTACCCCAATCACTGTCACTATAGCTCACAAGCTTCAATACATCTGCTTTTATAAACCAAACACCAAATTTGGCAGTCCCTTTGATATATCTTAGCACCCTCTTAGCAACCTGAAAATGTGATATGTTATAGCAATGCATGAACCTTAATAACAAACCTATTACATACATAATATATGGTCATGTTGTTCTTAAATACAACAAGAAAGATTGAATAAAATAACAATTAACCCAGAAACCATGTGAACTTCTATACTAACATGAAATAGAAAGCAATCACCAGTGTTTAGAAAAGAAAAATAAAAGAAACAAGTGGAGAATACTATTCCTGGACAACTCGACTTGAATCTATCTATTTCTTCTTGTGTCGTACTCAGGGCTTCTCGTCAAGAGCTAAGCTGCATCTATTTCATGTCGGTTTACTCGTTGAAGCTTAAGATGTCATAGCCGAAAGGTTCAAGGGATAAGTTGAAGAAGATGATCGAAAAATCTCTCTCCCCTATTTTTTCTTTCTATGTGAATATTTATATTTTCCCCCAAATAGCCCAAGTGTCTTTTCATCAGAATCATGCCGCCTCTATACGTACAAGTTAGTTGTACCAGACTAGACAACTCATGCATTTTTGTTCCTATTCGGATAGCTGTCAAGTGCAACGACAATTCCAGGTGCAATCTGAAATTACTTATGTAGCAACATTAGTACCAAAATATGATAAAATTAAGGGTAAATTAGCTAAGATCTATTGAGTCGTAAAATGTAAATTACTAAATTGAAAATACTAATATATGTGCTAAAGATAACTAAAAAGGAAAAATTTAACCAATAAGTAGGGAGAAAACATATGTTCTTTCTAGTTTTTTCACACCTCCAAACTTGAGTTTTTATTTGTCCTCAAGTAAAACAGAAACTGGCAAGGCTACACAAGAATTCACTAAGGTAAATGATCATTCTAGCAACTTGAATCACCTAAAATTCCAATGAATGATTCACATTCAGATGACAGAATATTGTATCGACAATACATAAGTAAGAATGACTAAGATTGCATCTTCATCAAAACCAGCATCATGCTTCAAATCCTAAATTTTATTTACCAATACAACATTTATTGTACAATATATGTTTTGTTTTTGAAAATGGGATATCATTGAATTACTGTACCCTTGTTCCTGAGAAGTAACGATGGAGTGCAACAAACCCCTAGGGAGTACGTAATTGTGCCAACACACTCATGCAGCGACAGCCTTTGGCTAGATTCATTTTTCTAATGCTTGCATTAGAGTGTTCCCTTTTTAACATTTCACAATACACCCAATTTGGAGTGTCTCTTATTCATAACTATATATACATATGAGTAGCTGTAAAAGGTAGATTCATTTAAGATTCAAGGAATGCTACTAGTCATCCATTACTAATACAGTCTAAATCATTCATTAAAGAATTGAAGATACAACATTCAGTCAAATTTATCTAACTCATTCATTGATAGTTCACATGATTCAAGAATTTAGCATCGAATGTAACAAAAATTTTCAACACATTTGCTTTAACCATAAATAAACCTTGCATGCTTCATTAATATTTAAAAAAATTGAAATGTGGGTGTATTTCCAATTCCCATATGCATTCCCCCAAACATAAAGTTTGCATTGTCCCCAATGAACTAAGATTAAAATGCGATGACAATAAAAATGCAACGACAATGTTCACTAACAAAATGAAAATTACAGCTACATGCAATGCATGAATACTACAGCTAAAAAATAAAATAAACTAACTCAGTTTTCCTCAGCCATCAATGTGGTTGCACGATACTTCTTCTTCCTCATCTTTTTGTCCTCCTTCTTGTACTTTTTGACTTTGGAGCATTTTCTCTTCTTTTTTTGGGCTTCACACGGTCCTCAGATCGTTCATCAGTTTTTGGTGCTGCCCCAGCATCATCGATTGCCCTAACAAATTGTGGTGCTCCTCACTTGTTACCTCTGCAGCTTCTACCGGTCTAGCTCCATCTTGCTCTAGATTATCATTAGTTGTGTCCACAAATTTGGATGCATTGACAATGTCCTCAACAGATTCTTTCTCAGTAGCTTCTGTCTTAGTATTTTCTTCCTCAACCTTTTCATTCATAACTTCAACACAAACGTCTTTCTCTTCCACATCAACTTCCTACCCAACAACAGGCGCCTCTTGACCAGCAATGACGTCACCCTTGACCAGGCTATCAATCCTTCACATGCACTCCTCAACGTCCCTTGAGTCTTCTTCTTTCTCAACATCAAAGACATGTACAATGGGAGGGGTTTCCACCAATCTATCTCGGTCCCCTTGGTAATCTTCCGCAGAGGAGGGTTCATACTCTCAGATAATCGATGGGAACACTAGAAATTCTTAGAGTGGGGTCAGGCTTAACTAACGTAGCGTTGCTACAATAGAGTTGTTATAGACCCTAGTATAAGCGTAGAACAAATTTTGTGATCTGTACATATCCTCTATTGTAGCGACAAGCCTGATCTGCTTATTGCTGATGGAATTGGTCAGCTTTTTGATATCCTTTATTTTGCGCAGTAATGATGTCTTTGTAGTCAAGTTTGTTCCCACTATTTCTTCTTTGGTTTTTCTTTTCCTTGTCTTACTGGTCTCTGCCTCCTTTATTGTCGGCTTATCTTTGCCACGATTAATTCTTTCAATAGACACTTCATTGATCGGACCCTTATTTTCCAAGACCTCTTCATCATTATGGGGCACAATTTCTTTCTGCTGGCATAGTAGCATCACCAATAATGGGAAAAGTAAAATTTTAGTTTTCCTTACAGCGTAGTCAGCAATTTCCTGGTGGAATATTGTGCCAACATCAATTTTTCTGCCCTTGGCAATTGAATGTATCGGACACATTCTATCAAGGTTGACGATGGTGCTATGAGTAGAGGGCAGTAGCCTGCAGTTGACAAAATGAAACCAGATTTTGCTTTGCAGTGTCAGGAAGTGGCGGTGCATCGTATAATTCTTTTGATGTTAACCCGTCCACAATGCTCCTTCGACATATAAATCTTTCACCAAGAAGTCCCTTTTGTTGTCTATGATATCCTTAATAAACTTGGAGTGTTAATCGACATCTACTTTAGTGTTGTACAACTCATTGATTTTTGTAGCATCCCATGGGATTAAACCTTCTCAAACAAAGATAAAATGCAACTCATGGCCATAAAGGTTAGCATAAAACTCACGTACCAATGAAGGAGAATAGCTTCTAGGATGTGTGCAGAAAATCTCCCACTTCAACTTAGAGATAGTTCTAGAGACTTATGTGCCCAAGTCTTGCTGTTGCAAAAGGAGAATGCCCTGTTTTGGGTAGAAGTTTTGCTTTAAGATGTTTTCAAATCAGTCTTTGGCCACTTTCGTTAAAATGATTACCGGCTCATTTTTCTTCGTTGGCATGGAGGATTCTAACTCACGAATTGTAGTTGCAGAGGATGAGTGTTCTTCAACAGGCTTTGTGGCTTTCTTGACTGATCCTCTCATTCTTACCATATTTTGTTTGTTTTGTGGAGTGAAGATGGTTTAAAGGTGTCAAGGTACAAACTTGGGGAAGAGAAAATGAATAATAATTACTGCTTGGGTGTTTGACAATCGGCACAGTGAAGAGGGGTTTATAATGAGTGAAAGAAGAATATAGAATGACGTGATTTTCTAAAGGGAAATAAAGCTGGCGGGAATAATTACGTCTAATTAGAATTGCGCCCACTCAGACAGATCAGACGGCTAGGTGGCTTTTAATGAAACGGTGAGATCTAAAATTTCTTATTTGCCCTCATTTTTGTTGAGCCAGAAGTGAGAGTATAATAGTACGAATTGTGTTGAAAATAAAGCCCAAGTGCGTCGACAATACCTAATTATTCTACAAAAATAGAAATAAATAAAAAAAGAATAAAACAAACTTGAACACAAATAAAATTAAAATAAAATTAAAATTTTTCGACCAATTTAATGGTCTTTACCTGCTTATTATCAATATTCCCAAGATAATGTTTCAATCGCTAGCCATTCACTTTGAATTAGTGTCTATTATTTAAATTTCTGATTATGACTGCAAAATGAGGAAATACTTCGAAAACATCAAAAGATCCAAACCAATGAGAGCGCAATTTACCTGGGTGCAACTTCAGTCTAGAATTGAATAATAAAACTTGTTAACCCGCAGTAAATTGTCATTGCAAAATAATCCTGTCATGCTATTATTTGGTCTTTTCCTTGTAAATTGCAGTGTGTTCATAGCCATTTCACCTAATCTCCTTTAGTTCAGTGATATCCAATAGCATTTTCTTTCCAGCAGTGTCATAGTCCATGTTCACTTGTTTAATTGCCCACTTTGCTTTGTGTTCCATTTCAACTGGCAAGTGACATGCTTTCCCAAAAACCAATTGATACGGCGACATCCCTAATGAATTTTTGTATGCTGTCCGCAATGTCCATAAAGTGTCATCCAGTCTGGAAGACCAATCTTTCCTCGAAGGGTTCACAACCTTCTCAAAAATGTTTTTAATTTGTCGATTTGATGCTTCAGCTTGTCCATTAGTTTGCAGATGATAAGTAGTAGCCATTCTATGATTAACTCTATATCTTTTTAGTGCGGCTGCCACTTGGTTGCAATGAAAGTGTGTACCCTAATCACTAATCAATGCATTTGGTGTACCAAAGCGAGTGAATATATACTTGTGAAAAAATTTAAGCACTGTCTTTACATCATCCTTTGGGACTGCAATAGCTTCAACCCACTTTGAGTCATAGTCAATAGCTACTAATATATAAAGATTTCCTAATGAACTTGGAAATAGTCCCATAAAATCCATACCCCAAACATCAAACAATTCAACCTCCATAATTGGCTGTTGCAACATTTCATTGCGTCGGGATATAGAACTTGTGCACTGACACCTGTCGTATTGATTCACAAAATTGTGAGCGTCTTTGAATAATGAAGGCTAGTAGAATCTTGATTGGAGAACCTTAGCAGCATTTCACATGCCACCAAAATGACCTCCATAAGGAGTATCATGACAATGCTTTAAGATTCAAAGCATCTCCTCTTCCGGAACACAACACCGAATAATGTTGTCATTGCATACCTTAAATAAATACGGTCTGTTCTAATGGTACTTCACTACTTCATGAAGAAATATTTCTTTTCTATGGTCTGTGACACCCAATAGGAGTTTTCCACACACTAGGTAATTAACCAGATCTGCATACCAAGGGGTTGCATCTACAGCAAATAACTTCTCATTTGGGAATACGTCGACAATTTGAAGTATGTTTCCATCTTTGCTGCCAATTTTCAATCGAGACAGATGGTCTGCAACTTGATTTTCTGAACCCTTACGATCTTTTATCTTGATGTCGAATTCTTGAAACAGTAAGATCCAGTGTATCAATCTTAGTTTTGCATCATTCTTCGCAAAAAGATATCTCAAAGATGAGTGATCAATAAATACAGTAACCTTTGCACTGATAAAATAAGAATGAAACTTGTCGAAAGCAAAGACTATAGCCAACAATTCTTTCTCTGTAGTGGTATAGTTTATTTGAGCCTCAGTAAAAGTTTTGTAGCATAATAGATGGCGTGAAATATTTTTCCCTTGTGTTGTCCTAGAACAACACCCACAGTAAAGTCGCTTGCATCGCACATAGCTTCAAAAGGTTGAGACCAATCTGGTGCAATGACAATGGGTGCATTTACTAGCTAAGTCTTTAATTGAATGAATGCCTCCAGACATGCATCATCAAAGAGGAATTTTTTATTGTGTTCCAGCAATGAGCATAAGGGCTTTGCAATTTTCAAGAAATCTCTAATAAATCTTCTATAAAACCCCGCATACCCAAGAAAAAACAGTGAATACCTTTCACATTTGTCGGTGGAGGTAATTTCTCAATGATTTCCACTTTAGCTTTGTCTACTTCAATGTCTTGACTAGAGATACGATGGCCGAACACAATGTCTTCAATTGCCATGAAATGACATTTTTCCCAATTTAAAATAAGATATGTGTCTTCACATCGCTGCAGTACTTCATCCAAATTGTCAGCGCAATGATCAAAATCATTCCCATAGGCTGAGAAATCATCCATAAAAACCTCTAAAGAATTTTCAATCATAGTCGAGAATATTGCCATCATGCACCTTTGAAATGTGGCTGGTGCATTACAAAGACCGAAAGGCATATGACAAAAAGCAAAAGTACTAAAAGGAAAAGAGAAAGTTGTTTTCTCTTGATCCTCCGGTGTAATAGCAATCTAATTGTACCCAAAATAGCCGTTTAAGAAGTATTAATAAGCTGTTTCAGTAAGCCTGTCCAACATTTGTTCAATGAAAGAAAGTGGGAAGTAGTTCTTCCTTGTGGCAGCATTAAGTAGGAATTAATTCGTCTTTGTCGTTGCTAACCACTGTGATACCACTCTTTTTAGGAACACATTGCACTAGACTTACCCAATTGCTATTAGAAATAGGGTAGATAATTTCAGCATCAAGCCACTTTATAATTTCTTTCTTAATAACTTCCTTCATCTTTTCATTTAATCTTCTCATTTAATCTTCTTTGTTGCTCAATCGACTACTTGCCTTCATCTTGCAACTTGATCTTGTGCATGCAAAAAGATGGACTAATACATCAAATATTGGTAATACTCCAAGCAATAGCTCATTTATGTTGCTTAAGAATATGGACCAATTTTTGTTCTTGAGTTACATCCAGTGTTGCGGTGGCAATAATTGGGAGAGTATTATTATCACCAAGAAAGAAGTATTTAAGATGAGTAGGTAGTGGTTTTAATTCCAGAGTAGGAGCTTCGTCGATAGATGATTTGAAAATTGGAGCTATTCTGTTAGCTAAGTCTAAGGATTCAATCTGTCATCCATGCCTGAGTTCAATATTATTAGCGTCAACCATGTTATCACAATTATCTAAAGATTCATCATTAGATGTCACTGCAAACTTCTCAGAAAGCATCGTGCTTTGGTCATTGAATTCTTCCGCAATTAAATCATCTAGCATATCAACAGTATGGCATTCTTCTTTATCCTGAAGGTAACATGCTCATTATTAAGTCGCATGGTTAGTTCACTTTTGTAAACATCAATAAGAGTTCATCCGGTGGCTAAAAATGTTCGTCCCAAGATTATGGGAACCTCCTTGTCTGCCTCATAGTCAAGTATGATAAAATTAGCCAGAAAAACTAATTTATCCACACGAACTAAGATATCTTTAATTTGCCCTTCAGGTTGAGCCAAAGATTGATCAACTACTTGAAATGTCACTGTAGTAGGTTTCATGTGACCAATCTCTAACTTTTTAAAAGTTGATAGCGGCATTAGGTTGATGCTAGCTCCCAAGTCCCATAAAGCCTTGCCTAAATAATGGTTGCCAATTGAACATGGGATAGTAAAGCTCTCAGGATCTTTCATTTGGGGGGAGGGCAACTTATTTGTCAAAAGAGCACTACCGCCCTCTGCGAGTGTAATAGTTTCCATATCACTAAGCTTCTTCTTATTGGACAAGAGCTCCTTCATAAATTTCTCATAATTTAGAATTTGCACAAGAGTGTCTACTAAAGGAATATTGACCTGAAGTTGCTTCAGTGTATTCAGGAACTGTTGGTATTGCTTATCCTACTCATTCTCCTTGAATCTTTGTGGAAAAGGTAAGGGTGGAGATACATCTGATTGCACCAAAACGTTTGGTTGTGCCAATAGTTTTGAGGGTCAGACATTAGGCATATGAGTGACAATTTGTGGAACTTCTTTATCTGATGCATCGACAAGCTCTTTAAATTCAACCTTTTTACTAGGGATCATTTCACCAGTAATTTGAGGTGCGACAGTAGAGTCTGTAGTCAACTCACCAGTTTGTTTACCACTCCTAAGCGTGATAGCCTTGCAGTGTTCTTTCCTCCTTGGACTAGGGCTTTTCATGTCAGTGAGTAGTGTGCCTGGTGGTTGAGTATTTAGACTCGAAGCAAGTTGTCCTAATTGTGCCTCCAATGCCAGAATGGAAGATGAATTCCCTTGCACAATTGCTTTTGTGCAAGTCATATGCTCCCGCATTAAAGCCTCAAGAGCAGCTAACAGGTCAGAAGGAGAAGCTTACGTGTACTATTATCGTCGATGTTCCGGAGCATACTGATTCGGCATTGAAGAGTGTGATTGCGTCTAATTTTGGTGTGGGTGCATCTGGCTTTGTTGCGGCTTTATCTGAGTGTTTTGATTGTAGTTCTATTGTTGTTTATTGTAATTCCTTTATTTTGAATTATAATTGCCTTGAGTAGATACATTCTCATATCGGAATGTCACAGTATTTTGTCCAATATTCTGAGTTCCCCAGTACTGTTGATTATGTGAATAATTATTATAAGAGTTGCCATAAGAATTTTTGAGGATGTTACTGACATAAAAGGCATTCTCTGTATGTTGTGGACAATCTTCATAGCTGTGGTTGTCACTGCAAATCTCACAATAAAAGGTAGGAACATCAACTTGTTGAACGGTTTGTATAGGTGCAACGTCACTAGTCCCTTGCATGTTTTTTATCATATTTGTAAGAGAAGGAACTTGAGCACTAAATGCAGATATTGCATCCAATTCAATAACTGCCAGAGTAGCTTTTGCTTATTAGCTCTAGAGATATGGTATTAATAATCATTTTGAACAATTCTCTCAAAAACACCAATCTCATCATTATAAGTACAATTCAGCAATGTTCCATTGGTTGATGTGTTGACAGGATTCCTCATGTGTGAATTTAGCCCATTATAAAAAATCTCATTTTTTTTCCTGTTGAATGTCGTGCATGGGACAATGTCGAAGCAAAGATTTATAACATTCCCATATGGTGTGAAATATTCTCATCGTCTAGTTGATGATAAGCTGTAATATCATTTTAGAGACGACCATTCATTATTGACAGGTTAAATCGCAAAACAAACTGTGTTGCTAGTGCATTCCAAGAAGTAATTGATCCCGAAGGTAGCCCAAGGAACCATATACGAGCTCTTCCCTGCAAGGAATAAGAAAATAATTGCATCTTCAAAGTGTCATCAGGAACGCCTTGTTGACTAAAGGAAGCACAAAACAATAAAAATTGTTTAAGATGTTCTCGTGCATCTTCATTTAGCAGCCCGACATATTGCCCATTAGAATTCAATATTTGAAACATTTCTGGCTTGAGTTCAAAATTTCCAGCTTGGATTGCTGGCCTAACAACTCCTGGTTGTAAGTCATCCAAGACAAGTACTACAAAATCTCGTATAGTTCTATTTTGTATTTAAGTGTCTTATTGCAATGGTGGGTCCTTAGCATTTTGGTTCTACATCGGGGATATGACTGCATTGTTTCTTGGCAAAGCCATATTCTTTTGTTCTCGAAGTCTCTTCTGAATGGTTCTTTCAATTTCTGGATCAAAATCAACAATAAACTCCGAATTACTTCAGGTCATACAACACCTAAAATAAAATGTGCAAATAACGACAAAAGAAAACCAGTTGGTAGCAACTAAATATTATGAAATAAAAACAAACAAAAATAAACATCAAACAAATGCCATCCCAAGCAATGTTGCCAAAACTTGATCGGCTGTTTAACATCACAGCAATAATGTGCAAGCGTACATTGTCGATGCAAGTATATTAGACAGATATGAGTCTGTCGAATACCGATCCCATGAAGATGGTTGTCTTTTTTCTATCAATGTTAGTGCAATAATTAGATAGGAATGAGATAAATTGTGAATGTAGTTTCGAAGCAATAACTTGAAAACAATAAGATAAAATATGATACTAATAAACTAGGATCCCCAATGTGAATATTCAACAGAATGTTAAGTGCTTACAAGGTATAAAAGGATAGGTGATTGTCAATGCATTAAATTGCAATGAATATCTTACCAAGCTTAACTTCTATATTTAATCAAAGACTTAAACATGCACATTAGCCACATCTTGTGATGATGGCAATGGAACACTACTACGAACAAGTGGATTAAATTCCTCTAATCTTCAAGCAACTTACATTGTCATGCTTGTTAGCTTGAAATGTCACTGCACCTTCCAATGTCAGTAACCGCAATAACACTTCCATCCTAAAAACATACAAACCCAAAGATTAAACCGTAGAAGCAAGATTGAATAAAATAAAAATTAACCCAGAAATCATGTGTACTTCCATACTAATATGAAATAGAAAGTAATCACCAGCGTTTAGAAAAGAAAAATAAAAGAAACAAGTGGAGAATACTATTCCTAGACAACTCGACTTGAATCTATCTATTCCTTCTTGTGTCGCACTCAAGGCTCCTCGTCAAGAGCTAAGCTGCATCCTTTTCACGTCGGTTCACCCGTCGGAGCTTAAGCCGCCATAGCCGAAAGCTTCAAGGGATAAGTTGAAGAAGATGATCCAAAAAGCTCTCTCCCCTATTTTTTTCTTTTTATGTGAATATTTATATTTTCCCCAAATAGCCCAAGTGTCATTTCATCAGAATCATGTTGCCTCTGTACGTACAAGTTAGTTGTACCAGACTGGACAACTCACGCATTTTTGTTCCTATCCAGACAGCTGTCAGGTGCGGTGATAATTCTGGGCACAATCTAAAATTACTCATGCAGTGACATCAGTACCAAAATATGACAAAATTAAAGGTAAATAAGCTAAGATCCACTAAGTCATAAAATGTAAATTACTGAATTGAAAATACTAAAATATGTGTTAAAGATAACTAAAAGGGAACAAATTACTAAAGCTATATCCCTGCTCACCGTTATTTTCTTAGAAAAAGGTCATAGATCTTATACCTTTTTTTATTACTGCTATATCCAAGGAATATCTAAGGGTACAATCTTTTCTCGAGTTTGCTTCTTTTCACATGCATAACATGAAAAAACAAATACAACTAAATACTTTTAAGTGAGTGACTAAAGGTTTGTACTTGAACCAAGCTTCAAATTGAGTCTTCTCCTTCACAACCTTTGTTGGCAATCTATTCAACAAATAGATTGAACTATTTACTGCTTTAGCCCAAAATTCATTTGACAACTTGTTTTCAAAAAACTAGCACCTCACTTTGTCCATCATAATATTGTTTTTCCTTTTACACACCCCATTTTGTTGTGGAGCGTAAATGTTAGTGAGCTGGTGATGGATCTCAACTTCTTCACAATAGCTTTCAAACTTGTCTGAAGTGTACTCGATTTCATTATCAAACCTGATCATCTTTAGTTTGCTAACTATTTGATTTTCAACCTGCACTTTAAACTTCCAGAAAACTTATGCTGCATTAGTTTTTTTTGTTTCAAAAAAATTATTTTTATTCTGAGAGCTTAACAGATTGATACTTAAACTATATCGTGATTTCCATATTAGTTTTTTTAAACTATATCGTGATTTCCATATTAGTTTTTTTTCTCATAAGTGATACCTCAACTATTTTTCTTTTCCCAAGTTGGTATCTCTGTTAGTCAAACCATTAAGTCTATTTTTTAAAAAAGGTTTAAACCCACAAATTAGTACCTAAACTATACTCTTTTCCCCAAATTGGTACCAAAATTTTGTTTTGGTTACAAGTGGTACCTAAACTATTATTTCTACCCACTTTATACCAAAATGTTATATTCGTTAAAAAAGTTCTAGCAAATAATATAAACACTTAATTTTTTAATTTTATTTCTTTCTTTCTTTTATCTTATTTCTCTTTCTTTACCTTTTTTTATTTATTTCCTTTTTTTTTCTTAATTCTTCCTTTATAATATCTTTTAGTGTCTTGAATGCTAGAAATTCACCCTCCTAAGGTCAAGACGTTGGCAATTAATTTCGTGTTCGAACTTCACCATCTGCTTGCTCAACCTAATGGGATCAAAAATGTTTTTTCATCGATTAAAACCTCTATTTTCAAAATTAGACAGAACTGGCCAGTCGACTAGTTCAATTGAGAATTAGTTAGGGTATTGGTTCGGAGATAGGATTGAACTGAGTTAAAAGACCTGGTTGAACCAATTTTTTTCTATTTTTAATTTTTAATTTATTTTTATAATTTTTTTAATAATTTATTTGACCTAATCAAACAACCATTTAAATCAAGATTTGGCAACCTGACTGGTTCAACCATTGGTCCAGTTCTAAAAACCTTGATTGACTAATAGTTGAACTAACAAACATACCAACTTGAGAGAAAAAGTAGTTTAGGTACCAATCGTAACCAAAACATATTTAGTTACGAAAATTGGGGAAAAAGGCATAGTTTGGGTACCAATTTGTAGGTTAAGCCTTTTTTTTAAAATAAACTTAACGGTTTGACTAACGGAGGTTCCAAGTTGGAAAAAAAAATAGTTTAAGTGTCATTCCAGCAAAAAAAAAGTACCAAGATGGAAAAAGGAGTATAGTTTAAGTACCAATTTATGAATTTAACCTTATTCTAAGGGTAAAATAGTCATCTTTATCTATTCCTTTCTATTTTATAATGATATTTTATCCAACCAAATAATAACATATCAATTACATGTCTATTCCATTCCACACAACCAATATGTTGTTATATTCATTTTTGTTATGAGCATTCCGTTCTCACATAATAGAAATAAGTCACAGTTTCATTCTATTCCATCTAACCAATCGTAATGCAAATAGATTCAAATGGAAGGCATATCCAAAACTAGAAAAGTCACGTGCAACCCTTAAGATTACCAGATCTCTCACCCCACTAGATTCAAAAGACAAATCCTAAAATACCCGAAAAGAAAAAAAATGTCTAACTAACACCAATCGAATTAACTATCATCAACCTATAAAAATTAACCAAGAGTCGGGAGACTTCCAGCCAGAATTCCTATAGCATAAAGCCATATTCAATGAAATCCTCCAATCATGCCTTTTAACACAGTCACATAACATGTCAAAGATCTGATTTCAAGAGTGAGGACAGATGCACTATGAGATCACTATATGAAGATCACCAACACTCAACTAAGGTGTCATTCCAACAATTACAAGCATCCCAAAAGAGACTAGACTCGCTCAAAACCATGCACAAACCCCATGTTAATGTCCTAAATAGAAACTTCTTGTGCCCAATTGCATTAACACCCACATTCCACACAAATAATAATAATAATAAAACAATTACAAATTGTATGAAAAAAATCGCCCCACCTAACCTTTTGGTTTCGATTTGGATCAGTTCCAAGATCACCTCACTCTCATGCCCATCACCTCACAAGCCTTATAATTTCTCTAATTCCCATGCTCCCTTAGCTTCCCTTAAGATTATCTTCTTACTATATATTTCGAATACTATAATCTGATAGAGACCCATTTACCACTTGACTAGATTTTAGACTTCCCTTCCTATTAATTTTTTTTCTCTAGATTGTCTTTCTCCTTTTTTTCCCCTTTGACATCAAAAATTGAGTTTTTATCCCTCAATGAATCTTAGTTTCCGATTGGCACCAATCACCTTCATCGTGTTATTAGAAGCAATTGACAGAGAAATCTAACCGAGCCAATTTTCTTTCCATGTTTGTTCTTTTTTTTTTGTTTGGAATGACAACATTGACCACCCGACTTTCAACTTATGTATATCATTTCTAAGCAATAAGAAATAAAAATATGGGTTGGATGTAGTGTATAAATCATTTTAATACCAATAGATATTCTATTTTATATAGTTTCAAAAAAGGAATGATATTCGATGCACTTTAGTGCATGAGTTTCATTCACAATTAGTTAATAACAATACAACACCTTATTATTGGGTAAACTAAAAAGTAGTGGACGATTTATATATAAATAATAAATTTATTTAAATATAAATATTTTTTTGATATCTTCTATATCCATTTTATTATTCATGTTTGGAGTTCGTGACTACTCCATTCATCCATGTCCTCTTCAAGGTTAGAACCTGCATTCTCTCCTTGAGAGTGCAATGTGCCTTATTGTTGCACTCAACACTTATTGATATAATTAAATATTAATTGTAATTATTATTTTTCTTGGGTTTTGAGTTTAGAATTTATAGTTTAGGATTTAAATTTTAAGTTTTATATCAATTTTTGAGTTTAAGGTTTATGGTTTACATCGTGTTTCGAGTTTTGGATTTCAAATATTTTATTTATGTTAAATAAGTTTATTTGTATATATCTATATATTCCCACATTTTTTTATTTACAAGTAATAAAATTCCATATTATTATTCATTAATAGTTAATCAAATATTCACCATGTAGAAAACCACATTATAAAAATCAAGAGATTATATATTTAAACTCAACATAACACAGACTCTAGAAATATTATTCTAACATACGCAAAATTCACTACTAGAAAAAATACAAGTATCATTACTAACGACCTATTTTATGTATTATCAATTGCTTTAAACTTAAACGATAAGAGAGAAGTATACGAGTCAATATGATACGAGTCACAAAGCCCAAATTCTTGAAGGCGAGGCCCAATAAGCAAATTCCCAGCCCAATCAAGAAATCCATCCATACTTAGTTGAAAATCAGGCCAAATTGTCAAAGTGGCCCAAGTTGTAAAGTTTTATTTTTATTTTTATTTTTTTATTTATTTATTTACTTAGTTTAAATTTTTATGTCAATATTCAGTCCAAGAGTCCCAGATAAAATGACCTTTGACCAAATTTCAATATTAAAATAATTAGAAGTTTTTTTATTTTAGTTTTCTAATTAGATTAGGACTAGTTATAAGGCCTATTTAAAGGCATGGCTGTCCACCTTGTTAAACACTAATCATTATTATTAAAATTTCAGATTTGTTGAGAGCAGAATTTTCTTTGAGTTTTCTCCAAGATTTCTCTCTTTAGTTTTCTTTAGAAGTTGTTTTAACAATCTTGTGATTGTGGGAGCCATCTTCAACCTTCTTCTTGCCATTGATATTCTTTGGAGGGGAGATTAGAGCCGTTTGAAGGGAGTTGTGAGATCTTTCGAGATTTCAAGGCTTCTTAGGACTTATCTTTTAATTTCTTACTGTCAATTCTTTCTTTATTTCTACTTGTGCTGAATCATTATCTAATCTATTTTCTGTTCTTATTGTGTTTTCAGCCTTTTTCTATCTTAAGGAATCAGCCCAAAAATCCCCAATTTCTAGGGTTTTTCCATACTCTTTTTGGGTGAAATTAGATTGTCGAAATTTGGGGAAAACTATCTTGGTGTTCAATTGGGCAAAATCACAATCTCCTTGAGGGTTTCAAGAACCCGAACACTTATTTCTATTCTCAATTTGATTCTTTGCTGATTTGGGGATCTTATTTCAGATCTGGAAATTCAAAGTTCTAATCTTTTAATTTTTCTGTTTCGTTTCGGATCTGATTGTTTAGGGTTTTCGTAGGAGTTTCCCATGACTTGGCAACTCGATCTTGGTCCGCGCGCAACCCCGTATCATTTGGTATCAGATTTTGGGCGTTTTGGGTGTTCTTGATTGATTTCTAAACTGATCTCTATTTTTTAAAGCATAAACAGCAGTTTTACCCAGAAAAATTGTTCAAAAAAAATTCATTTGAGTGGGTAAACGTTGTCCGATTGATCTGAAATTTTACATACATTTTTTTGGCACTGTGATTGAATATTAAAAAATTATTCCCGCAAAAAAATCAGTCAAAAATGTCAAAAAAATCAAAAAAGACGAAATTAAATAAAAATTTAAAAAAAGATTCAGCGGGTTGAATTTGGTGCCCAAAATTTCCAGATCAAAAATTCAATATATAAGGACACTCCAGATTTAATTTCATGATTTTTGGAGATCGGGAACACCTCGAACGAAGTTGTCAAGTTACTCCGCAGTTTTTCGGGTTTTCTGTTTTCAGGAATTTTTATTGATTCTTAGCTGTAGGTTTTCATTTTTTTACCTTTATTCTTCCTTTACATTATCCAACACCTTCTTGTTTCTTGTGTTAGTAGGATTTAAACGTGTGCACAACTTCTTCCTCGGTGCAACACGAATCAATTGGTGTCTCGTCAGTTTTTGGCATCCTAGTGCAAATTAGGATTCTTTGGTAGTTTGGTTCACACTCTCTAATTGGTTGATATAAACTCTGATAAAGAACTCACAAGATTGAATTCGACCTCATTGAGAATTTGATTTTTCTTTTTGAGTGATTAATGGTGAGGTTTGCTAACTTTTATTTTTGAGTGTTGAGTGTTGAGTGTTTATTTTTTACAGGTTTTGAAGATGTCTAAAGGTGATAATAATGATGCACTTATGAAAGTCCAACAACAGTTAGACGAACATACTGCTGCAATCACACAAATAAATGCTACACTTCAAGCATTGAATACTACTTTGAATGAGGTACGAGTGGATCAAAAACATCAATATCGAGATCCAATTAAGGAAGATAGGGATAACCAGCCCTATAGGTGCAGCCCTCAACGTGTCCCTAGAATGGATGATGATTTTCATGATCGTGGACAATCATCTTTGGCAAAACCAAACAGCGAGCAGCAACGAGAACATCTCTTTCATACTCGCTGCCATGTACAAGGTAAGCTTTGTAGAGTTATTATTGATGGTGAAAGTTGCTCGAATATAGCCAGCACGACGATGGTGGAAAAGCTTTGCTTAACCACTACCAAGCATCCACAACCTTATCAACTACAAGGGCTTAGCAACAAAGGCCAATTTAGGGTCACTCAACAAGTGCGCATCGCCTTTTCTATCGGTAAGTATCAAGACGAAGTTGTGTGCGACGTAATGCCTATTCAAGCCTGCCATTTGTTGCTAGGAGAACCGTGGCAACTGGATCGAAAAGTCACTCACGATGGTCGTACCAATAGGTATTCTTTCAAGCATCAAAGAAAGAAACTCACCTTAGTGCCGCTCACTCTGGAACAAGTCCATGAGGACCAAATCAAATTGAAAAATTCTGTTAAAACAAGTGAGGAAAAAGAAAAAGAGAATGAAAAAGAGCAAAAAGAGATTGAGAGTGAAAAAGAAATTGAAGAAAGAAGAGAAAATGAATTAGAAAAAGAAACAAAAGAAAAAGACGTGGAAAGGGTAGTGAGGAATGTTTCCACTAACCAAGATATGAATTTTTCTTGTGTTGCTACTTTTCAAGTTCCCGAAAGATCGAAAGATAACTTTCAAGTTCAATACCTCTCAAATGAAAGACGCTTTCATACGATCAACTTAAGCAAAGATGAAATCACACTACATGATCCCGAAGGTAAGCGAGGTAAGGAAATTTTAGAAACCGAGTCCAGTGCAGATTTGAAAATTATTGATAAAACTTTTGGTGACTTAGTTCTTAAAAGATCCCCTCATTTTGATCCGATTAATTGTTACTCTTCGATTGTGGTTGATAAAGTCATTACGAAAAGAAGCGTGATTTGTTATTCTCTTGATTTACCTTGTGTAAAATCCTTGAATTTGTCCAAATCTATTTTGGAGAATAAGGTAACGAAATTTTCCAAATTTGTTTTCAATTTATATTCGTGCCTTAAACAGTTTATGTGGTTGTACATGAAGTTTGAGTTCCATTTGACAAACGTTAACTCAACAACGAAGATTCGACTACACTATGCCCCCGATGAGCGAAGGTTTGTTTTAAATGAAAAAGGTAAAATCGACCCTTATTCTTCTGCTTATCGAGGTAAGATGCTTGAAACCTTTGAAACACTTTTGTACTCCTCGGATAGTGGTAAAGATCGTGTTGATGAACACTTAGATCGAAACATGCTTGACTGTCCTATTTTATTTATTGATGATCTATCTGTTTTGATGGTTGATAAAAAGATTCTTGTTTTTGATAATGCATGTGTGAGTGAATCTATAGACCGTCGATTAATGCATGGTATGATTATGCAACTCTGTGAACCATGTGAATCTTTTCAAATACCTACTTGTGACGATTATGTTTACCATTTGATTTATTACTCGCAATTTATTCATGGTTTGTGGGAACAATGTGAGACGACTGAATGCCTTAAAACATGTCCATCTTTGTTTCAAATATTTGACGAGGCAGTGGTGAGTAAATTAGATTGTTTGCATGGTAATCTGAATCTGTCCATTCACATGCGTTATACCTGTTCTATTATGCTTATGATTGGACTACAAGCTTATTTCCGTTGCTATTTACTATCTCATGGCTATTCTTCTCAGTGGACTCAATTGCCATTAGTCCCGTTCGATAGAGGAAAGTCGAGTTCATTTGATTTTTCAGATTCGAGGACGAATCTTTTTGAGGAAGGGGGGAATGATACGAGTCACAAAAGCCCAAATTCTTGAAGGCGAGGCCCAATAAGCAAATTCCCAGCCCAATCAAGAAATCCATCCATACTTAGTTGAAAATCAGGCCAAATTGTCAAAGTGGCCCAAGTTGTAAAGTTTTATTTTTATTTTTATTTATTTATTTATTTATTTACTTAGTTTAAATTTTTATGTCAATATTCAGTCCAAGAGTCCCAGATAAAATGACCTTTGACCAAATTTCCATATTAAAATAATTAGGAGTTTTTTTTTATTTTAGTTTTCTAATTAGATTAGGACTAGTTATAAGGCCTATTTAAAGGCATGGCTGTCCACCTTGTTAAACACTTATCATTATTATTAAAATTTCAGATTTGTTGAGAGCAGAATTTTCTTTGAGTTTTCTCCAAGATTTCTCTCTTGAGTTTTCTTTAGAAGTTGTTTTAACAATCTTGTGATTGTGGGAGCCATCTTCAACCTTCTTCTTGCCATTGATATTCTTTGGAGGGGAGATTAGAGCCGTTTGAAGGGAGTTGTGAGATCTTTCGAGATTTCAAGGCTTCTTAGGACTTATCTTTTAATTTCTTACTGTCAATTCTTTCTTTATTTCTACTTGTGCTGAATCATTATCTAATCTATTTTCTGTTCTTATTGTGTTTTCAGCCTTTTTTCTATCTTAAGGAATCAGCCCAAAAATCCCCAATTTCTAGGGTTTTTCCATACTCTTTTTGGGTGAAATTAGATTGTCGAAATTTGGGGAAAACTATCTTGGTGTTCAATTGGGCAGAATCACAATCTCCTTTGAGGGTTTCAAGAACCCTAACACTTATTTCTATTCTCAATTTGATTCTTTGCTGATTTGGGGATTTTATTTCAGATCTGGAAATTCAAAGTTCTAATCTTTTAATTTTTCTATTTTGTTTCGGATCTGATTGTTTAGGGTTTTCGTAGGAGTTTCCCGTGACTTGGCAACTCGATCTTGGTCCGCGCGCAACCCTCTATCACAATATAATGTGTACATGAAGTTAATTATATGAATGATTGATTCATATTAAATATACAAGATTCAGACATACTCATAAAGTTTGTGAAAATTTTGTATAATAAATATATTCATAAAATTTTTATACCAAAAAATTAAAATTTTAGCTAAATCGGTAAAGTTAAAATTTAAAAATCTTGAAGGTTTATGTTCAAATCTTATCACCTATTGATTTATATTATAATATAAAAATAATTAAAAAAAGGAGTTTATAATTTACTCATCACACCACTCAACTGGACATATATTATATAATATAAATTTGTAAAAGAGTTGTATTCAGATAAAGGCCTTTCAATAATGATAATTTCAAGATTTGAAATTAGAATAAATTCTTAGGGAAGAACTTCACTCACTTCTTCAAACTATTTGTTGGTTGGTAGACTACTTTTTTTGTAACTCATCATAATGGTTAAACATTTAGTTTAATGTGAAAATCATTTAACATCCTGACATGTTTTGAGAAAATGAATATATGCTTGATTTTGGTTGGTTTTGTTAGAGCTTCATAAGGGTATTATTTTCTTCATTACTTTGACCTATTTGTAATACTACTCACTGTATCTTCCGATGTATGACAATGCCATTTATTTCTAGTTCAAGGTAAAATTTTGCTTTCTGCATTAATGGGTGTCGATGGTCACTGTTTCTATTGTTTTCTTCGAGAATTTCATTTACTTTTTTTTATTTAATTCTAGTGAAAAAGTTGCTATTGAATATTTGAACCTCTGTGATTGGGACGTTGAAGCATCTATTGACTATTTCTACGACACTCCGGTTCTTGTTGATGACGCACTTTTGGAAGAGCTTTATAATAGATATAAAGGCAAGCTTCTTTTCCAATTTATTGCATTTTCTACTTATCGTAGGTTGTACGCATTTTCTTTAGGGCCTTTACGGTTATGCACGTCAATAGTGTAAATGGAACATTGATAGACAACACTATTAAGGGTGAGTTTGGATGGGCGGTGCGTTTACCTGTGGTTAGTGTAAAAATAGCGGTGGCGATGAGATTAGATACTGTAGCGATACTGTAGTGTGAGACAAAAAGTAAGCTAAACACACCGCACCGCACCAAATCACCCATCCAAATCCACTCTAAATCACTTGAAATAGTGATATGAATATATATTTTTATTGTGATAAAATATAGAATTTCATTATCTGTTGCTTACTTTCCGTTTATCTATACTTGGCTAAATTTAGTAGCTTGTGGGATCCTTTCTAATAAATTACTTGTGTTAATGTGTTACACAGATCCCAACATAGATATGATATCGGTTGATGGTATTACTCTACTATGCAATGACCTTGAGGTAATTTTTTAAAAATATCAAATAAAGCATTGATGCCTAACATTTTGTTAACCCCTTTCTCTTTTGTGTTTCTTTTCTATTTTTCCATAGACGCATAACATTATTTCTATTTCAAAATTTGAATCTTTTGACAGGTGGATCCCCAAGATATAATTATGGTATGTCTGCACCCTGAAGTACAATCTCTTATGGTAAAAAGGCATTGGTATGAAGAAGGTTTTTTGTTTTTTGTTTGCATGTATGTTCTCCTCATTATCTTACATACCTATAATTGCTAAAGGTTTTAATGTATTAACAAGGAAATGGACAAGCTCATAGTCCATGATTGCAAGGACAATTTTAAGCCATTGATTTTTTTATATATTTTGTTTTATTTCTTAATTAAATTTAGGATTTAATATTAAAAGTTGAGTGCTTTAAAGAATAGGATCTATGGTTTTAGGATATAATATTTCAGCATTTAGGGTTTTTATTTTTAAAAAAATATTAAAGTAATTTTCTAAATATCTTAAATCTAAAAAATTATAAAATTTCCATCACCATCATCTAATCACTTACATTTGTCCATGATTGCATGGACTATTAGCAAAGTGGTACCCTATGAACAAAGGGTTCCATAATCCAATTGACAATTGATTCCTTTTATCACCCTCTCATTACACTACATATGTTAATGATCATGTTATGTGTTTTTTGTTGTTCTAAATAATGAAATGTTGCGTTTGGTTGAAATACCTTTTAGTACATCACTTCGTAATTTTTAACCATTCTCATAGCTTGTTTTAAGCAAAAAGGAGGAAAACTCTTTATTTATTTTGAAAATGTCTTCTTTTTTTTTGTAAAAGTTTTATACATCATTCTAATTTAAAGTCTAAATTTATACTAATTATTTCTTATATTATAATTGTATTTTAGTAAATATATCATACTTAAAATTTTCTTTTTGTCAATATACTAGATTACCAAATGAGACATAAGTTTTAAAACTTACATCCTACATAGTTGTACTAATGACAAATGGTGATCAAGATTTTGTCTGTATAAAAGCTAATGTGGTATAAGAATAGAAATATATGAATTTTGGTCCATTAATGTTGGCTAATGAGGTTTTGTAATTATTTTAGTAGTGTTTGATAAAAATTATGAATGTTTTGGGCATTTGATGTCAAAATATTATGCTAAAAAATTAAGGAAATTTGGACAATACTACAAATAGTTAGAATCTTGTAGGAGGTCTCATGAAATGGAAAAGAAGGATAGTTACAAGTTTTTCTCATTTGATTTCAACATTTTATGGATAATTATGTTAATATTTTAATAAATTGTAGTTAGTTATTTCATGGCACATGAATGCTTCTACAATGTGTGAATATTCCAAGATGGAGTTTCTACAAGGGTTACAAGAATTAAGGTGGAAGTTTACATTCTTTACTATATCTTCTAAGTTTTAAGTGATATTAGATTCTATGTTTTATCTTCTATGATGAGAAATATTGATAGAAAGATTTACTCTTTCATGGCAGTGTAGATACTGTGGAGAAGTTCCGTGATAAGATATCATACATTCGCTCTGAGCTGAATGATGAAAGTATGTTTGGCATTCCATGGATATTCAGGAAATTTATTTTAACTTGTCATGCATGAAATGTAGAAGAAATGAATGAAAAATTTAGCTTGCAATGCTTCCATCTTTTTTCAATTTGTCTTTTATTATTTTTAACCCAATTTGGCAATTAGTCTTTCAAAAAAAAATAGCTCTTTTTTTTAATCAAAATTTTTTAACGATGTTGGCATGTTAACCCTTATGACATGTGTACTTCATGTTAATACAAGTTCTAGAACTACCCATAGCCCCTCCCCAACCAATAAATAGGAGAACAATACACTTTAGCGCACTCGAACCCACGTCCTCCTACATTGGTAATAATGCTCATACCAATCAAGCTAAGACTCAATTAGCCATCAACAAATAATTTAAAATTATAATTATATTTTAAAACAATAAAAAATCAAAAATTATAAAAAGTTCATAAAAACTAAAAAAATGGCATGAGGTATACATGGATTTTCATACAAGTAGTCATGTTTAAAATTTTAATATTTTAGTCAGTATTTTTGTTAAAAATAGAAATTCAACTCTTTTTAGGAAGTTGAAAGCCAAATTGACAAAAGATGTAAACTTTGAGAGCTAAATTTATATTTTGCTAAAAATATAGTCAAACAATTTTCTTCTTTTTTCAAATCATTTAGGTTTATTAATATTTTGTGACTTAGTATGTTTTTTTCAAGATTCAAATTTTTTTCTTTGGGTGATTGTAGATAAGTTTCATGACATATACAACTTTGCATTTAGCTGGGCAAAAGAAAAGGTATTATTTTTTCCTGACAACTATCCCTAATAGTAAGTTTCCTCTAGGAAAAAAGACACTTTAGAGCTGATTGAGTAAATAGTTTTTAAGTAAACTTCATTTGGATCCATGTTACATTTTTTTGGAATGGTTTTTTTCTTTATCCATGTTAGCAATAAACCATTTCACATGCTTTTTTATTTAACTTAGTCAAACATATGTTTTGGTAACTGAACTTGGCCTTAAGGTTCAAATTGATACCTAAACCTTTTTTTTTGTTCAAATTAGTACTTGAACTTGGCTTTATAATTCAAATTGGTTCAAATAAGTTATTTAATGCTAGTATAAATTTAGACAAAAAGATAAGTTCAGGAAGCCAATTTCAAGTACTTAATTTGACAAAGAAAAACAGTCTTATGCACTAGTTTGAACCTTGAAGCCAAAATCAAAAACAAAAATGTATATTTACCCATATCTATTTTGTTAGATCTATTGCTTGATATTTAAGTTGTAAAAGAACAATAAAAAAATTTGTAAAAAATACTTTTAACCTTTAGATTAATTCTCTATTATATATATTTAGTAATAAATATATTTTAAGATGTGATTATAATTCTTTTAGAATTTCAATTAGAATGCTAATGTGGTTAAAGTATACATTTCATTGATAATAACTTTATGTAGTTACTAATCTTTTATTATTTATCTTAGGGCCAAAAATCTATGGCATTGAATACTGCAATTGGTATGTGGCGTTTGTTATTTGCTGAGAAGAAGTGTCATTTGCTTGACCATTGGTGCCAATTTTTACAGGTACTTTTGAAACATAGTGTTCTTTCCATATTATTTTTTGTTAGAAATCTTATTAGAATATTCTATGAGAAATATTTGTTATTGATTCTAGAGAGCTACATCCTAATTCTTAAAGACACTATGAAAGAAAACATCTACCCAAAGTACTACCCTTTATATCATCTTGTAGGACATGACTAACAACCAAGGGAGGACGGTCAAATTTGCATAAACCTGGCCATCCATTTACTAGAAAGATTTACTATTTAAGTATTCCACCAAATTGCCTTGAGAAACACATGCACCAGTTATTGACGTTCGTAGAGCTCTTTAATGCTCCTTACAATGGAAATAGAATTCAATTGTACAAAATAATCAAACAATAGTTGAATCATTTCAGAATCATCAAACTAAAAGAAATGAATTGTTTATATCATGCATCCTATGCTAAAGTGAGGCCATCATACACAATGGAAAGCACAATTTGAATCATTGTCCACATGCATATGTTCCTGGTAAACCTAGAATCCACTAACCCTTACTGTCATTAGTCAACCCTGCCAGAGTTTGATTTGTTCTCAACTCCATACCTTCATTCGTATTAACTTTTTTCCAACCATCCTCAGGAGGTTTTCATGCCACCTATACAACTTGCATTTTCGTTGGCTTATTCTTAGAGTCACTGCCACAATGTTCCTAAACCAACCAAAGGGCAATTATATCATCCAGACAAAAGAGTCACCAAAGATAATCAAATTTCTTATTTCCATTGCCAATAAATAATCCTAAATAAATTCTATTCGTATTATTCACTGTAAAATTAAAATTATCTTGAATATTATCAATTAACAAATAGATAAAGATAGAAAAGAAGTGATATAGATGAAAGTGGTAAAACTTTCTTCCATATGAAGCAACAACTTGACAGTCTTGCAATTTATGCAAGCTATTTTCCTTGTTGTTACCATAAATAGGACATGAGGGATCACTATTCATCCCTATACTAAACCATTCAACATTCGTTAATAATTTGTCTCTAAACACAAACTTCATATTGCATCATCCTTTGCTTTCATTTATATTTCCACATCATCTTCCAAGCTTTATCCATTGAATCCTAATTGTCTTTAATGCATCTGCTACATAGAAATATTCAATTTTCAACTCTCTCTAAAAACATATATTCTGGCTTATTAGATAGTTCAGTGAGTGACTATTCACAATATGCAGCACAATAACTTAGCTAAGATAGCTTGCAAAATCATTCCACTTCCAATTACCATTCCCATCCACCATATCTTTGACATAAACAATGTCCTCCATTATATCATTACACAAATAATAATTTCTTAATGGATCAAACTCAGAATCCATCTATAGATAAAAAAATTTTCATCCTTCTATCACCAATTGCCAACATAAACTTTCTCTAAGTTCTTTTCACACTTTTTCCAAAGAACGTTATACAAATGAACAATTAGACTCGTTAATGTGTTTAGGATATCCCTTCCAAAACGTATTTATTATGAAGCATCTACACTCCATAAGCCTTTCATTTGTAAGAATATTGAATCCCGACATTAATAAGAAAGATCAATTCTACTATCATAATATCTTTCACAAGCCTTCCACTATCAATAGGTTGACATGTTTCCTATTTAACAAGAGAAGGCTTTCGCTTTCTCCCAGTAGCTCTAAAGAAAAATTCCTAACCAACTTTTCAATCTTATTATAAACTCTTACAAGAATCAATGAAGAATGCTTAAGATAGTTTGGAATCTCCGTAAGAACCAACTTCTTTAAAGTAATTTTGCATCTCACCCATTGAGTTGCTTTTTAACTTTACCAATAACCAACTAGAAAGTGTCTTTAGTAATCTATCTGCGAAAGAGAGGAATACCTAAGTGCTTGCCAAATACGTAACCATTTGGAAACCAAATTTGCTCTTAGAAGTCATATTCATATTCGCATTAGTATTAGGAGAAAAAATAATTGAGTTTTCGATGAATTGATTTCGTTGTCTAAATAATGACAAAACTATGGCCACCACTTTGGCTTGTTCCAAATCTATCTTGCAAAAATGGACGAGATTGTATTCATAAGAGTGATGAAAGATAGGGGACAATATTTTCTCCCTTATTGCATTGTGAATGTTGTGACCTACTATTTTCATTTCAGGAACAAATAGATAAGATGAGAGAGGGTCGTTTTGCCTAATACCATAGAATTTGCATTGATACGTATAAGATGCATTGAAGAATAACTTGGATTATCCATTGAGGAATTCTAGCTTCGTAAAGAGTATCATCAAGAAAGTCATATCAAACCCAATCATAAGCCTTCTCTAAATCAACCTTAATGACCATCCACCTTATTTTTAACAAATATTCACTCAAAGAAAAACTTATTATATGGTCAAGATGTTATTTGTAATGTTTCATTCAACCACAAAACTAGCATGATTAGGGGAAAATAGGCATGACATTATCCTTTCAAGCCTATTAACAATTGTTTTCATAATCACCTTGTAAAGAATCAAACTTGGACTAATAGGTTAGAAATGAAACATGGAATTTGGGTTTACCATCTTTGGATCAAAACCAACAATGTTTTGTTGAGAGTTTAACTTAATTTTTGTCTTTAAGACACTCATTTCACCATACTAGAAATCAATGCACTAACAATATTCCACTAGCTCTCAAAGATATGTGTATGAAGACCACACAATCTTGGTTCTTTTAGAGGTACCATATCAAGCAAAGCATGCTTAATTTCCTCACCCGCTATCTCGTACTTCAACACCCTCATATCATAATTTTCGAAAGGCATCCATGTAAGGGAAACTTTCTCATTATAATGCCTTCAACTTGTAAAAGTTACTAAATAAAGAGACAACCTCAACTTTCAATATTTCCTCATCATTGCACCAATCACCATTACCAATCCTCAATACCTCAATTTGGATTTCTTCTACAAGGTAAAGTCTGACTATGAAAGTATTTAGCATTTCAATCACCCTGAACCAACCTACCAGCTTTAGACTATTGTCTCTACAAAATCTCCTATTGCTCCAAACCCTTTCCAATTGGTCTCGTAAGTCAATATCCAACAAAATTAAATTACTAGATTTGTAAGTCTCTATATCTTTCTATATGTAAGTAACTCTCCTAATAACGTTCTGTTAAAATAGATGACGATAATGGAAATAGAATGATCGTAAAATAAAGAAAAATTAGAACATACAGATTTTACGTGAAAACCCTTTCCAGAAAAAACCATGGGTAGATCGGAGAAGAAATTCACTAATCTTGAAAAATGAATGATACAAGAGGAGTTTCGACTACATTTAGTTAAAGGTTGAAAAACCTTATTCTAATCAATGTCAAATAGAAGAAGTGTAGTTCTATACGTATTCTACTTGTGCGACATGTCTGTACCGCGGAGGCCTCCGGTAACATCATCATCTGACAAAAAAGAAGAAGCGATGGCTGCATCACCAGTAATAGTTGAACCTTGCAAAACATATAACTTGGCTGTCTTTCTTTATCGTTTCATCACAATGAGAGAACCCTTGCTAATGTTCAGAACCCCATTTTCAACTGTGTACTTGTACCCTTTTGAATCAAGAGTACTCAACGAAATTAAGTTCCTTTTCAGTTCTGGTATATGGCGTACGCCACTAAGTGTTCTAACAACTCCATTGAACATCTTAACTTTGATCATTTCAATACCTATAATTTTACATGAAGCATTATTTCCCATCAAAATAACACCTTCAAACACTGTTTCATATATTGTAAACCAATCCCGATTAGGACTCATATGGAAAGTACAACCAGAATCAATGATCCATTCCTCGCTCACTTTAGAGTTGTCGATAGAAGCAACTAGAAGTTCACCATTGTTGTAGTCTTCTACAACATCAGTTTCACCAGATTGTTCTGATTGTTTTTCCTTTTGATTCGTTGCCTTTTTTCTTTATCCTGTTCTACAACTTATAGCACTCAGACTTAATTTGCCTTTTCTTTTTGTAGAATTTACAAGTTTTACCTCTGTTTGAAGATCTCGATCTACCTTTAGGTTTACTGTGAGGATTTCATTCTTGTGTCCTCCCAGGATTATCATTAGTATTTCATTCTTATCTCCCACAAATAATAAGACCCTCCCCTTGAAAGTCAGATCCAGCCACAAGATACTTCATCTTCTCATACGATGTTAAGGAAGTATAGACTTTATCAACTGTGAGAGATTTGTGACTATACAAAATCATATCTCTAAAGGTTGAATAAGACAGGAGTAATGAACAAAGTATAATTAACCCAAAATCTTTTTTATCATATTGAACCTCCATGGCCTCTAGGTCCGAGAGAATTTCTTTAAACACAGTTAAGTGTTCGTGTACAGATGCACCTTCCTCCAAATTATGAGCATAAAGATGTTGCTTCATATGTAACTTGCTAGTTAAGGTTTTTGACATGCATAGTTGCTACAACTTTGCCAATAATGAAATGGTTGTCTTCTCTTTAAACACGTCTTGTAAAATTTCATTTGACAGATGCAGATGTAATTGCATTAAAGGCTTTCTATCTTTGCGTTTCTTCTCTTCCTCCGTCAATGTCGAAGGCATCTTATCTAACTATAGCAGGGCATCTTCCAACCCCATTTGCACAAGAATTTCCTGCATCTTTATCTGCCACCACGCGAATCTAGTGTTGTGATCCAACAACAAAATATCTTACTTAATTGTCACCATTACCATGATCTAGACAAGTAACCCGAAAAGCTTTGGTACCAGTTTATTAAAATAGATGCCGATAATGGCAATATAATGATTGCAAAAATAAAGAAAAATAAGAACAGATATTTTACATGGAAACCCTTTTGGGCAAAAACCTAGAGCAGAGGAGAAAGAAATTCACTAATATTGAAAAATGAATGATACAAGAGGAGTCTCGACTACATCTATTTAAAGGTTGAAAAACCTTAATCTAATCAATGTCAAATAAAAAAAAATAAGAACAAATAGATCCCCTTATTTTACCACTTTATTTTCTTTAACAAGGATTCAAGTCACACAACTTTAACATCTTCCTTTCATGAACATTAATAAAACCAGACACATCTCTATTCCATAGGATAACCATATCAGTGAAAATTTCAAATATCTTCTCCATACTTTCATCAAGTTCCTAGTTATTCTTTACAAATTGTTTAAAACCATTATGAGCCACCCAACTCAAAAAGGAGTAAAAAAGTCTTTTATTTTTTTGCCTCTTCTCTAACCTATAGTAATAAGTAAACGCCGATGATCAAACTTCAACTTAGGCAAATGTCGAGTTATCATTGAAAAGACACATCCCACTCATGTTACAAATTTTGTAATCAAGTCTCTAAAAAATTGACCCATGATTCCATGTGAAATCAATTCCCTTGAAACTCATATCTCATAAATTGTGCTAAAAAAAAGAGAATCAATTCTCCATAGAATAGAAACATAAAGGTTTTCAAGTGGGATTTGGGTTTGTTGGAATACGTCAATTTCATTTTATGTGTTTATATAGTCATGGTCAATTTGTTCATGCTTGTGTTAAATGTAGTAATGTAGTACATGAATTTTGTCTTTCAATTGTATATGTTATTCATCAATTTGGGTTGCTTCTAATGAATGTTGACAGGTTGTTCTCTCATGGATTGTTGCCAAGGATTTTAATAATGACTAAGAGGTAAAGCTTACGGCAGAAATAGTTGGTGTACTAAAAACCAAACTTCTCAACAACACTATCAACCTTAATTCTAGTTATTTTTTCATTAAATAAAAAAAAATCAAGATTGTGCTCTTTATAGTACTCATTGATTAATTGATCAAATCTGGAGTGTCTATACCTTTGTTAATTTTAAATAGTAAGATTTAAATTCATAATCATAACACAGACATGAGGAAGCCTATTCCTACATGATCAAGCTTTTAAGTTGTCATCTTCAAAATCATCTTTCAGCCTTTCTATTTCATTCTCACCATCCATGACTACATTATTATCATCTATAGCTTTGGTGAGATTTCTTTCAATAAACTCCATTGCATTACTAGCTAAAAGCATTGGGTGACCTTGAATTCATGACTAAATTCATTTTCATGTACACTCTCTTCTTATATGTTCTCATTTAACCATTCATTTCTTAGGAGAAATCGAATAAGATGAGTCTTCAATATGTCTCTGGTTTTCCTCTCATCCATTGCACCTAAAAAGGCTATTTCCCAAATTTTTTTACTATTTTCATCAATATAAATCACCAAATGCTTAATCTTGTTGCACTGGGCCTTTAAATTCATTATGTTTGGGATTTCGCTATTAGCTTGGCCTAATGGCACTAGGCTCATCCCCTGCTCTTATTTGCACGAACAATCTGGGTAAGGCCTATAATGCCTGTTCCTTTCTCATTTTTCTTTTTCAATGACCCAACTCAATTTGCATTAAAAGGTTATTACTTTTTTTGCTCCAATTCTTCTTGTCTCCTCACATGTTTACCAATGTTATTAATATTTTTCTCTTCTTATAAATTTGTAAGAGTTTCAAATCTTGAATGACCTATATTCATGTTTTTATTATTAGTGGATTCTCCATTTCATGTTTGTTTGAGTTTTCAAGAATGATGCTCCACCAACACGCATGGCTCATAACTTCCAATTTCAAATTGACAAGTCTCGTGTGGTTTTGGTGCCAACACATAATCTAATGGCTCTTTCTTTTCCTCTAGTCTTGAAATTATAGTACATGCTTATTGCAAATTGCCATATCTACCATATTGGAAAGATAAATTTGGGAAACCCTCACACTTCACCCTCTGCAAATACTCTTTAATTCTTGTGGGGTGTGCCTCGCATTTCCTATCACTTTGTAAACACTTGGCGCAACCAAAACTAAAGTAGGGATGACGTTGCAATGAGGAGGCATGCGACGTCAAGACAGCGTGATGTATTTCCCAAGTAACACAACCATATTTTTTACAGCTAAGTAGGATTCTTTCTTCTAGTCAAGCTCTGATTACTCTAGGGAAATTTTAGTCATATTATTTCTTTAATCTTAGCTTATTTAAAGGGTCATTACAATAGAGAAAATGGAGTGTTCTATGATAATGTTGTATTTAAGAGAAAGTTGTGTGTTCTGGGTTCAAGTTTTGCACAACCAGGGTAATTTTTCTCCATCTTGTATTCTCATTTATTTAGTTAGTAGTGAAAAGTCGAAGCCTACTTTTTTTTGTTGTTTATTCAGGTTTTTTAGCCTACTTCTCTATCATGAATATCGCGATAATTTCTTTAAAACATGACACAAAGTAAGGCCGATGTTGCGACGAGAAAACTCGGGATATTGTGACAACGCAATGAATTTCTCACTTACATTAGGCTAAAGGTTCTTTGGAGTAAAAGGAGGATACTGAAGTCACTCCAGATCAGTCAGAAACTCCATTTGATTCATAGGTATCTCCTACATCTCAACTATAAAATTATTGCCTAACTCATAACAGGAAGATATGGGAGATCAAACCATTGTAGAGGTTCTGTAATGGAAATCTAGTGGTATATGCTCTAAGCATTGCCGAGAGCATTGATTCAACTGATCCTTTGAATTACTCTGAGGCAGTTCAAGCTTTTGATTCTTGTAAGTATGACAGCTTTGTGTATCTACATCGCTTAAATGATAGGTCATTTATATATTTACTACTTTATGTTGATGACATGCTGGTTGCTGGTATGAACTTATTTGAAATTAATCAGTTAAAGACCATCATTAACTCTAAGTTCGATATGAAGGATCTTGGTGCAACCAATAAAATTTTAGGGATGGAATTTTCCAGAGATAGACACTCCAGGAAGTTATTATTGTTATAGTAGAGGTACATCAAAAAAGATACTTGAGTAGTTTACAATGCAAAATTCAAATCTAGACAGTACTCCCTTAGTTGCACACTTCAGACTTTTGGCTTTAGAATTGCCATAGATTATGGACAAAGAAAAGTACATGTCTAAGGTTTCCTACTCTAATGCAATCGATAGTTTGATGTACACAATGGTCTGCACTCATCCCAATATTTCACATGCTGTTAATGCTGTGAGTAGATACATGGCTAGACCCGACAAGGTACACTGACAAGAAATTAAGTGGATTCTCAAGTATTTGAGGTGCACATCTAATACTTGTTTGGAGTTTGGGAGAAGTTCAGAGTTTTTAGTTGGCTATGTGGACTTAGATTATGCAAGATATTTAGACCAAAGGAGATCTCTCATAGGTTATTTGTTTACTTTTAGCAACTACGTTATTAGTTGGAAGACCACGCTACAGACCACCATGGCGTTATCGACTACAGAATATGTCAATCACAAAGGCTGTGAAGGAAGCCATTTGGTTGAGAGGTCTATTCGGGGAGCTGATTAATTAAAAAAGAGCGATTGTTGTATATTGCAATTGTTAGACTATTGTACATCTCACTAAGAATCAGATGCTTCATGGGATGACGAAGCACATAGACATCAGGTATCACTTCGTTCGAGAGGTGGTTGTAAAATGAGATGTTAAAGTTCATAAGATTAACACAGAGGATAATCTAGCTAATATGATGAATAATATTTTGTCTAGTTTCCAATTTCAAGCACTACTTGGACTTGGTCAGTATCCTGCAAAGATTGAGTTAGGCTCGTGACGAGGCCTGAAAAGAAGGCATGTTAAATACAAGTCAAGGTGGAGATTTGTGGAGTGTGCCTCGCATTTTCGGACACTTTGTAGGCACTTGAAATAACTAGAACAAAAGTAAGGATGACGTCATGATGACGTGATGTATTTCCCAAGTAGCGCAACCGCATTTTTTTACAACCAAGCAGGACACTTTCTTCCAATGAAATCTAATTACTCCAGGAAAATTTTAGTCATATTAGTTCGCTAATCTTAGCCTACGTAAAGGGTCATTATAATAAAGAAAAATAGAGAATTCTATGAGAACGTTGTATTCAAGAGAAATCTGTGCGTTTTAGGTTTGAGTTTTGTACTAGTAGTGTAATTCTTCTCCATATTTTATTATTGTTTATTTGCTTATTACTGAAAAGCTGAAGCCTTTTTTGCCCGTGGTTTTTTATTCTCTTGGTCATATTGATCAGAGGAGTTTTTCCATGTAAATTTGTGTACTTGATCTTCTTTATTTTTTCTTTTTCATTGTTTATTCGGGTTGATTCCCAACATTTCTCACCTTGAAGATGAGTGGCGTACTCAAATCTAAACACACTACCAATCATGCAAATTGAACATTTGTTCCATTATTCATCTTACAATTGATTTTGATAACCTGCTCAATAGTCTCCCTAATGGAACAAAACAAGATTATTATTAGTTTTTGTTTATTCACCAAGAAATCCGACAATTTCATCCAAGCCACCACACTAGGTTAAAATGGCTAGGGCATGGAAAACGACAATGTCCAAGGCTAAATTGTGGGGTACTACCTGTAGACAACCTAAGGCCCCTTTTATAACATTCTAGTGTAATCCTTTAACTATCTAAGTCTATCCATATAATAATCATTTCCCAGGTCCATGAGTTGGACCAATTGCAAAGGATTCCATAAAGCCAAAATCTTTGCATAACAGTGTATTATAACCAATTCTCTTTCTTAATAACTTAAAGATCACATTTTTGGACATACTTCTCCCCACTAAAAAAAATGTACACTTTAAGAGAATTTGATCAACAATATACCATGTAAACCATTCGTTACCACATCCCTATCAACCAAATGAATCATCATTGTTCCCACCCTCATCAGTGATCATAGGATCTTCAGGTATTCAAAAAAATTTCCTTGAATAAGACACTTTCTCATTTTAATACTTCAATTATCATTATGTCCTATAATCAAACTTTCTTATTTTCCTTCTTCAACCCTTATTCGAGCTTGACATTCTAATAGGATCGTCATTTCTACCAAACTCATCCTCTTATAACCAGATACAATTTTTTTTGTTAAATTTAAATTTTTGACTTCTTAAAAAATAAGTGAACTTTTTTTTAAGATAATAAGTTGAATAATGTCAATGGTGAAAATTGGTTGAATATGTAAAAGCATGAGAATATATATCCCATTATTACTCCTTAGAAATAATCAAATTCCTTATGTCAAGGACAAGGAATAAAGTACTAAAACGTTAAAACTATCTTCGTAATCTCTTTTTTAAAACAAAACGAAACCAATTAAAAACTAAAATCTAAATTTAATTACTAAAAATGAAAAAGGCTAATCTAAAGTCTAGTGATTTACTTTACAATTCAAGCAATTGCTAAACTTTAGTAAATAACTTTAGTAAATTTTTTAGCCATGATCATTCATAAATAGTTAGAGCTAAAGCTCTATGTTTTCCCCCAATATTGCTCTTGAAAAAAAAACAAATTGTTTCTTTCAATGTTAAGCTACCAAGTTTGATCTTCAATTTGAAATGAATCTTGCCTAATCATCATTTGAGTATACTTCAAATCCCTTAGTTATTTCTTCTTAAAAGATTATCTGTTCACAACCAGTCACCTTCAAACATAAAAAATATGATAAACTTCTTCAAGGTTTTTTTTCATGAATTATCTTACAACACTAACAAGGAAAATTATGTCTTACCTTTTCTAGGACTGATTAATAAGCTTTCCTAGAGGACATTGACATCTTCTAATATCAATTTTTTGTTACTAGTTTCTTTGAAAAAAATTGTACTTTTTATTTTATTTGAGTGTTTGCAACCTTGCATCTTGACATTACACTTTTTTTAATAAGATGTAATCATCTTGTGAAACATGTAACACTCTATACCCGGCCTAGATGTTAAAACAATGTCTCGAGAGCTACATTAAAACATCTAAGAAAATCTAACCTTTAATTATATAAAATTTTTCGTCCAATAAACATTCAAAGCATCTTGAAAAGCCAAACCTGCAACTAAAATTCAAAGAGAACGTATGATAGTATTAGTTTATTTAAACTATAAAAGTAATCAGAAAGGAGAGATAACCAAGCTCTTGATACGCCGAGCCTCCTAGGGCGAAGGGTGACTTGAAATCTAGTCAAGCAAACTAAATGAGTTTAATACTCAGTGTGTAACAGACATAAAATCAAAACAACAATTTAAATATAACAGTAATTTCATAAATTCGAGTACAAAATTAGTAACAGAAAATATCCAATATTATAGCAACGAATCAGATAAAATCACAGAACAGATCAGATAAGATCGCAGAACAGACCAGGTACAGATTCAGTTTCCTACCCCGATCCACTACACACCATCTCCAACAAATCCAACACACCATATAGGGTATCAAGTACCCATCCAGACCTAAACACCACTAGGTGTCGGTATGACACATTCCAGAGTAAGTGTAGACTAGCTGCCAGAGCAGTATGCAATGGATCACCAGAATCAAATGCAGAATTGTGCCTAAGCCACTCAATTCGGTAGGTCTTTAACTGCCAACACTTCTTTTTTTACCGTTCCCACCCAATGCAGATGCAAAAGACAGATGTTAAATGTCAAGGTAGTACATACAGTTATCCAAATATAGTTCATAATCAGATAATTCAGATCAGTATCGTTTAACAGTCATTGCATTCATTATATGTACAAAATATAAATTATTCAAGCTTAGAACATGGGATAACAAGTTATGAAGTCAAATTCAGATCATACGGACTCTTTGGAAGGCCTACATTCAATTCGAACGACACTTACGGTCCTAGAGAAAATTTTAGTATTTTGGCCCATACGCCCGTGTAGATTCACACAGCCTGGGTGTCTGGCCCATGTGGCCCACATGGCCTAGCACATGTCCGTGCGACCCTTCTTATGTCACACACAGTCCATCACACTGCTTAACACACGACTGTGTGGCTCAAAAAAGTGAGTTACACTGTCAGGCACATGGCCCAGCGCATGCCTATGTGAATCAAATCTCACAATAATGCTCACACGGCATGGACGCACACCCGTGTGACTCTACTTCACAAACAATGAGTTACACGATGTATCACACGGCTGTGTGACCCACACGGACTACCACACTACCATGTGGGGTCGACAGCCATGTTTTTTAGCATTCAAAACTTACAGAAATTTGAGTTTTTGTTACACACTTAATATGGGTTCAACATATAAACAATCGAAGTGAATCCGAGACCTAAAAAGACAATCCAGCGACCAATTACACAAGTATTCACAACAAAACGCTAAAATTCAAAGTATGAAATGAGTTAGGACAAAAAGTTTTGACGAACCCCAAACTCAAGGATTCAACCCTTTACTTTCGCAAAACACAGAAATCCATAGAACTACAACGTTTGAGGAACATTGTTCTCACCATCTTCACCTAAAAGAATACCAAACGAACAATTAAACAAAGAATTCAAGCAATTAAGCAAAATCTACTTTGACAAAATGAACGAACAATACTAACAGGAATTGACATCAGCTTACGCAATTATTCCAACAATCAAAGACAACAAAATATGGAGTTTTCCCCATCGTAATAATAGCAAAATGACGAAAAATTAAAAAGAAATAAGGCAATAAAAGGAATAATAAAATAAAAGGAAAAGAAGAAAGAAAGAAAGAAAGAAAGAAAATAAGAGGAAGAGAATAAGGAGAACGTACAGGAAAGAGGGAGAACTTCAATTAATTGGTTTTCAAAAAAAAATAATCACGCTTAACAGAGTAGTAACAAAAATTATTTCCTTATTGGACACATAGAGACTCGAACATAGAACCAGAAGGTATACAAAAGCTTAACCATCGAACTAGCAGGCTCATTTTTGACACAAAATTATACAAAATTAAACTTAAGTCGATAGTTCAAGGATAGGGATTAATTCAATTTAAAACATAATCACAAAACTTCTAATAGTGAGAATCAAATCCCTGACCCCGAGCATATAAGCAGAACACTTTACCACAGATACCGAGACTTAATTATTGACAAGCATTAAAAAACAAACATTCAAATTTTTTGGGCGTTACAACTCTCTCCCCCTAAAATAAATTTCATCCTCGAAATTTACCTGACTTAAATAGATGAGGGTATTGCTGACGAAATGAATACTCATGATCTCAAGTAGCTTCCTCAGTGCCATGATTCCGGCACAGAACCTTAACCAAAGGAATAATTTTCTTTCGGAAGACTTTAACATCTCACTCTAGGACCTGAACAGGCTCCTCCTTAAAGGTGAAATCGGGTCTTACCTCAATTTCCTCAACAGGGGCGACATGAGAATGGTCAGATCGATACCATCTCAACATCGATATGTAGAATAGATCATGAATCTGATCTAACTCAAGAGGTAACTCCCGCTAATAAGCAACAGGTCCGACATGTTTCAGAATACAGTAAGGTCTAATGAACCTCAAGCTTAACTTGCCCTTAGGTCCGAGCCGGAGAACCATTTTCCACGGGGAAGCTTTCAGAAACAATTTATCACCTACAGAATACTCAATATCTTTTCTTTTTAAATCCACATACAATTTCTGTCATTCGAAAGTTGCCTTGAAGTGGTCTCAAATCAGTTTAATAGTATTCTAAGTCTTGAAACTAGCTCAGGACCCAAAACTTGATGCTTACCTAACTCGACCCAACATAGTGGGGTACGTCACTTATGACCGTATAGAGCCTTGTAAGGTTCCATCTGAATGTTAGACTAGCAGATATTCCTCCCAACTACCCCAAAATTCAATGACACAGCTCCGTAACATATACTCCAGAATTTGAATCACTCGTTCAGATTGTCCATCGGTCTGAGGATGATACACAGTACTAAAATCTAATTAGGTGCCCAAAGCCCTGTAAAGTTTCTTTCATAACTGATGCGAATCTTTATCAAAGATAACTAAAATTGGAACTCCGTGTAGTCTTACAATTTCAGAGGCATACAACCTAGCTAGTTTCTAAAGCGAATAATCTGTCCTGACAGGTAAGAAATAAGCAGACTTGGTCAATTGATCGACAATGACCCAAACCGAGTCTGTCTTAGAGGGTGTCAAAGGTAACCCACTAATGAAGTCTATTGTCACACGCTCCCATTTCCACAGGGGAATCTTAACCAACTGTAGCAGAACAGAAGACAACTAATGATCAGCCTTAACCTTCTGACATGTCAGACAGTAGGAGACAAAGGTAGTAACCTCTCATTTCAAACGAGCGAAAATCGCTCTCTGATCGGTCACTGCTGTAGAACTGAGAGCTTCAGCCACAACATTGGCCTTACAGGGATGGTAACCTATGTTGCAGTTGTAATCCTTAAGCCACTCAATCCATCTATGTTGCCTAAGGTTTAACTCTTTTTGAGTTAGAAGATACTTGAGGCTCCTGTGATCGGTGTAGATGATACACCTTCCACCATATATATAGTGCATCCAGATTTTTAAAGCGCAAACAACTGCTGCCAACTCAAGGTCGTGTGTAGGATAGTTGCCCTCGTGCATAAGCCACTACCTTATCGTCCTGCATTAGAACACACCCCAAACCGACATGTGAACCATCACTATAGACAATAAACTCCCTACCAGACTCAGACTATACCAGAACATGTTCCTGAGTCAAAACAAACTTGAGCTTCTCGAAGCTCGCTTATTGCTCATTAGACCACACAAATAGAGTGTTCTTACGCAACAGTTTAGTCGAGGGAACTGCGATAAAAGAGAACCCCTCGATAAACCTTTTCTAGTAACCTGTCAAACTTAGGAAACTCTAAAGCTCAGACACATTCTTTGGTTATTTCCACAATGTTACAACCTCAATTTTCTTGGGATCAACTCGGATCCCATCGGTAGTCGCAACAGGCCCCAGAAAGGCAACCTCGTACAACCAAAACTCACACTTGCTAAACTTAGCATACAGCTGTTTCTCAGGGAGTATCTGCAGAACTATTTAAAGATGCTCGTATGCTTGTTCTCATTCTTTGAATAAATCAGGATGTCATCAATAAAGATTAGTACAATATGATCTAAATATGGCTGAAATACTTGATTTATTAGTTCCATAAACACAGTCGAAGCGTTCATCAACCTAAAGGGCATAACTAGGAACTCGTAATGTCCATAATGAGCCCTAAAAGCAATATTATACACATCGATTTCTTTAACCTGGAGCTAATGATACCCAAAATGGAGACTGGTTTTAGAGAATACAAATGCCCCGCAGAACTGATTGAACAAGTCATCGATCCTCAAAAGTGGGTATTTATTCTTTACCGTCAACTTATTTAGCTGATAATAATTTATACACATTCTCATCGATCCATCATTTTTCGTCACAAATACATCTGGTGCCCCCCACGGAGACACACTCGATCAAATGAACTCACGATCTAGAAGTTCTTGAAGCTGAGCCTTTAGCTCCCTAAGCTCCTTCAGTGCCATACGATGAGGAGCTATGGACATAGGAGCAGTACACGATAACAGTTCTATGCCAAACTCAACCTCTCTGTCCAGAGGTAGCCCCGAGAACTCCTCAAGGAAAACAACTGAAAAGCCTTTTACAATTCTAATATCTTTAACAGAAAGCTTTGCAGAACCAAAACCAGATACAAAGGCTAGGTATGTCTCACACCTTTTCCGAGCTATCTTTCCAGCTACAAGAGAGGTGATTATGTTAGAGGGGTATTCTCGATGCTCACCAGTCATAATAAACTCACTATTCTCATCAAACCTCATAGTAACTCTCTTAGAGGAAAAATCTAAGCTGACCCGATGTTCCACGAACCAATCCATTCCCAAAATCAGATCAAACTCTCCAAATGATAATTCCATCAAGTTAGCTAGAAATACCACACCCTAAATCTCTAACGGAACATGTCTATAAACTTTGCTAACTCGGATCGACTGGCCCAAGGGGCTAATTACAGAAATCTCTCTAACAGTACACTTAACAGATATACCCAAGTTCACAGATATAGTACTAGATACAAATGAATGTTTAGACTCAATATCAATAAGAGCAAAGTATAGAACAGTAAGAATAAAGAATGTACCCCCTAAAACGTCAACGTCATCTCTATCCTACCGGCGTATCACCTCGTACACAAAAGTAGGCTATCATTCCTTAGTCTAAACCGTACCTCTGCCCAATGATCGCTGACCTCTACTAGAACCGCTACCCCCTGGCCATTCCATAACCCCTATGTGGCTATTGAGCTACTCTTAGAGGCTGATCAGAACCCGAAGCTGGAGTCAGTGTAAGAGCTTGCACTTGATCAGATCGTTGGGGACAATCTAGAACATGGTGCTCCATCGATCCACATCGAAGACAAGTCCCTATCTTCCTCCAGCACTCACTCAGATGGTGCCTTCCATAGTCTTTATAGGTCTTAATCTCAATCAATGCAACTGGAGCCTCAGTCCTCGGAGGCCAATCAAACCTCGCTCGTTTCTTCGGGTGCTTAATAGAATTAGAGGGACCAAATCCCTCTTAACCTTACTCTGGCCTCTCTCTCAGTCTTTCCTCTCGTGCTCAGTGTGCTTAACCTCCTCCGGTATCTTTACCTTGTCAACCAAGGTTGCAAACACTCGCTCCTGCTGAGGAGCTATCAAAACTCTCAGATCATACCGCAGACCTTCCTCAAACCATACACTCTTATCATAGTCGGTCACAGCTAGTGCTTAAGCACATCTGCTCAATCTTAAAAACTCAGCCTCGTACTCAGCCACAAATCTCTCACTTTGAACTAAAATCATAAATTCGTGCCTACTAGCCCCTACATAACTCACCCCCACCTACTTGTTTTGGAAGGTAATCTTAAAGGAATCCCAGGTAATCTATTCGGGCTGAGCACACTATTTAGTGGTCAGCCACCACTAATAGACCTCATCTCTTAGAAGAGGCACGATACCCATCAATTTCTGAAAAGAAGTGCAGTCGATGTCATTCATGATGCGCTCAGTGGCCTCCAACCAATACTCGGCCACTGTAGGGGTGACTCCAGTGACACCCCTAAACAGCTCAGCACCATTCAATCGGAGTCATTCAATAATCGACCCTCAATCTTGAGATCAAGAAGGACTCTTAGTGACCTTCTCTAAAACTCACAGCATGCCCTGGGATAGTGCATCGTCCCAAGCGGTAAGAGTTTGAGACTCGGTCTCAATAGTAGGAGTGTCTATCGACTCACTAATATCAATATAGGGCAGACTGCCCATCGAGGAAAACTCAGCTCGAGCTCTCCCTCAATGCCCACAGACACCACGTCCACACCCACCATGTAAACTCATGCTATCACTGTATCTACAATGTCAAAAGTGCTCAAATTAGTTCAGAGTCCTTATCAGATTCCTTATGACAATTTATAATAGAATACTTAACTAAACAACAGAATCAAAGATTATAGATGTTCAACTAAATGGTATAACTAAGCAGGAATACTTACAGGTTTGACGTCAGAACTCAATCTTTTACAAAATTAGTTATCAGAGTTTTCGAATCAGGATTTCATTTAAAACACCTTTTTATCAAAGCAAAATCCCAAAAAAACACAACCCGAGTGTTATAAATCTGACTCTGGTACTACTAAATGTAACACCCCACATTCAGCCTAGACATTAAGACCAAGTCTGGAGAGCTATATCAAAATATCTAAGAAAACCCAACCTTTAATTATATAAAATCTATCGTCTGAAAAACATTCAAAACATCTTCAAAAGCCAAACTTACAAGTAAAATTCAAAGAGAACGTATGATAGTATTAGTTTATTTAAGCTATAAAAGTAATCAAAAAGGAGAGATGACCAAGCTCTTGATACGTCGAGCCTTCTAAGACGAGGGGTTACCTAAAATCCAATCGAGAAAACGAAATGAGTTTAATACTTATTGTGTAATAGATATAAAATCAAAACGACAATTTAAATATAACAATAATTTCCTAAATCAAGATACATAACCAGTAATAGAAAATATCTAGTATTATAGCAATAGATCACATAAGATCACAGAACATATCAGATAAGATTGCAGAACAGGTCAAATACAGATGCAGTTTCCTACCCCTATCCGCTACACACCATCTTCGACCAACCCAACACACCATATAGGGTATCAAGTACCCATCTAACCCTACACACCACTTAGTGTCGGTATAATACATTCCAGAGTAAGTGCAGACTAGCTGCCAGAACTGTATGCAATGGATCATCAGAATCAGATACAAAATTGTGGCTTAGCCACTCAATTTGGTAAGTCCTTAACTGCCAACACTTCCTTCTTTACTGTTCCCACCCAAAAAAGATGCAAAATACAAATGTCAGATCTCAAGGTGGTACATACAGTTATCCAGATACAATTCATAATCGGATAATTCATATCAGTATCGTTTAACAGTCATCGCATTCATTATACCTACATAATATCAATTATTCAAGCTCAGAACATTGGATACCAAGTTATATAGTCTAATTCAGATCATATAGACCCTTCAAAAGGCCTACGTTTGATTCAAACGATGCTTATGGCCTTAGGGAAAATTTTAGTATCTTGGCTCACATGCCTATGTGGATTCACATGACCTGAGAGTTTGGCCCGTGTAGTCCACACGGCCTATCACATGCTCGTGTATCCCTTTTTCGTTCATACACAGTTTGTCACACGACCTGGCATACAGCCATGTGGCTCAACACAGTGATTTACACAGTCTATCAAACGACCGAGTGCATGCCAATGTGACTCAAATCTCAAAATAATGCTCATACGGCCTGGACACACGCTCGTGTTCCTGGCCTGTGTAACTCTACTATGCAAATAGTGAGTTACACAGCCTATCACACCAGCGTGTAGCGTTAACAGTCATGGTTTTGACATTTAAAACTTGCAAAAATTTAGGTTTTCGTTACACACCTGATACAAATTCAATGTATAAGCAACCAAGGTGAATCCAAGGCCTAAAAATGACAATCCAATGACCAATTACACAGTTATTCACAAAAAAACTCTAAAATTCAAAGTATAAAATCGAGTTACGTCAAAAAGTTTTGACAAACCCCAAAACTTAAAGATTCAACCCCTTACCTTCGCAAAACACAAAAATCCACAAAAATACAATGTTTGAGGAATGTTGTTCCCACGATCTTCGCCTAAAAGAAAACTAAACGAATACAAGAAATTAAGCAAAGTCCACTATGACAAAATGAACGAACAATACTAATAGAAATTCACATCAACTTATGCAATTATTCTGACAATCGAAGACAATGAAATACGAAGTTTTCCCCGTTGTAACAATAGCAAAATGACAAAAAATTAAAAAGAAATAAGGCAATAAAAGAAAGAATAAAATGGAAGGAAGAGAAGAAGAGAAAGAAAGAAGATAAAAGGTAAAGAAGAAGGAGAACGTACATGAAAGAGGAGGAGTTTCAATTAATTGGTTTTCAAAAAAATAACCACAATTAACGAAGTAGTAACAAAAATTATTTCATTATTGGACACACAGAAACTTGAACACAGAACAAGAAGGTACACAAAAACTTAACCATCGAATCAATAAGCTCATTCTTGACATAAAATTATACAGAATTAAACTTAAGTTGATAGTTCAATGATAGGGATTAAGTCAATTTAAAACATAATCACAAAACTTCTAATAATGAGAATCGAACCCTTGACCCTGAACATATAAGAAGAACACTTAACCACATATACCGAGACTTAATTATTGACAAACATTAATAGACAAACATTCAAATTTTTAGGGCGTTACAAAACTGACAATAATATCTTCAACATAAAGTATGATAAGAGAAACTTTCCTATTAGAAAAATATTTTATGAACATTGTTCGATCAACTTGACCTACAGAATACTCATGTTTCTTGGTTACCTTCGTAAACATATCAAACTATGCTTTAGGAAATTGCTTGAGACCAAGACTTTAAAAGCTTAAAAACCTTATTTGCATTGCCTTTTATCTTAAATCTTACAAAAATTCCTCTTCAAAGAAACCATTGAGGAACACATTTTCTCTTCTAGCTAACAACCTTGGTTGGTAGATAAATATAGAAAAAACCATATCGTATCTAACTTCACAAAAGGAGAAAACATGTCTTGATAATCAATGCTAAGTTTTGGGTGAACCCTTTAGCAATAAGCCTCATTTGTAATAACTAACATCTCCACATGGATATGCTTAACAATAAAAGTAAAATTCCATACCACATGTTGCTTCCCCTTTGGAAAATCTAAAGACCTCACAATCAATATTCCATTTAAGAACATTTTTCTCTTCTTCTATAACAACCCTCAATTTTGATTGCTCAAAACCCCCTATTTGTTATGGAATTTCTACATTAGATACTTAGTAGCAAAAGCATGATATTTTGATGATAAACCATCTTTGCAAACAAATATGTAGCTTAAATGTTTGGTTCATGATCTTTACACCTTTTCTCAAAGAAATAGGAATGTTTGTTCTTTTTTTTGTTCGTCCAAAAGAAGATTTTATTAGCAAAAGAGTATTATTAAAGAGAAAAAGATAAACAATAAATGAATGCTAAACCTAAACAATGAAATAACAACTCCATAAGCTAAACCAAAGAATAAAGTAACAACATTATAGCATTTTTAGACAACCAACAAGCCAAAAAATGTTATAACCAAGCTAAAAACAACTCTGATCTAGTAGTTTCACCCCTTGCTAACATAATTGTGAAGTTATTCTTGCCTTTGCACATGATTGAAAAGTTAGCATCTGCAATTCGACCAGTGCAATTATCAATTTCAAAAATCGCACTTCCAAAAATGTCAATGCATATTCACTTTGTTCTCAATTCATACAATACATGCTCACATTAAGCTCTTTCCTCATCAACTCACACAATTAAATTCAACAACGACACACCATCATTCTTTGTAGCTCCAAAATATTAACTCAAGGTTCATCTATAATTTATTTTTTGCATTAAGCGACTAGTAGATAAACGTTACACATACAAAACATAAAGTTTTCCACTCATTAACATCAACTAACAATTAAAAATTATCCACAAAAATAGAGCTCTCCTCCATGAAATATTTCATATATAAAGTCATTATCAAACTTTCAAATGGACCCTTAATTGGAAACCACTCCTAATCAAAATTAAAATCCAGACACATTGTTTGTATCTTAAAATCATTACACTGAGTAAGCTTACTTTCTTGCACTAACACAATTTTAATGTTGAGATCCAAAAATAGTTTTCTTAGAAAATTCTCTTTTAAACTTAAATATGCCCATCTCATATTCCAATACAATATTCTCATCCTAGCTACGTTAATATCCCCAATCACCAAATTACCATGAAACTAAACCCTGCAAATTGTGATAAATCAAATAAAAAATTTCAAAAAAATAAATCACAAAAAACCCTCCACACCTTTCACCAAGAGGATAACAATAGAGTAAGATAATAAATGAAAACAAAAAATAGAGTTTTCGATTAACAAATGATACTTTTAGCTCGATGACCTTGTAAGAAATAGGAATTTTAATATAGTCATTAGCAATAATATAAATTTAAAAAAGTCTTATGTAGATTATCTAGACTTGGTTTGGTATCATTTCTCTATTCAAAAAGTATGTGTTCCTCTATTTTTTCATGAGCCTTTCTCATTCGATAAATAATAATCACTTTATAAACTATAGGTTACCTGTAGACAAAAATAGAGGTGCTAGTGTTTGGCTTGAATTGTAAAAGTGTTTCTAGAAGGGTTACTAAACTAGCTTAGGGGGATAAGCTGATTTTTTTTGGAGGGGTAATTGACATAGCTTTGGTTGGGATGAAATTGTTAAGCTTTGATTTTAGAAGAGTTTAGGAGTCTAGGTAAAAGAAACAATCTTGTATAATTGAATTCTGCCATTGAATGAAAGTTTTCGAGTAATATGTTTGTTTTTTTATAAAATGTAACATCCATAGAAGTGTAGAGTTTCATATTGATATGGAAGTAATACTTGCCTTTTAGGATCTAAGAAGAGACATTTAGTTGCCTTTAGTTCAAGCTTGCTTCGATGTTGTTGTTGTTTATGAACACATGAGATACTCCAAAATGCTTTTGATAGAAAAGATGAGACGATTCTAGTATTTGAACAAGATAGAATATTTTGACACTAACTTACTTTAGAAGGTTTAGGATTAGTTTTTCTTTTTTGAAAAAATTGGTTTGGCAACTTCAAGAAGTAGTCTATCTTTTTAATCTTGCCACCTCATTTTGTTTACGTATGTCAATACATAAACTTTGATACATTTTTCTTGATCCATCAAATTTCATCAAGTATAAAATAGAATTGAAGTAATCTTTGACATTATCTTATTGAAAACTTTTTTTTTTAAATTTTGGTCAGATCAATTTCTTGAAATTTTTGAAGATGATGATTGCCTTTGGATTTTCTTTCAAGTATAAGCAAGCATCAATAATGAAACATACCAACAAGTAGTCAAGATATTTTAATCTCTAGAGAATCCCATATGTCACTATTAATCATTTCAAAAGGATGAGATGTTTTTGTAGCCTTGCATTGAAACACTATTGTTAGAATTAAGTGACCCGAATCCTTATTAAAATAAAATACAGTGGTAAAATAAAATAAAAGTGAAATCCATATAGAAGTACACTTCTTTTATTTTATTTTAGAATAAGGTTTTTAAACCTTATTAAACTTCATCTATTTGATACTAATTAGAATAAGGTGTTTCAATCTTACTACACTCCTTCTATTAGAATATGGTTTTACAAACCTATAAATAGACATAGTCTACTCCTCTAGTAATCATTTGAACTCGACATAGTAAATTATCTTCTCATTTGCCCGTGGTTTTTTCCTAAAAGGGTTTTCACGTAAAAATCTATGTATTTTTTATTTTTTCTTTCTCTTTTCTTTGCGATACGTTGTCATTATCGACGTTCTATTTTTTCACAACTCTTTTCTACATGAAGAATGCTGAGATCAGTCTTTTAAAATATTTGAAATTGACATGGACCTTATATATAGTTCATAACATAATTCAAAAACTCATCAAGATCAATGCCATGAAGAATGTCGGGATCAATCCTTTTAAATATTTGAAATTGGCATAGACCTAACATATAGTTCATAACATAATTGCATTACCATTGGTGGATCAAATAGGAAAAATTGGAGTTGACACACTTTTTGCAATCTGAGCTTATTCTCTAGGATTATTAAGATCGTAAAAAAAAAGAAAAAAAAAAGATATTTCTTAGCTTTACCAATTATCCTCCCCAATTTCAAGTAACAGAATTCACAGTAATTTGGGGCAAAAATTATTGACACAGTTGAAATCATTGGTGAGTTGGTGAACAAGCAAAATTTTTCACTAACCTCACCTTACAATTAGCTTATTGGTAACAGTTACTAGTCCTATTGTTATCAGTTTAGACATTGAAGTATTAGTACCAAATCATGATATGTAGGTATTGAGTAGTGTATCTTTACTCATTGTATGATATTACATCGGAGCTCACTATCGATGAGTTATGCTTTTGCATTTAGTTAAATAAAGCCATAAGAAAATATCCTATTTGCACAACAAAAACATGTTCCTATGGTATTTTAAAACAACGTGGTTATTTATTTATTTATTTATTTGTTTAATAAGACAAGATTTTGCATTGATGATAAGTTCAACCAAATTGCATTTATACTTGATACAAATATTAGATCCTATAAAGTCAATGACTGATGTAGGTTCACTCAGAATTATGTGATAAAAGAAATGGCAAAAATGAAAGGATTTACTATCTTTTGAATCATTAGGATTTCTGCCTTGGTGGATCTTTCTTGTTTAATTGCATTTTATGCTATGATGCCGCTTGAACAGACTCGACATAATAAAGCAATTTCAAGGGACACATGGTCTCAACTTTTGGAGTTCTTTAATGTAAGTTAAAAGCACCTCTTAATATTCCTCTTTCCATATGCAATTTGAATAAATTGTATAGCTTTATACTACCAGATCACTATGTTGCTCTGACTTTGAAGATGGGTGATATGCAGATAGTTATGTTGTTTAGGCTTCATGCTGATATCAGAAAATGATATAAACCTAAGAGTACAGATCATCAAAATTCAAAACCTTTAATATGAAATACTAAAGAAAACTAGTCAGGGGTACTTGGATTCATTTTTCCTTCAAAAATTACGATTGAGATTAAGTAGATGCTTTTTCATTTTATCACCAAGGCATGGATAAACATCACTTCTCTTTGATCCAAAAGAATTCCATCTTTGTCTCTCGTTGACTCCTCCCATTTGACCCTTTAATTTAGCAAACAAAAATGATTTTCCAATTAGAGAACAAACTATTGATTGCGATGCAGTTTGAGCAATAGAACTTCCAAATAGGTTGTTATAGACAACATTTGCTTCATTTATTTGGAATGTATGTGTTTTCTTCTCTCTTTTTACTACTCACTCATATAAATGGCATATGTTTTCACAATATTGAAAAAGACTACTTATAATTATCTTGTAGAAAGTAGACACTGGACTAGAAAATTATGATGCTGAAGGTGCTTGGCCCTATCTTATCGATGAATTCGTGGAATACTTGAACGAGAATGGCATCAATCATTCAAAGATGGTAGCTCACTAACTCGCACTCGAAACAATGAAAGGACTGTTGGTTTATTTATTATTCAGGAATTTTCGCAATCAATTGTTATGGGTTTAAAGTTGTAAATAAACATAGTGTTCCATGACTTGTTTCTAATTAATTTGATTTTTACTAATTTATCAAGCTGATTGATTATGAATGAAATTTTATGGTTTGTTCATTAAAAGAACAAAGCTCAAACTACACCTTCAATTATTGATGTTTATGAATAAAATTACTTAAAACTATTTTTATATTGTTTACTTTTGGTTAATGATATAATTAGAATTGTTACTTTTTTATTTTATCTTTAATATATTACTAATTAGTTATTATATATAAAACAAAAATATTTATTTATAGATTATTCTTGAATAAATTTTTAATTCGTAACAAATATTTTTTAAAAAAAAATTGATATAAAAAATAGATAATGTTTTGGTTGAAATGGTAAAATAAAATATTAAAGAACATAGTTTCTTAGGTTTGAATCTTATCATGACTATATTTTTCTAGATTGTATATAAAAATATAAAAAGATTGGAGAACCCTCATAGCTTATTTGTTCTTTTATAAAACGATTGTGTATTTAGTTATTTTCTAACTAAGTTGAGACTTGGTTGATCGGTGACACTAATTTATTAAGGTATTTAAATGGGTTTTTTTACCCAAATAATATAAAAAAATAATTAATTACGAAAAAGATATAGAAAATAGAATAATTACGAAAACAGGCATTTGCTACAGTATTCTGACGGTGCTGCCTGACATATTGGAGGCACCAGACTAAAATGTGATGATCTAAAAACTCCAGGGACCTTATATGAAATATTCCTTTTTAATTGGCAGCTGAAAAAACCGTTGAAGGGTGCAGCCTATATGGCGGCACCAAATTTTAAAAGGATAAATTGCACCCTAAACCCCTTATTTATTATTAATTTTTATTCTCCTTTAACACCAAAAATAGATTGACCTCTTATCAATTAGTTTAAAATGTTTTTCTACTAAAAAGTATTTTTGTAAATAAGTCGATTTCAACTCGAAATAAATTTTATTTATTTTTCAAAAAATATTTTTATTGTTTAAATTATGTTTGACATAACAGTTAACGGTATTTATAATAGTTTTCTTTTACTCACATTATATTTGGAAACTATAAATTTAACTAATAATTATAATTTATACATAATAAGATTTTTCTAAACCTTTTATAATTATAATTTTATACTGTGTCCATAAATCAAATTAATAATAAAATTATAAATATTTTTAAAAAATAAATAAAATTTATTTCCATTGGAATTGGCTTCCTTACAAAAATACTTTTTGGTAGAAAAACCTTTTAGACTAATTGATAAGAGGCCAATATATTTTTGGTGTTAAAAGAGGATAAAAAATAATAATATATAAGGGGGTTTAGGGTGCAATTTATCCTTTTAAAGTTTGGTGCCATCAAACCATCAGGCGGCACCCTTTAAAGTGTTTTTTCAGCATCTAATTAAAATGGGAAATTTTCATATAAGGTCCCTAGAGTTTTTAGATCATCACATTTTAGTCTGGCGGCGCCAATATGTTAGGCGCAGAACACTGTAACAAGTGTCTAATTTCGTAATTAATCTGTTTTCTATACTTTTTGTAATTAATTATTTTTTAAATTATTTGGATAATAAATCCTATTTAAATAATAGTATAGATATTTATAATAAACGATATTTATAATTTATAAATTTCTATATAAAACTAAAAACTATGTATAATTATTTATATCTTGTTCATGAATAAATTTTTAATTATTGGATAATATTTTGGATTATAGATTTTATATAAATATATATAAAAGAAAAATCCTTGTAGTATATTTATTATTTTGTAAAATAATTAGATATTTAACAATTTCTTAGTTAGGTTGAAATCGTAATGCAAACTTAATTAATGTTTATATTATTTATGAAAAAGAAAAGCATTCAATATTTTGGATGCAAGTGAGAATATTATAGCCGAGCAAGTGACGACTGACCTTATAGTCGTTGAATGAGGACATTTGATATGATGGAAAGATGTCATTTTCTAAAGAATTTAATTGATTGAGATGTGATTTAAATATTTTGTATTAAAAAATGTAGTTTTTTTTTTTTTTTGAAATGTAAATTACCTTAAGAGTTACATTCTTAGAAATAGTGTAAAGTGATTTTCACGATAAAATATGTGAGAAAGTTTAGTCATTCATTTATTTGTGTTTAAGGTATTAACTTACTCATAGTAAAAAGATAAAAACACAATTGTTGCTTAATCCCCTTTTTTTGGCCTCTACGACTTCATTTCATTATTTTAAAGTAAATATCTATTTTTTTTTGTTATAAATATTTTTAAAATGCATATTTTCATTAATATTAAATTTTAGTATCAAGATAAATTCAAGTTATATATGCAATATATGAATACACTTGAATTTATACATGCAATTTAATGAGAAAAAATAGCAAATTTCACATCTTCGCAATCCCGAATTAATATCAAATTGTTTTTCAAATGTATTCATGTAGTCATGTGAGAAAATCATACTTTGTAGATTAATTCAAACATTTGCTAATGATAAAGACTATTAAAAATATTATTAAATTTTTAATTCAAATATTTGTTAATAATAAAAAGTAATAAAAAATTTTAAAATACAATAACATTATTTTTTATTAAGATTAATGTTGTAAAATAACATTACATTCCCAAGAAAGTGTCGATGTAACACCTCTTGCCCGTCTTGACGACTGGTACGAAAATGAGATGTTACAGTGATACTTTCAAACTTATACAAAATTGAACTATTATTAAAATAGACTTTCCATGACATATTCTTGTTCTTAAAAGAAATCGATCGCATTTAGAAGATCTGGGGTTAGCTTGAAATCATTTTTAAGACATTAAATACTAATGGGGACAAGTCCCGAGCACATTTCATAGAAAGCCTCAAAAACCTTTAAGAAATCAAAGTTGAGAAAAAATTAATGAAATCAGAAAATTTAGGTAAAAATGAATTTGAAGCTTTATGAACCTTTTTAAAATAATTTAAGAACACTTTTTTAGGTGATTGGAGGTGTTCAGGGTTAATTTCGAGTCACTAAAAGGACAATGTGGTGTATGATGTTGTGGCATTGTATAATGTCGTAGCATTACATTACCTATAATCACGACATCACTCTTTGTATGATCAATGTTGCGACATTGTGAAGGACGATTTGACGATGCCACTCTATGTAGGCTTAGTGTCGTGACATTGTAGCAAAGCATCCCAAAAACACTTAAAAGCATCCTCAAACATCATCAAATCACACCATTGAATTCCAAATGACTTAAAAACATTATCAAGCACATTTAATCTCAAATTCATTTTAAAAAAACATGTTTAAATCATACCAAACATCAAAACTTAATTGGAACTAATTGAAAGTTTCATAAACATTACGAAATGACACTAAGTTTATAATTTAAGAGTAAACGCACTTAGCCTATGTATATGTTAGTACAAAATATTCTAATACAAAATAATACAAACTAACATCACTATGCAATTCCAATCTCACATGATGATGTGATCCTTCGAAGACACAGTCTCTAGCTTCTTGAGAGGGACTTTTACCTACGCGTTTAAACCACTAACGTGTTAAGCTAGAAGAGCTTAGTAAGTACATTAGGACATCATACTTCATTGTTCTTTACACTTAATGTTGAGTCTTTTTATAAATTAAAAGTTTCACTTTGACTAAGCCACTTACAAGTCACCAATTCTTCATCTCATTGTTTGTATGATGTTCATTTTTGACTAGTGATTACATAGCTTCCTTTATTACAAAATTTATGAATATGACATGTATATTCATTTCACTTGTTTGTCACATAGCACTTCAGTGTTAAAAATCTTATTTCTCTTACTCAAAGTATTAATAAAATCAATGGTTTAACGCCATTACCCGACCTATTCGCCGAGTTTGGATATGGAGTGTCACAATTGAACCGGTTTGTTCTAATACTTCAATCAATTAATTCGTCAAACAACTTTATTACTATATTTCGAATGTTTCTTAAAACAATATCCTTAAACCAAACTTAATTTGACTACCTTGGAAATTCCAATGGAACTACTTAATTACAATATATCTAACCCCGAGGCGAAGCCTCTAAAAGTACTCCTTCCTATGTGTATGACACCAAGCCGACAGTGATCCTCGATCGAACACAATCTTTCTTGGTCCATCCACAAGCTTTTTACTCAACCACGAGTCCTGCAGACATAAGATCTTATAAGTTCGAAAGAATTTAGTGAGTTTCTTTACTTCATTATTCAAAAGTAGACCCCATCTTGTAGGGGTCGTAAATGAAAAGAAACTAAATACATTTAACTTCCTGATCGTTTGGGGATGATTTCTCTTAATCTGAAATGGTAGTCTTCAATTCATTTTCCAAGCTTATCTATTGGCAGATATATCGTTAAACGATCTTTCCCTGATCGATCCTACATTCATTTAACTAGTTTGGGTGGTTTCTCAGATGTTTTTCCCTAACCGCGGACTATGTCCTTTCTTCACATACATTTTTTCTTTCAGCTATTCTCTATACAAGATATACATCTACTCATGACTTTTATGTTACATCCTTATTTACAAGTTAATGATCGATTACCAGCATAGATCCTCTTTTCCATCATGTATTTATAAAGTCATTCTCCTAAACTTCCACCCTAAGCACCCTTTGGATATGTCTTCCTTGACAAACATTCCAAATCTGACTAGTCCTTGGCGGATTCATTTTCTTACTATTATCTTGAAAGACTTGATAACCTCTTATTGATTAGGTCAACTAATAAGGATCCACGCTATTCTTGCGGACTAAATCTCATTTCACCCCACACTCGGGTTGAAAAGTTGGTTGAATTACTTCTTCATAATCCGCCCAATATGCAATACCTTGCTTTTAAGGTATAACATATCCATCTGCAGTAGACCGTTTGGGCCTACAATGTCTAGTAGACTGTTACCTAAGCAACCATTTGAGTCTACAATTTCTTTATACATGATTGTTCCCTACGGATCTAATTCTATGGTGTTTATACTTACAATAGATTCCCCTCAAAGAGGAAAATTCTTGACAAACATAATTATCACTTGGATAATCCCTATTAGCAACTCTTTCTATCCTTAGGTTCCAACTAACCCCTCGTTACCGATTATACTATCTGGAGTATATACGTTTGTGCCTCCTCATATAAACTACGGTTTCATTGAAGCCTTATGCTAGGAGTAAATCTCTCGTCACACTTCCAAGACCTTATTCTAACATACCGAGTTTCTTGGAGCACTTTCTGGTGGTTCTTAATGGCGGACCCTTACCTACAATCCATGGATAAATCCTCTTGTGTTTGCTTATATACAAGGCATTATCGACACGACATTACCAAAGTTGATTCTAGCTAGGTTACCACCATATGCCCTACCGACTTCCTTTCTTACCATTTTGGCAGACTTTTCCATTTATAATGATTTTGCCTTTTTGGCAGATTCCTCAAACCCGTTGGCTAGCTATCACCTCTTAACACTTGCAAATTTCCTTACTTGTGTGATATTTCCATAATCACCGTCTTGTCAAACTACCCCATTTTTATTGTCCCAGCGGACTATCCCTTGTTTATCATCCTGGACTACCCCACGTTTATTGTCTCAGCAAACTCCATATACTGCCATAACTGAGCTATGGTCTTACACTTGAAATCCACGTTTTTAATGTCCTGGTGGACTTCCCTATTTTTCCTATCCCAGTGGACTACCTCATGTTTACTGTCCCAACAAGCTACCCTATTTTTACTGTCCCAATAGATTATACCGATTGCCATAGGTGAGCCATGGACTTATACCTTAAGTCCCCATGTTTAACATCCTAGTAGACTTCCCTATGTATTGTCTCAACGGACTACCTCGTGTTTACTGTCCCAACGTACTATAATGGATGTTATAGTCGAGCTATTGTAACAGCCCGATTCTGGGCCTAGTCGGAATAGTGGTTTCGGGACCACAAATCTGACGAGGGAAAATATGGTTATTATTATATTTTTATGGTCTACAATTTCACGGAAAATTTTCGTAAAAATTTCGTTCGAAAATTTCGACATTTGGGCACTCAATTTAGTCAAAAGGACTAAATTATAAATAGTGCAAAAGTTGAGTTCTACGTCTTAGAGGTGTCTAATTGTTATGAAATTTTAAATTGGAGGTCTTTATGTGGTAATTAGACCATTAGTTAGTTGATGGACAAAAATAGACATAAGAAATGGGTGAAATAGATTTTTTTTAATGGGGGCATTTTAGTCATTTGGTTATTAAATAGAATTAAATGGGAAAAAGATGGCAAAATATGCTCATCTTCTTCATGGTGAACGAAATCAGCAAGGGGGAAGCCATATTTAGGGTTTTTAAGCTTTCAAGCTCCATAGTAAGTGATTCTAAGCCCCGTTTTTAATGTTCTTCGTATTTTTGGAGTCCCGGTAACTTGGTTTAGCTTATTCTACCATTAATTCGTGTTAGGGTTCATATTTGGAAAAATACCCATAGGTGAAATGTGTTTATTTTGCTGTTTTATGGTGGAATATGAAGCTAGAGATTATGTTAAACAACTTTTGCTAAGCAATTTTAAGCGAAAACGGGTAAATAGACATAATCGGTAAAAATGATTAATATTCAAAAGTATGTGTTGGAGTGGGAATTTGATGTTGCCATAGAAGGGAAAAATGTTCAGCATGTTATAAAACTTAAGAATAAGTGATGAAGTTTAATTTCCGAGCTTGGGGACAAAAGTGTAATTATGCAAAAGTTTGGGGGCAAAATTGTAATTTTTCAAAAAGTTGGGTGGTGGATTATTTTAATAAATGTGAATATTAAACGAGTTAAATTTGCTATTATAGATCAAGAAAGACGTGAAGAGTATATCAAACGGGGAAAAGAAAAGATAGTGGAGTAAAGTGCAAAATTACGATATTTTGCACCAAGGTAAGTAAACACGTGACTTAATGTATTATTTTGATATTATTTGATATATGTTGAGATTTATTTGGAATTAAAATAAATGTTTGGTAATATCCTAAAAATGTTGTTAAATCGGGAAAGGTGATAAAGGGTTGCAATATATGGTTTATTGGTTGAACACTCGGAATAAGCCGGAGTATGTTGTATATAAAAGGGGTTGCTGTATGCTGATTCCCCGATTCATTGGTGGTGCTATGTGCGTGATCCACCATATCTTTGAAATGTGAAAAGGGGGTTGCTATGTGCTGATTCCCCCGAGGGGTTGCTAAGTGCTGATTCCCCGATTCATTGGTGATGCTAAGTGCGATATCCACCGTATCTTTGAAATGAAAAAGGGGGTTTCTATTCTCATATGAAAGAAATAGAATAAGCAAAAGAGTTGTATTTTTGGAGATATCTGAATTTTACTGAAACAGGGCTGGATTGATTTCGAGATCCCCTGTTCTAACTTTGGAAAATTACCAAAAATTGTACAAAAATAATTATGGCATGAAATTTATATCCCTGGAATCCTTATTGAGTCTATTTTTATTAGAAACAAGAGAAACCATTTTTCAGATTTTGTACAGAGAGTTAAGTGAATTTTAGTGAGGAAGGGTCAGAACCGTTGGGCAGTGAAACAGTGGAAGGTTTAATGAATAAACTGTACTAATTGGCTGGGTCAAAAATTCTGAAATTTTTATGGTGAAATGGTATATGGGTCTAGTTTCAGGGAACATTTACGAAACTCAATTTGGAGCCCTGTAACTCCAGATAAAAATAAATTAGCAACTATGACGCAGAAAAACAGCTTGCTGGAAATTGCCTAAACAATAAAGTTATTCATGAATAAGTTTATATTTTGGTGTAGTTATGGGAGTAATTACTTATTTATCATGTGTTTACTTACTAAGCTATATGCTTACTCGATTTTATTTTTCTCTTGATTATAGTGACTTCCAACAACTCGGAAATTGGAACGAAGTCAGACAATCATCTACACTATCCTTCACATTTGGGGTATTTTACTACTAGTGTTTCGAAATTTTATGGCATGTATAGACGACTTATGTAATGTGGGATCATCATGTAAATATATGTTATGGTTCCCTTTTGAATGTAGTGTTTATTAATAGTTAAACTGTATGTGTGTTTATACAAATGAAATTGGTTGGTATATTGGAATGTGTTCTAAATTTGCAGGAGGTTTAAGCAAAAATAAGTAGGAATGCTTTCGAAATTTTTTTAAAAATTTAGTAATACCTCATACTCTGTTCCGGTAAGGAATACGGGTAAGGGGTGTTACATTTTAGTGGTATCAGAGCTACGGTTTAGTCGGTTCTTGGACCAATAAAATACGTGTAGAAGTCAGTCTATACATGCCATAAAATTATTGTGATAGTGTGATGATTTCTGACAATTTAAAATTTTGTTTTATATAGTAAAAGGATCCTGATCGAAGTGTGGCAGATGATGTTGAAAGTAACGCGCCGGCTCCCGCGCAAGGGACCGCGCAGGAAGAGAGTAGACATGAGACACATGGACAGGATGAGGCTCGGGAAGCCTTCCTCCGGATGATGAGTGATTGGTATACAGAATATGTCCGTGTAAATCCGAATGTTCCTCCTCCTCCACCCCCTCCTATTCCTCAACCGGTCCCCGTAGCTCCACGGAGTGCCGAATTGGTGAGATCAAGTAAGCCACCTGTTGATAGAATTCGAAAGCATGGGGCTGAAGATTTCAGGGCCAATGTTGATGATGATCCGGAAAAAGCCGAGTTTTGGCTTGAAAATACTATTCGGGTATTTGATGAATTATCTTGCACCCCTGAAGAATGTTTGAAATGTGCTGTGTCTTTATTGAAGGATTCGGCATACCGTTGGTGGAAAACATTGATATCGGTGGTTCCACAAGAAAGAGTTACTTGGGACTTCTTTCAGGAAGAATTTAGAAAGAAAAATGTAAGCCAACGATTTATTGATCAGAAGCGCAAATAGTTTCTCGGGTTGAAACAGGGCCGAATGTCCGTAGCAGAATATGAACGGGAGTTTGTCCGGCTTAGTAAATATGCCCAGGAATGTGTGCCTACGGAGGCTATTATGTGTAAAAGATTTGAAGAGGGGCTAAATGAAGACATCAGATTGCATGTTGGGATTTTAGAGTTAAAAGAATTTGTGGTGTTAGTTGATTGGGCCTGTAAAGCTAAAGAACTGAGTAGAGAAAAGAGAAGGGCAGAGATGGAATCTCGAGATGTAAGGAAGAGGACAATGGGCAGAACATTTCAATCTCATCTGAAGAAGTTTAAAGGGATGGATCCACGACCAACTGGTTCAGTTGGGTATTCACGTAGAGACCGAGGGAGGTCGTATTCTGGAGCTACAACTCGAGCTACCTCTGTAGCAAGTGTGGGCAATGTAGGAAACACCCGGCCTGAATGTCAACAGTGTGGCAGGCGACATATTGGTGAGTGTTGGGGATTTAAACGAGCTTGTTTCAAGTGTGGTTCCCAAGAGCATTATGTAAGAGATTGCCCTGAGAGAAGAGAGGAAGAAAATTTGCCAAGAGCTGGATCGGGTGATATTGTTAGTAGAGGGAGACCGTCGAGAAATGTGGGAAGCAAAGTTAGTGGTAAAAGTGTGATGAAAGATGCAGCTGGAGGATCAGAAATTAGAGCGCCTGCCAGGACTTATGCCATACGTGCTCGAGAGGATGCCTCATCTCCCGATGTGATTACTGGTACATTTTCTCTTCATGATATTGATGTTATTGCTTTGATTGATCCCAGCTCTACTCATTCATATGTATGCATGAAATTGGTAACTAGTAAGAAATTGCCTGTTGAAAACACTGAATATGTAGTTAAAGTATCAAATCCTTTAGGCAAATATGTCTTAGTCGATAACATTTGCAAGAATTGTCCCCTGATGATTCAAGGTCACTGTTTCCTGGCTAATTTGATGTTGTTACCATTTGATGAGTTCGATGTTATTTTGGGGATGGATTGGTTGATACTGCATGATGCCAAGGTGAATTGTAGACAGAAAATTCTTGAATTAAAGTGTGAAAATGGTGAAATTCTCCGGATTGAAACAGAGGAGCCGAATAAGTTGCCTATGGTGATTTCGCACATGTCTGCTCAGAAATACTTGAGAAAAGGGATGTGAAGTTTATCTTGCTTATGTGTTGAATACTGATATAACTGGGTCGAAGCTTGAATCAGTGACGGTAGTCTGTGAATTTCCAGATGTATTTCTAGAGGAATTGCCTGGGTTACCTCCGATTAGATAAGTTGAGTTTTCTATTGATCTGTTACCGGTACTGCACCGATTTCTATTGCACCATATCGAATGGCTCCGACTGAGTTGAAGGAATTAAAAGCTCAGTTACAAGAGTTGACAGATAAAGGATTTGTGAGACCGAGTTTTTCTCCTTGGGGTGCTCCTGTGTTATTTGTGAAAAAGAAGGACGGCTCTATGAGACTTTGTATTGACTATCGTCAGCTCAATAAGGTGACCATAAAGAACAAGTATCCTTTGCCGAGAATTGATGATTTGTTTGATCAATTAAAAGGGGCAACAGTGTTCTCCAAGATCGATCTGAGGTCTGGTTACTATCAGTTGAGAGTTAAAGAGTCTGATGTGCCGAAAACCGCCTTTAGAACGAGATGATATTTTAATCTATTCTTGGGATGAATCGGAACATGCAGAACATTTGAGAACTGTGTTGCAGAGAGAAAAGAAATTGTATGCTAAATTCAGCAAAAGTGATTTTTGGCTTCGTGAGGTTGGATTCTTGGGACATATAGTTTCAAGTGAAGGTATTCGGGTTGATCCAAGCAAAATTTCAGCAATTGTTGATTGAGAGCCACCAAAGAATGTGACTGAAGTTAGAAGCTTTTTGGGCTTAGCTGGGTATTACAGACGGTTTGTCAAGGGATTCTCGATGATTGCTTCTCCTATGACTAAGTTACTGCAGAAGAATGTCAAGTTTGAATGGACCGATAAATGTCAACAGAGTTTTGAAAAGTTGAAGGCATTATTGACTGAGGCGCCAGTGTTGGTGCAACCTGAGTCCGGGAAGGAGTTTGTAATTTACAGTGATGCATCATTGAATGGCCTTGGGTGTGTGTTAATGCAAGAGGGCAAAGTAATAGCTTATGCTTCGAGACAGTTGAAACCGCATGAGAAGAATTATCCGACGCATGATTTAGAACTGGCTGCCATTGTTTTTGCTTTAAAAATTTGGCGTCATTATTTGTATGGTGAAAAGTGCCGAATCTTAACTGATCATAAGAGTTTGAAATATTTGATGAGTCAAAAAGACTTGAATTTGCGGCAACGAATATGGCTCGAGCTAATCAAAGACTATGAGCTAGTGATTGATTATCACCCCGGGAAAGCTAATGTGGTTGCTGATGCCTTGAGTAGAAAATCTTTATTTGCTTTGAGAGCTATGGGTACGATGTTAACTTTATCTGATGATGGCTCAATGTTGGTTGAATTGAGAGCTAGACTGTTATTTCTTCAGCAAATTCAGGAATCTCAAAAGAATGACAGTAAATTGCAAGCCAAGAGAGCTCAGTGTGAAGCAGGTGTTGATTCAGATTTTCAAATTGGTTCAGATGATTGCCTGATGTTCAAGGACAGAATATGTGTACCGAGAAATGATGAGCTAATTCGGACTATTTTAGGTGAGGCACACAGTGGTGATTTATCACTCCATCCGGGTAGTGTGAAAATGTACAATGATTTGAAGAAGTTGCATTGGTGGCCGGGCATGAAAAAGGATATCTCGGAATTTGTAACAAAGTGTTTAATCTGTCAACAAGTGAAGGCTGAGCATCAAGTGCCATCGGGTTTACTTCAACCGATAACGATTCCAGAATGGAAGTGGGACAGTATCACGATGGATTTCGTGACAGGATTGCCTTTAACTCCAAAGAAGAAAGATGCTATTTGGGTAATTGTGGATAGATTGACAAAGTCAGCCCATTTTATTCCGATACGCATTGATTATTCACTTGACAGGTTGGCGGAATTATATGTTGTTGAAATAGTGAGATTACATGGGGTGCCTAAATCTATTATATCGGATAGAGATCCGAGATTTACTTCGAGGTTTTGGATAAAGTTACAGGAAGCTTTGGGTACGAAATTGAATTTCAGTACTGCATTTCATCCGCAAACTGACGGGCAATCAGAAAGGGTGATTCAAGTTCTTGAAGACATGCTCCGGTGTTGTATTTTAGAAATGAAGGACAGTTGGGAGAAATATCTACCACTGGTTGAATTTGCTTATAATAATAGTTATCAGTCAAGTATACAAATGGCACCGTATGAAGCATTATATGGGCGTAAATGTAGAACCCCTTTATATTGAACTGAACTCGGTGAGAATCGGATTCATGGAGTCGACCTGGTGAAAGAAACTGAAGAAAAGGTGAAAATAATCCGTGATTGCCTAAAAGCTGCCTCAGATCGGCAAAAGTCGTATGTGGATTTAAAGAGAAAAGAAATTGAGTTTCAAGTGGGTGATAAAGTGTTCTTGAAAGTATCCCCATGGAAGAAGATTCTAAGATTTGGTCGTAAAGGCAAACTAAGTCCACGTTTTATTGGACCATATGAAGTTACTGAGAGAGTTGGCCCTGTAGCATATCGGTTAGCTTTACCGCCAGAGTTGGAAAAGATACATAATGTATTTCATGTGTCGATGTTGCGACGTTATCGTTCGGATCCTTCACATATAGTTTCTCCTACAGAGATTGAGGTTCGACCAGATATGACTTATGAGGAAGAACCCATAACGATTTTGGCTCGGGAGGTCAAACAGTTAAGAAATAAAAGTGTAGCCTTAGTGAAAGTGTTGTAGCAAAAACATGGAATGGAAGAGGCTACGTGGGAACCGGAGGAAATTATGAGGAAACAGTACCCAAACCTCTTTTCCGGTAAGATTTTCGGGGACGAAAATCCCTAAGGGGGGAGAGTTGTAACAGCCCGATTCTAGGCCTAGTCGGAATAGTGGTTTCGGGACCACAAATCCGACGAGGGAAAATATGGTTATTATTATATTTTTATGGTCTACAATTTCACGGAAATTTTTCGTAAAAATTTCGTTCGAAAATTTCGACGTTTGGGCACTCAATTTAGTCAAAAGGACTAAATTGTAAATAATGCAAAAGTTGAGTTCTACATCTTAGAGGTGTCTAATTGTTATGAAATTTTAAATTGGAGGTCTTTATGTGGTAATTAGACCATTAGTTAGTTGATGGACAAAAATAGACATAAGAAATGGGTGAAATAGATTTTTTTTAATGGGGGCATTTTAGTCATTTGGTTATTAAATAGAATTAAATGGGAAAAAGATGGCAAAATATGCTCATCTTCTTCATGGTGAACGAAATCAGCAAGGGGGAAGCCATATTTAGGGTTTTAAGCTTTCAAGCTCCATAGTAAGTGATTCTAAGCCCCGTTTTTAATGTTCTTCGTATTTTTAGAGTCCCGGTAACTTGGTTTAGCTTATTCTACCATTAATTCCTGTTAGGGTTCATATTTGGAAAAATACTCATAGGTGAAATGTGTTTATTTTGCTGTTTTATGGTGGAATATGAAGCTAGAGATTATGTTAAACAACTTTTGCTAAGCAATTTTAAGCGAAAACGGGTAAATAGACATAATCGCTAAAAATAATTAATATTCAAAAGTATGTGTTGGAGTGGGAATTTGATGTTTCCATAGAAGGGAAAAATGTTCAGCATGTTATAAAACTTAAGAATAAGTGATGAAGTTTAATTTCCGAGCTTGGGGACAAAAGTGTAATTATGGAAAAGTTTGGGGGCAAAATTGTAATTTTTCAAAAAGTTGGGTGGTGGATTATTTTAATAAATGTGAATATTAAACGAGTTAAATTTGCTATTATAGATCAAGAAAGACGTGAAGAGTATATCAAACGGGGAAAAGAAAAGATAGTGGAGTAAAGTGCAAAATTACGATATTTTGCACCGAGGTAAGTAAACACGTGACTTAATGTATTATTTTGATATTATTTGATATATGTTGAGATTTATTTGGAATTAAAATAAATGTTTGGAAATATCCTAAAAATGTTGTTAAATCGGGAAAGGTGATAAAGGGTTGCAATATATGGTTTATGGGTTGAACACTCGGAATAAGCCAGAGTATGTTGTATATAAAAGGGGTTGCTGTGTGCTGATTCCCCGATTCATTGGTGGTGCTATGTGCGTGATCCACCATATCTTTGAAATGTGAAAAGGGGGTTGCTATGTGCTGATTCCCCCGAGGGGTTGCTAAGTGCTGATTCCCCGATTCATTGGTGATGCTAAGTGCGATATCCACCGTATCTTTGAAATGAAAAAGGGGGTTGCTATGTGCTGATTCCCCGAGGGGTTGCAAGTGCTGATTCCCCGATTCAGTGGTGGTGCTAAGTGCGGGATCCACCGATAACGGTTAACATTCCGAGTGTTCAACGAAAAAGTGTGGAAGGTGAATATTGCCATATGGTGGAAAATTTTATGGGGTAAATATTGAGTTGAATACTGAATCGACCCATGTATGAGATGGGAGAAAATATCAAAAACGCAAAAGGAACGATTTAATTATAAACTGTGTTGAACAACAGCAATTGGGTAACTTTGAAAAAATCACCATAAATGGTGGAAAATGAATGGGAAGCTGAATAATATATGAAATTGAAGTTGAATGTATCTATTCTCATATGAAAGAAATAGAATAAGCAAAAGAGTTGTATTTTTGGAGATATCTGAATTTTACTGAAACAGGGCTGGATTGATTTCGAGATCCCCTGTTATAACTTTGGAAAATTACTAAAAATTGTACAAAAATAATTATGGCATGAAATTTATATCTCTGGAATCCTTATTGAGTCTATTTTTATTAGAAACAAGCGAAACCATTTTTCAAATTTTGTACAGAGAGTTAAGTGAATTTTAGTGAGGAAGGGTCAGAACCATTGGGCAGTGAAACAGTGGAAGGTTTAATGAATAAACTGTACTAATTGGCTGGGTAAAAAATTCTGAAATTTTTATGGGGAAATGGTATATGAGTCTAGTTTCAGGGAAAATTTACAGAACTCAATTTGGAGCCCTGTAGCTCCAGATAAAAATAAATTAGCAACTATGAAGCAGAAAAACAGCTTGCTGGAAATTGCCTAAACAATAAAGTTATTCATGAATAAGTTTATATTTTGGTGTAGTTATGGGAGTAATTACTTATTTATCATGTGTTTACTTACTAAGCTATATGCTTACTCGATTTTATTTTTCTCTTAATTATAGTGACTTCCAACAACTCGGAAATTGGAACGAAGTCAGACAATCATCTACACTATCCTTCACATTTGGGGTATTTTACTACTAGTGTTCTGAAATTTTATGGCATGTATAGACGACTTATGTAATGTGGGATCATCATGTAAATATATGTTATGGTTCCCTTTTAAATGTAGTGTTTATTAATAGTTAAACTGTATGTGTGTTTATACAAATGAAATTGGTTGGTATATTGGAATGTGTTCTAAATTTACAGGAGGTTTAAGCAAAAATAAGTAGGAATGCTGTCGAAATTTTTTTAAAGATTTAGTAATACCTCATACTCTGTTCCGGTAAAGAATACGGGTAAGGGGTGTTACAGCTATGGTCTTACATCTTAAACCTCTTTGAAGTGTTGCCTCATAAAGTCTATAGAACCTATAAACCATCATCATGGTGTAACTCTAGCAAGCCAGTCAATATCTTTTCGTCTCACATCTAACATTGATGGTCAAATACCGCATGTGTCCCCTCCGCAAGGCTCAGAGCTTCGCACATCATGTTTTGCATTCAAAAACACCAAATTGTGGAATTTGATTAAAATTCCATTTCTTTATCCATCTTCCTATTCCTCCATTCCTCTACTTCTAACATTGATACTCGAACTCTGTATTTTCCCCTTTGAAAGGCTCAGAGCTTTGCACATCACGTTTTGCACCCAACAATATCAGATTGTGGAATCTAATTAAATTCCACTTCCCTATTCATCCACCAAAACCTACTCCATCTATCCCTTCAATAATTTTTTCCTTCATACTCCACCATTATAAACATGCAATACAAGCATTTCATAAACATATTATCATGGAGTACGCTACTTTCTAGGCATAAAATTATAACTATTTCATGCATATCAAAATACATTGGAGGATGCTTATGTATCTACACAACTTGTACATGCATAGCAAATTTCATTCAACAGAGACCATACATCATCATAGAAACTCAACACAAATTCATGTCTATCATACAACATCCCAATAATGGAGTTTAGAAACCCACATGATACTTCTTTGCCTCATCAACTTAGCTTTTTCGAACATCAGAGCTTTTATTTTCCTAACAGATAAGCATGGCAACCAAAGTCATAAATTAAACTTAACATTCCAGCTTAAAAAGTCAATTTCTAAAAAAATGCAAAGCCCCTTAAAGATTCTAAAAATTCTTAACTTTATTTCTTAAATTTATGAACATCGAAGGATTAAGAACCTTACTAGCTCATTGGATTCTCTACTTTTTCGACTCAAACCTCATGATCGTCGTTCCATGCATAGTTTCCTGCAATTATCTCTTCTTCAAAGCAACCAAAGAAGAAGATGAAGAAAAGAAAATAAAGCAGAATTGAAAAGAATTCCCTTCAGAAATTCACTTCTCAGCTATTTACAACCCTTCATGCACGATCTTCGACCTTATCAAAACAATCCATTGGTAATAATTTTGTCTCCCACTAATAAACTAGTTGAATCTCATCCAACTGAATCAGAATTGGGACTCAACTGTGTCCAAATCAGCCTCTAAATTTTCTTAATTTTTCAGTAGAAGCCTCTAACTTACATTTTCTTTCAATTCGAATTCTTATAGCACTTGTATCTATCCATAAGTTACATGTACATCAAATAGATGTTAAGACAGCTTTTTCGAATGGTGATCTCGAAGAGGAAGTCTACATGGAGTACCCAGAAGGTTTTGTGCTTCTTGGGAATGAACATAAGTTGTGTAAGTTGATCAAATCATTATATGGTTTAAAACAAGCGTCTAAACAGTGGCATGAGAAATTTGACTCGGTTATCTTGTCATATGGTTTTTTACATAATGGTGAGGATAAATGTATTTACACTAAATTCACTGATAGGTATGGTGTAATTATTTGTCTCTATGTAGACGATTTGTTGATTTTTGGAACGAACATGGAAGGTGTTCGTGAGACCAAAGAGTATCTAGCCTCGAAATTTAAAATGAAGGATCTCAATGAGGTAGATACAATTCTAGGTATAAATGTAAAAAAGTATGAAAAGGGCTTTACACTAAGTCAATCTCACTACATCGAAAATGTATTAGAAAATTTTAAACACTTGAATATCAAGGATTCGAACACTCCATGTGATTCGAACTTCAAGTTAAGTGAGAATAATGGCAGGGCTATGGCACAACTTGAGTATGCCAGCGCAATCGTAAGTCTAATGTATATAATGCATTGTACTAAACCTGATATCGCATTTGATGTGTACAAATTAGTGAGATTTACAAATTATCCTAGTACCGATCATTGGAAAGGCATTTGTAAGATTTTTGGCTATCTCAAGAAAATAAAAAATTTGGGATTATTCTATGGTGATTATCCTGTAGCACTAGAAGGTTAGTCGGATGCAAGTTAGATTACAGGTCTATGTGACAATAAGTCCACATCGGGATGGCTTTTACAATTTGAGGTGGAGCCATTAGTTAGGCCTCTAAGAAACAAACTTGCATCTCACATTCAACTATGGAGGCTGAATTTATAACATTGGCAGCTACAGGCAATGAAGTGGAATGGCTAAGAGATCTCTTGCTAGATATAAAGTTCGCTATTTCCATATATTGTGATAGTGAATCTATCATGTCTCGAGCGTACAATAAAGTGTATAATGGAAAGTCTAGACATATAAGTTTGAAACATGAGTATGTGAGACAATTGATTAGGTACGGTGTGGTAACTGTTACATATGTTAAGTCAATTGACAATTTAGCAGATCCAATGACAAAAGGTTTGTCAAGGGATTTGGTTAAGAGTACAACCACTAAGATGGGATTAAAACCATTCTAATCACATAATTGATAATGGAAACCCTACCTTATTCTAGACAAAAGTTAGTTTTAAGGTTCAAAGGGTAATAACAAGTTATCGAATGACAACGTACATGATAAGGGGTTGCGTGTAGACGAAGATTGAGTTGTCAAGTCACGGGAAAAGTCTTATGAAAACTATCGACACTTAGATCTGAAATGAAAATAGAAAACAGAAAATTAAACTTAAAAGACCAAGAAAACCAAATTGAAATAGAATGATACTTGGGCGGCAAGAAAGGATGAATCAAGAACGTTTCTTGATGCCAAAAAATGTTGCAAAACAGATCCTTGAAGCTTGGAATGGCTAGAAACGCAACAAGAACAATTTAACCAAGTTAATCAACAATTCGACACAAACAAAAATAATTAAAAAAGAACAAATAGCAAAAAAGATGGATAAAGTCCTAAGAAGCCTTGAAATCAAGAAAGATTTCACAACTCCCTTCAATCGGCTCCATTCTACCCTCCAATGTAGAAACACGTCAAGAACAAGGCTGAAGATGGCTCCCACAATCTAAAAGATTGTTAAAACTACTTCTAAAGAAAACTCAAGAGAGAATTCTTGGAGGAACTCAAAGAGAATTTTGATTCAACAAAAATCTGAATTCAATGTATCATATATAAGGGTGGCCGGCCAAGCCACATGTATAGGCCTCCTAACTACTTTCCTATCCCTACTAGAAAAACTAAAAAAAACCCTAATTGTTGCCTTCAAGGTAATTTCGTCCAAGGCCTTTAAATGAGCCTCTTGGACTGAATTCTTACATAGAAATTTATTCATAAAGTCTAAAATTAAAACTAAGTATTTAAAGAATTAAAATTTTACAAATTGGGCCACTTTTACAATTTGGCCTGATTTTCAACTAAGTCTAATTTAAACTTCTTGGTTGGGCTTGAAACATCTTATTGGGTCGTATCTTCAAGAACTTGGGCTTGTAATCCGTTCTCTCTTGAAATTGGTTCGTTGATGCTCGTAACTGAGATCCAATGCGCCTTAGCTGCAAGATTCAGTTTCTTGGACCAAGATTTTCAAGATTTGAAATTTTGATTTTCTTGATTCTTAAAATCGCTCAAAATAGCAAAATTGGACCAAGATTCGGTTTCTTGATTTTCTTGAAAATAAGAAAGTGAATCTTGATTTTCTTTTTCCTTTGTATACGTATCTAAGGCCTTGCTAATGAAGTCTTGAACAGTTCCATTTAGTTTCATACGCTTTTGCCTGGCCTTTAACCTCGTTATTGGGCCTTGTGGTAATTTGAGCCCATCACATTCTTGAGCTTGAGTTGGGCCTTTGTGACTCGTAGCAGTACACTAAGGATCAGGATTTAGTGTTTATATTTTAGGAGGATGAGTTTTACTCTTAATGAATGGAAATTAATTGTAATGAAATCCACCTATATGGACATGAAGTGGTGTCGCTTCAACGAGATTTTGTTTATGGTTTTCCCTCGTACATGTTCATGAAACGGAATGAGTACATGGCCATAACAGTGCTAAAGCAAATTAAACTCTTACTCTAATACTTTACGATTATGTGTGAAATTTTTCGGTATTGACTTTAAGAGTGATGAATTAAGTGACTAGTCATCATTCACTTTGTTGATACTCTGAGAGTTTGCACTAAAGGAAGGTTCAATCTGCAGACACCCTTCTTTATGCATAATCGTTGTGTACTTATTTTCTGGAATTTGCAATCTAGTGGGAATTATTGGAAATTATAGATTTCAAATTAATTAGTCATGAGCACTATTCAAATTAAAAGTGATGATTTATCATCTTACAAGTTTAATTATTCATAAGCATTATTCAAATTAAAAGTGATAATTTAACATCTAATGGATACATTTCCATGTGACATGTTTCTCTTAAGAAGTATGTCCAATATGAAGTGTTGTGGCTCTTCAAAATTGTATTCATTTAATGCATATAAATAGAGGCACTATGGTGCTCACAAAATATACAATTACAATCAATCTTATTTTCAGAAACTAGAGTAAGAGTTAGGGAATTCCTCGATTTTGCTAATCAAAGGAGATTCAAAACTTCATTGTATCCCGGGAAGACCTTTGTCTTAACCCTCTAGCACTTTGTGTGGGGGCAAATAGTTCTCTTTGGAAAGCATCATCCGCTCCTCTAAATGTACTGTTTATTTTCATATAAGTCTCCAATTCTATCGTTTCCACTCAAATATTCAACATCTTACCCCATTGTAACTTTTCTCAATTGGGATTCTCTTGATCCTTACAAATAGGCTTAGACATGTCCACATCGAACACTAGGTTAACCTTAAGTATTGTCGTTAATTCTGTTTTGTAAGCCCTTTGACTTATTCGTTTCAAAGGTTTGAAAGGTACCTTATGTCTTTGCCAAGCCAACAATATGTCATAATGAAAAACACTAGATAAGTGTTTAAGATGTATCACATTTAGCATTTACTTTGTTTAATTGTTTAGTGTGCATCACTTCTTTCCCCATGAATTTTAATGAATAACTCATCTCTCTCATATGTGGTACTCCTATTGATAACTCAATGGGTTCTGTGTCGATTTGTTGCACCCTTAACATTTCCAATACGGTCTCCTTAGCACTACAATATTTCAAGTCAATGTTCTCATTGTACAAACATCCTTGGCTAACTAGAATGTCAAAAGTTTCTTGGATTCACTTCTCATATTTTAACTTATCGACACAATGCATTGTTTTTTTCAAGTATCCAAAATACACAGAAATCGGTAGAAGTAACAAAAAAAGTATCAATTTTGTTAAGCCATGAATAAAGTCATAATAATCTAAATGAATTATCTCAAAGTATTCTTTTTCTTTCCACAAATTAATTTGTAGCTCAACTTTTTATGTTACTCCCATAGTTGAAACCTCTTCGGAATTAACAGTTTTAATCCTCCTAGTTGTCTTGCAAACTATGAAACCAAGTTTACGTGCAACTTTTTCTAAAATGAACAAATCAGATGTTTCTGTATCAACAAGAGTACTTCTCATTTGACTTGCGATGTTGATGTCCACAAACATCAACAATTTTTTTTTCTTGTAACCCCTCTTTGCTCTTTTGTAGAATTGAGTATAATTGACCCAAGATTTAAAGCCTCAATATTTGGCTCCGCTTCTTTATTGATTCCGATGAACTTAGATCGCTATGGGTAATTTTGCATTCTATGCGAACCACAACATAAGAAACATTGTATCTCACATTTCTTTTACATTAGTTTGTTATTGGGTTTCCCCTTCTCATTATGTGGTCTCCTATTGCAACCATTACCTGTAACACCCCGAACTCGAAACCGACACCGGAGTCGATCACGAGGTGTTAACTGACTTTAACCCCTTATAAAATTTATTTTCCAGACACTACCCAATCTGTGTACTAGTCGTTTTAAAAATCATATCTTGAGTTTCGTAACTCGAAAATCAGTTCCGTAATTTTTCCCAGAAACTAGACTCATGTGCCCATCTATGTATTTTTTTCTAGAATTTTGGTCGGGCCAATTAGTACAGTTTATTAGTCAAAGTCTCCCAAGTTGCAGGGGTCGACTACACTGACCTTTGCCCATTAAGACTTGAATATCTCCCTGCACGGGGCTTCAATACTGATGCCGTTTGTTTCTATCAAAACTAGACTCAGAGAGGAATTTGTACATATATGGTACGACCCCTAATTATCTCTGGTTAATTTATAATAAATTTCCAAAGTCGGAGCAGGGAATCCAGAAACTGTTCTGGCCCTGTCCCACAAAAATCTGATTATCTCTTAATACACTGCCCATATGATCTTTTCGTTACTTCCTCATGAAAACAGACTCATCGAGCTTCGATTACATAATTTATTCATCAATTAATTCCACTCCTACTATTTTTAGTGATTTTTCAATCTCATGACACTGCTGCTGCCAGCATCTGTTACGAAAGTAACTAGGCCCATTTCATGCCTACCCTTGATCCAACTCATTCGAACATTCGTGCCATTTTCGCATGGCTTAAAGTTTACATGCCAAAATTCAAACACAACGTAATAGCTTATACATGCCAAAATGTTCCTCTAAGCCAACTAAGAAGAAAGTACCAAAACTTGCTATCCGGTGTGATGACTTCGATGACGGCCCGACCCCGCAAAAATAGATGAGTCCAAGCAACCTATAATGGGTGACAAGGAAACATCGAGTGAGTTTATAACTCAGTAAGTCATAAGCAATGCACTACCATCTATCAATAACATTATCACAAGAGGAAACAAAATGGATCGAGACAATTTACTCCATCCATACCGAACCATACCATAGTTCCTCCAACCTATCGATTCAATTTCATATCAATTCATGCATTCACATTCTATATACTCATCAATAGGACATTGAAGTATTTTCATAAATCGATTTATTTTCATTACAATCAAACGACTATACGGCCTTTCACCCATCCTACGATAAATTCTATGTACGTGACTTCAAGTATATTTGTCACATAGGTTCGAACTTACCGAGCTCAACACCAAGTATAAGCATAGCACCTATTAGCCACGTACTCAAGACACTTACCCGATCCGCTGTCCGCGATCGACTCAATAGTGTCGCACACATAGTGTCCATAATGATTCACGAATGTATGTTGAGCCCGCACACTCAGTGCTATATAATCAACTCACACACTTAGTGCTACGTAATAAAATCGCACACTTAGTGCTACATAGTCAAACTCGCACACTTAGTGCCGCATGGTCAATTCGCACACTTAGTGCATCATATTCATTTCGCACACTTAGTGCAACATAGTCAAATCGCACCCTTAGTGCTGTACAATTTAATCCCGCGCACTTAGCGCCAATCTCATGGTCATAAATGGTCATCCCGCACGTTTAGTGCCGAGATCAACAACTCAATACATCTTACCTCTTTTCTTTCATTCAACAATTTCATCATCACATACGTACATGCATATATATATATGTATATTTATTCATTCCAATCAGCATCAATACATACACATTATGACCATTTGAAATAATACCAACTACATGCTTAATGACTTACTTCGTGTTGGGTAAGACGGTTCCAACTCGGCTACTCGATAACCTTTTCTTTGCCTTTGCTCGATTCACCTCCTTTAACTCCTTGAGCTAAATCAATAATTTAACTAGTTTAACCACCTTGCTAAATATTTACAATCCAATTTCACATGTATATGTATGTTAGTATATTCGGCTAATAACCTCATGCAACTACCAAAGCCGAATCAACTAAATATACTTATGAATATATATATATATCATCATCGAAATCACCTAAGCTTAGACATCAATTTTTAATTCCAAGCAAGTTGCCGAATGCAACCTTACTAAATTTTCATGGATTCAATATACCATTACCATGGAATCAACAACCAAAAATTCATAGACAATTTAGGAAAATCACATTACAAATCTCAAATTCAAGCAAAGACCATGGCCGAAATGCATGTATACATGTACAATGTCAACTATAACATCATTTAAGTCCACATATAACTACATTTCTTAAGTTCCACATCTTAATGCCCATTATAGCCACTCCCCTAATCTAAATCTAGCAATCGGCAACACCACCTTTCCACTATGTTAGCCGAATACTCATTCTCTTCCTAGTCCTAAGTTCGGCACCTCCAACAAAATAGCTTAACAATTTTCAACTTTCATGCTAACATAACAAGCAACTTAACACATCCATATAACTAGCATGCTAATAGCATCAAGGTATCAACTAGCTTTTATTTTTAAACTCCTTAGCCGAATCCTATCTCTCCAACAACCCCAAATCCAACCATGGAATAGATAGAATCTAGACTCATCACCCCAAAGGTAGTGTAAGCTTCCAAAAATATCATTGAACATACCTTGGTCTAAAGGACCACCTTGGCCGAATCTTGCTTCCTCTTCTTCCTCTAGTTAGAACAATTGCAAAAGAAAGAAAACATGAACACTCTTCTTTTTCTTGGTTTTTCGGCTAGGAGATGGCAAGTATGACACCCATTTTTTTGTTCCCTTTTCTATTATTATCCCCATCATTTGTTCACCAAAGAAACATATTAAATTAGAATGAGTGGAGCATCATCACTCCTTGGCCGGCCACCATGAATTTTATGGGCAATTTGACATGCAAAGCCATGCTTCCTCACCCTATTATTAATTAATCCTTATAATTCATCTATCATCTTTTCTAACTTCGTCAACTAGGTCCTTTTTGAATTAATTCACAATCCTAATGCTAATATTAAGCATTTAATTTCTCATATATTCACTGTCACACAACAATTTATGCAATTAAAACACGAAAATAAATTTTTTGGCTCGGTAATGTGGTCTCGAAACCACATTCCGACCAGGGTCTAATTTGGGTTGTCACAACTCTCCCCCACATAAGAAATTTTCGTCCCCGAAAATCTTACCGGTAAATAAGTTTGGGTATCGTTCTTTCATCGAGCTCTCGGGTTCCCAGGTTGCTTCCTCGATCCCGTGTTTAAGCCACAACACCTTAACCAACGGAACCCTTCTATTTCGCAACTCTTTCACTTCACGAGTTAGGATACGAATCGGTTCTTCTTCATAGCTCATATCAGCCTGAATTTCAACCTCCGACGGACTAATTATGTGCGAAGGATCAGATCTATAGCGCCGAAGCATCGAAACATGAAAGACGTCGTGAATCTTTTCAAGTTCAGGGGGCAAAATCAATCTATATGCAACCGGCCCCACTCGTTCGGAAATTTCGTACGGCCCAATGAATCTCGGGCTCAACTTGCCTTTACGGCCAAATCTGAGTACCTTTTTCCAAGGCGAAACTTTGAGGAACACTTTATCTCCCACCTGATATTCAATGTCCTTCCGTTTCAGATCCGCATACGATTTTTGACGATCTGTGGCTACCTTCAGACTTTCACGGATTACCTTTACTTTCTGTTCGGCATCTTTAATCAAATCAACTCCAAAAATTTTACTTTCACCGAGCTCGGTCCAAAACAATGGTGTACGGCATTTACGACCGTACAAAGCCTCATAAGGTGCCATCTTAATACTTGATTGGAAACTATTGTTGTAAGCGAATTCGATCAAAGGTACATACCGTTCCCATGAACCACTAAACTCAAGGATGCAGCATCTCAGCATATCCTCGAGTATCTGAATTATCCGCTCGGATTGACCATCGGTTTGGGGATGAAAAGCGGTGCTAAAATGCAGCTTGGTACCCAAAGCTTCTTGCAATTTCTTCCAAAATCGCGAGGTGAATCTCGGATCTCTATCCGACACGATAGAAATAGGTACTCCATGTAATCTCACAATCTGAGAAACATACAATTCGGCTAGTTTATCCAATGAAAAATCCGTACGCACGGGGATAAAGTGAGCCGACTTAGTCAGCCTATCAACAACAACCCAAATCGCATCCTTCTTACTTGCGGACAATGGCAGTCCGGACACAAAGTCCATTGTGACTCGGTCCCATTTCCACTCGGGTATCATGATCGGCTGAAGTAACCCTGAAGGCACTTGATGTTCCGCTTTCACTTGTTGACATATTAAACATCTCGAAACAAAGTCGGAGATGTCTCGCTTCATACCATGCCACCAAAACCGACGTTTCAAGTCGTTGTACATTTTCGTGCTCCCCGGGTGAATTGACATTCGGCTACAATGGGCTTCGTTCAGGATCATCGGAATGAGTTCCGAATTCCTTGGAACGCACAAACGACTTCTAAACCTCAAACAACCATCATCATCAATCTGAAACTCCGATTCCTTGTTCGGAACACACTCAGCTCGTTTTGCAACCAATTCATCATCGACTTTCTGAGCTTCACGAATTTGATGAGTCAATAATGGTTTGGCTTTTAATTCAGCTACTAACACATTGTCAGGTAGAACAGACAAGTGTACATTCATCGCTCGCAAAGCAAACAGTGATTTCCGGCTTAAGGCGTCCGCAACCACATTAGCCTTTCCCGGGTGGTAATCAATGACAAGCTCGTAATCTTTCAACAACTCAAGCCAACGTTTTTGTCGCAGATTCAAGTCTCGTTGGGTCATCAAATATTTGAGACTTTTGTGATCCGAAAACACATGGCACTTCTCACCAAACAAATAATGTCGCCATATTTTCAATGCAAACACAATGGCGGCTAGTTCGAGATCATGGGTCGGATAATTTCTCTCGTGTGGCTTCAATTGTCTCGACGCATAGGCCACAACTCGACCTTCTTGCATCAATACGCAACCCAACCCAAGTAGGGATGCGTCACTATAAACGACAAACTCTTTACCCGATTCGGGTTGCACCAAAAATGGAGCTTCAGTCAAATGAGTTTTCAGTTGATTAAAGCTTTTCTGACATTTCTCCGTCCATTCGAACTTAACATCCTTTTGAAGCAACTTCGTCATTGGTGTGGCTATCATCGAGAAACCTTTAACAAATTGTCGGTAATAACCGGCGAGCCCTAGAAAGCTCCGGACTTCGGTAACATTTCTCGGAGGCTTCCAGTTAAGTATGGCTGAAATTTTGCTCGGGTCAACTCGAATACCCGATGCGGATACCACATGACCCAAGAAGCTAACCTCTCTTAACCAGAACTCACACTTACTGAACTTAGCATATAACTGCTTATCCCGCAAAATTTGCAACACTTGCCTCAGATGCTCAGCATGTTCGGTCTCATCTCTTGAATAGACCAAGATGTCATCAATAAACACAACTACGAACCTATCCAAATACGGCCTGAAGATCCGATTCATCAAATCCATAAACACCACAGGGGCATTAGTGAGCCCGAACGGCATCACTAAGAACTCGTAGTGACCGTACCTCGTTCTGAAAGCAGTTTTGGGTACGTCCGAATCTCAAATCCGCAACTGATAATAACCCGATCTCAAATCTATCTTTGAAAACACCGATGCTCCCTTTAATTGATCGAACAGATCATCAATACGCGGTAACGGATACTTATTCTTTATCGTCACTTTATTCAGTTGACGATAGTCAATGCACAACCTCATGGTTCCGTCCTTCTTTTTCACGAACAATACTGGTGCACCCCAAGGTGAGAAACTCGGTCGAGCGAAACCTCTATCCGTCAATTCTTGCAACTGAGCTTTCAACTCTTTTAACTCGGTTAGTGCCATACGATACGGAGCGATCGAAATTGGCGTAGTTCCAGGTACAAGCTCAATTCTAAACTCTACTTCCCGAATAGGTGGCAAACCCGGTAACTCTTCAGGAAAAACATCCGGGTATTCACAAACCACCGGCACCGACTCGGGTTTCTTTTCTAACTCCTTGTCATCAAGTACATACGCGAGGTATGCTTCGCACCCTTTCCTTACATATTTCTGGGCCAACATTGCTGATATTACAGCTGGCAACCCCCTTAAGTCCGCAGACTCAACTCGGATTATTTCGTTATTCGCGCACCTCAAATCGATAGTCTTGTTTTTGCAATTCACAACCGCATCATGCGCGGTTAACCAATCCAAACCAAGAATAACATCAAACTCGTCGAACGGCAAAAGCATCAAATCGGCCGGAAAATAGGATTCTCGGATTATTAGAGGGCATCTCTTACACACTTTATCAACAAGTACGCATTGACCCAAAGGGTTTGACACTCGAATTACTAGCTCAGTAGACTCAATAGGTAGAGTCTTACTGGATGCTAAGGTTTCGCATACATATGAATGAGTAGAGCCAGGGTCAATCAATGCAATCACATTAGTATCAAAGAGAGTGAAGGTACCAGTGATGACGTCGGGGGAGGATGCCTCCTCTCGTGCGCGAATGGCATATGCTCTAGCAGGAGTACGGTTCTCGGCGCGATCGGCCGTATCAGAGGCCCCCCTCTGACTACCACCCCTGCCTCCTGAAATTCTCGGTGGTCTACCTCTAGATGTCACTCCACTAGGTCTTGCACCTTGAATCTTATTCTTCTCATCCAGCTCCGTGCAATCTCTAATGAAGTGGTCCTTCGAACCACATCCGTAACAGGCCCTGTTAGTAGACTTGCCCCAACATTCACCTAGGTGTCGTCTTCCACATTGGGGACATTCAGGTTTCTCGTGACGATTATTGCCCACACTAGCTACCGAAGTAGCTCGGGAGCCCATCGATGGTCTTGCCCTGATGGAAATTCCCGCAGTCGCCCTCGACTTATTAATGTCCTCCCTGAACTTCTTTACAGCTGAGAACGGAGCTTTACCCGTCGATCTTTTACGATAATCTCTAGCTTCAAATTCAGCCTTCCTCTTCTCCTTTCCAAGTTCTTCCGCCTTGCAGGCTCGTTCGACTAGTGTTACGAATTCTTTTATTTCCAAAATACCCATTAGTAGCTTTAAATCTTCATTCAATCCTTCCTCGAATCTTTGCACATAGCAACCTCATCAGCTACACACTCCCGGGCATACCTACTGAGTCTTACGAATTCATGTTCGTATTCGGATACAGTCATACGGCCTTGCTTGAGTTCCAAGAACTCCTTACGCTTCTGATCAATGAACCGTTGGCTAATAAATTTCTTCCGGAATTCCGTTTGAAAGAAGTCCCAAGTTACTCGCTCGTTCGGGACTATGGAAATCAAGGTCCTCCACCAATAGTAGGCTGAGTTTCGCAACAAAGATACAGCACATTTTAAACATTCGTCGGGTGTGCATGACAATTCATCGAACACCCGAATGGTGTTATCAAGCCAGAACTCGGCCCTTTCGGCATCATCAGTTACTATGGCCTTGAACTCCTCGGCCCCACGCTTCCTAATCAAGTCTACAGGTGGCTTACTCAGCCTCACAGGATCAGCGACTGATGGCATTACAGGCTCTTGGGGTGGATTATTCAAATTTAAGAATTGTTGGACAGCCGGGTTGGTTCGGGCATATTGCGCGACCCACTCATTCATCATGGTAAAGAAGGCTTGTTTAGCCCCCTCACCTTGATTATTCGCAGACGACTGAGGTTCAACAGGCGGCGTCCCTTGTGCAGGAGCAGCCGCTACGCTCTCAACGTCATCCGCTAGGGTTCTTTCTTCACCGGGATCCATTCACTAATCAAAACAAAAACATTTCAACCGTCAGAAGTCATCACCCTTTTAGACATTAACATTATGGCATGTATAGCTAGACTCATACGTGCTATGGTAGTCCTAGAACCGACTAAACCATAGCTCTGATACCAATCAAATGTAACACCCCGAACTCGAAACCGACACCGGAGTCGATCACGAGGTGTTAACTGACTTTAACCCCTTATAAAATTTATTTTCCAGACACTACCCAATCTGTGTACTAGTCGTTTTAAAAATCATATCTTGAGTTTCGTAACTCGAAAATCAGTTCCGTAATTTTTCCCAGAAACTAGACTCATGTGCCCATCTATGTATTTTTTTCTAGAATTTTTGGTCGGGCCAATTAGTACAGTTTATTAGTCAAAGTCTCCCAAGTTGCAGGGGTCGACTACACTGACCTTTGCCCATTAAGACTTGAATATCTCCCTGCACGGGGCTTCAATACTGATGCCGTTTGTTTCTATCAAAACTAGACTCAGAGAGGAATTTGTACATATATGGTACGACCCCTAATTATCTCTGGTTAATTTATAATAAATTTCCAAAGTCGGAGCAGGGAATCCAGAAACCGTTCTGGCCCTGTCCCACAAAAATCTGATTATCTCTTAATACACTGCCCATATGATCTTTTCGTTACTTCCTCATGAAAACAGACTCATCGAGCTTCGATTACATAATTTATTCATCAATTAATTCCACTCCTACTATTTTTAGTGATTTTTCAATCTCATGACACTGCTGCTGCCAGCATCTGTTACGAAAGTAACTAGGCCCATTTCATGCCTACCCTTGATCCAACTCATTCGAACATTCGTGCCATTTTCGCATGGCTTAAAGTTTACATGCCAAAATTCAAACACAACGTAATAGCTTATACATGCCAAAATGTTCCTCTAAGCCAACTAAGAAGAAAGTACCAAAACTTGCTATCCGGTGTGATGACTTCGATGACGGCCCGACCCCGCAAAAATAGATGAGTCCAAGCAACCTATAATGGGTGACAAGGGAACATCGAGTGAGTTTATAACTCAGTAAGTCATAAGCAATGCACTACCATCTATCAATAACATTATCACAAGAGGAAACAAAATGGATCGAGACAATTTACTCCATCCATACCGAACCATACCATAGTTCCTCCAACCTATCGATTCAATTTCATATCAATTCATGCATTCACATTCTATATACTCATCAATAGGACATTGAAGTATTTTCATAAATCGATTTATTTTCGTTACAATCAAACGACTATACGGCCTTTCACCCATCCTACGATAAATTCTATGTACGTGACTTCAAGTATATTTGTCACATAGGTTCGAACTTACCGAGCTCAACACCAAGTATAAGCATAGCACCTATTAGCCACGTACTCAAGACACTTACCCGATCCGCTGTCCGCGATCGACTCAATAGTGTCGCACACATAGTGTCCATAATGATTCACGAATGTATGTTGAGCCCGCACACTCAGTGCTATATAATCAACTCACACACTTAGTGCTACGTAATAAAATCGCACACTTAGTGCTACATAGTCAAACTCGCACACTTAGTGCCGCATGGTCAATTCGCACACTTAGTGCATCATATTCATTTCGCACACTTAGTGCAACATAGTCAAATCGCACCCTTAGTGCTGTACAATTTAATCCCGCGCACTTAGCGCCAATCTCATGGTCATAAATGGTCATCCCGCACGTTTAGTGCCGAGATCAACAACTCAGTACATCTTACCTCTTTTCTTTCATTCAACAATTTCATCATCACATACGTACATGCATATATATATATGTATATTTATTCATTCCAATCAGCATCAATACATACACATTATGACCATTTGAAATAATACCAACTACATGCTTAATGACTTACTTCGTGTTGGGTAAGACGGTTCCAACTCGGCTACTCGATAACCTTTTCTTTGCCTTTGCTCGATTCACCTCCTTTAACTCCTTGAGCTAAATCAATAATTTAACTAGTTTAACCACATTGCTAAATATTTACAATCCAATTTCACATGTATATGTATGTTAGTATATTCGGCTAATAACCTCATGCAACTACCAAAGCCGAATCAACTAAATATACTTATGAATATATATATATATCATCATCGAAATCACCTAAGCTTAGACATCAATTTTTAATTCCAAGCAAGTTGCCGAATGCAACCTTACTAAATTTTCATGGATTCAATATACCATTACCATGGAATCAACAACCAAAAATTCATAGACAATTTAGGAAAATCACATTACAAATCTCAAATTCAAGCAAAGACCATGGCCGAAATGCATGTATACATGTACAATGTCAACTATAACATCATTTAAGTCCACATATAACTACATTTCTTAAGTTCCACATCTTAATGCCCATTATAGCCACTCCCCTAATCTAAATCTAGCAATCGGCAACACCACCTTTCCACTATGTTAGCCGAATACTCATTCTCTTCCTAGTCCTAAGTTCGGCACCTCCAACAAAATAGCTTAACAATTTTCAACTTTCATGCTAACATAACAAGCAACTTAACACATCCATATAACTAGCATGCTAATAGCATCAAGGTATCAACTAGCTTTTATTTTTAAACTCCTTAGCCGAATCCTATCTCTCCAACAACCCCAAATCCAACCATGGAATAGATAGAATCTAGACTCATCACCCCAAAGGTAGTGTAAGCTTCCAAAAATATCATTGAACATACCTTGGTCTAAAGGACCACCTTGGCCGAATCTTGCTTCCTCTTCTTCCTCTAGTTAGAACAATTGCAAAAGAAAGAAAACATGAACACTCTTCTTTTTCTTGGTTTTTCGGCTAGGAGATGGCAAGTATGACACCCATTTTTTTTGTTCCCTTTTCTATTATTATCCCCATCATTTGTTCACCAAAGAAACATATTAAATTAGAATGAGTGGAGCATCATCACTCCTTGGCCGGCCACCATGAATTTTATGGGCAATTTGACATGCAAAGCCATGCTTCCTCACCCTATTATTAATTAATCCTTATAATTCATCTATCATCTTTTCTAACTTCGTCAACTAGGTCCTTTTTGAATTAATTCACAATCCTAATGCTAATATTAAGCATTTAATTTCTCATATATTCACTGTCACACAACAATTTATGCAATTAAAACACGAAAATAAATTTTTTGGCTCGGTAATGTGGTCTCGAAACCACATTCCGACCAGGGTCTAATTTGGGTTGTCACATTACCATTGTCATTCCCGACCTGTCTCTCTTCATCTCTCCCACCATTACCCTTCTTTTTTGGCTTGGAAGATTTGAACTAATCAACTCTTTCTACTTGGGATCCCTCTTTTCGCTTTAGCAAAATTGAGTACCATTGATCTAAGATTTAAAGCCTCACTCTCGTCGGACTCTACTTTCTCTTCTTTAGTAACTGCAAACAACTTAGATTGTCCCAAATAGTCCCACATCCTATACGGACCATATCATAAGCACTTCACTAACTTCTTCTCATTTCCTTTGATCTATTGGCTTCGACACCACTCACGATCGAATGAAGCTTCATGGGAGTTCTTTTTAGCTCATCATTCCCTTTGATGGCAGAAAACATGGATCGTAGCAAATAGTCCCTTCCATATACGGATCACCACATAAGTAACATTGTATCTCGCTTTTTTTTCTCTTTTGGGTTTTTGGGGTTTACCTTTCCATTTCATGGTTTCCCATTACCACCGTTATTCTTTCACTCAACTTGCTTTTCATCTTCCCCACCATTACCTTTCTCTTTGGATTGGGAAAACTCAAACTTGTCTTTCCTCGAAACAAACTCGATTAAGGACTTTGCCACAATCATGGCTTTCAAAAATTCTTGGACTTCTCAACGTTCTAATTCCTGTTTAATTTTTTACTTCAACTCATCTATGAAATAGAATAATGCTTCTTTTTCACTTAGATTATTGATTTGGAGTATTAGTTCACTGAATTTCTTCACATATTCCCGAATTGTGTCTTATTGCTAAAACCGACGCAACTTAGACCGAGTCTTCTTCTCGATATGTTATGGGTAAAATTGATCCTTTAACTCTTTTCGAAACTCCTAAGTCTCAATTGTGGCTTGTCCACACCTTTCATCTGTGGATTTACACTGCCACCATAAAAAATGAAATTAGTGAAATATCTAGTAGCAGTATTTATCTTAGCATCATCATGGTTGATGCCCATGACATAGAACTATTGCTCCATCTATCACAAGAAGTAATCCACCTCTTTTGTGGACCTTGCTCTTTAAAATTTTTCAGTTTGGGGTTTAGTGTTGCACTTAACACCCTTTTACCCACGGCAACTTGGGACACAACAAGCTCTTCCTTGAGCTCCTCAATTCTTGTGCTTAAAACTCTCATCCTGACCTTAGTTTCCTCTTTCAAAGTCATCACCATGGCCTCGAAAGCATCATCCCTTACTATCGGTTTATTCACAGTAGAATTGAGCACTCCTCTTATCTCTTCCATATTGTAACTGAGAGAGACTCCAGCGCGCTTTCCTTGAGTTTCTCTTCCATCGAGTCCAACTTTGTAGTGCGTCCCTCAACTACCTCGAGTGTCCCTCATATCCCCCATGGACTCTTTGAGATTGACCACTCGACTTTCCAAAGCTGATAACATGTTTCTCGATCGACTAGCTTTCTTGGCCCTCCCACGGATCTCCATTGACTCAACCTGTTTGTCTACTTCTTTCATTATCTCAATCGATGCCATTAAAACCTTAGCTTGGATACTAATTATCACAGAGCTAGAACTTTCGTATCATAAACCGTGCGACCTTAGGTAATTTTTTGCGCTCAAATCCGCCTAAGTCAACCTAACTTTTGCAAAGTGAGAATTCTCGATAGAAATTCTTCAAAGCACCAAAAATAAAGCGGAAGCAATTCAAATGAAAGAGTAGAAAAAGAATAAAAAATTGTCACAAGAAAAGCCAAGTGTTTGAGTAAATATTCTTAATAGTATTTAATTATTTTGAAGGATTACAACTAAATGATTACAAATGAGGGGAATACCTCTATTTATAATTGAGCTTCCCCAGATCTAATAATATAGATTGAGTTACATCGACTGTTAAGATTTGTGTCTATCTATAATATGAGAGTCCTAAGGGATTAAACACTATACATCTTTATCTTTTAGGATTTACAATAATTACCTTGGTAATTCTAGTTTTACTAGAATGTTTCATTGGGCCACCAAAGCTTCAAGTAGATGGGCTTCTACATATATTCCATGAGTTGGGCTAGTTCAAACGGGTCAAATGGGTCACATTTAATCAATTAACTTCCATGAGACACTCTTTGCGCATATGTCACAGGCTTTGATTTGCGGCCTGTGAGACTTGCACTTAGTTGTATGGGTTTTACATTTACGTATTCTTCTATATGTATGAGCAACTTAGTTTTCTCCTCATCACTTTGACACTTTCTGTAATTGTTTTTATTTTCTCACCCTTCTATTCTTTTGGTATATCACTAACCTATAGTAATAAAAAAGATAAAATTGCTTCTTTATTGGATTTAATTTCTATGCTCCTATGGGTACAATAGTAGTGCCCTCTTTATGAAATATAGAAATATAAGTGTTGTATCAACTGTCAACCAATAAATTGTGATTGAAGTTCAATAAATAGAGTTTTAACTGTTGTATCAGTTAGTGTGGTTTGTTATCAGGGAATTGCAATAGGGTACACAAAGAAATCAATCTTTCTTTTTGTGTTTATTTTATCAATAGCCTCTTTCTTTGCCTTTCATTCAAATAAGAAACTGTCGTTCAGGTTTAGGATAAATGTTCGATATAGGTGTATTCAATTTTTTTAAATGTTTTGTTTTTCATAGTTTTAGAGGATCATGCTCATGTCATGGGGCTAGAACTTTAGTCTGGCAAATCATGTGGCCTTAGGAGATTTCTTGGTTTCAAACTTGTCTGGGTCAGCCTAACTCTCGCAAAAATTCTATAAGGTAACGAAGCAAAGTGGAAGAAAACTCGAAAGACAAAAGCAACTATGAATGAAGAAAAAAACCACATAAAAATAACGCGCACCAACTATTTGAATAAATGCTCTCAAAAGTATTTTATTACTTTAAAGGTTTACAACTGAGTTATTAAATGAGGGGGAAGACATTTTTATAATTGAACTCCCCAATATCTAACGGTACAGATTAAGTTACATCAACGGTCAAGAATGGTGTCTATCAATAAGATAAGAGTCCTAAGGGATTTAAATTATATTTATCCTTTAATATTTACATCAATTACCCTAGTAACTTTAATTTTATTAGAGTTCTTACTGAACCACCAAGGCTTCAAGTAGATGGGTTTCTTCATATGTTTCACGAGTCAGACTAGCTCAAGTAGGTTAAATAAGCCCCGTTTAATAAGTCCATGAACGTTCTGTGCACAATAGTTATGAGTTATGATTCGTGGCCCATGACATTTTCCCAACCCGTTCTTGTGACACCCTCGTCGCATCCTCGAAATGACATTGGTTTGACTTGTCTTGGAACGATCTCGATGTCTTGCTTGATTCCTAATTAGTCTCTTTTTCGAGTAGTTTTACTCCTCGGAACATTTTTCTTCGCCTATAACTTTGTTGCCGCCTAACTCAAATTGTATTTCTCACTTGTACATCTCGATTGTAAAAGGTCACTGTTCTTACTTACCTCCATTGTGTCTTGCCTCGATTGGGATTCCTTTGATCCGCACAAATAAGCTTAGACACTCATATTTAGCACTGACTTAACCTTAAGTATTGTTGCTAACTCTGATTTGTAAGCCTCTCGGCTTACTCGCTTTAAAACTTTAAAAGGGCCCTTATGTTTTTGCCAAGCTAATGGTAAGTTATAATGTAAAAAACTAGATAAGTGTTTGCGATGTGCCACTCTCATAACGTTTACTCGATCCAATTGCCCAATTTGTATTATTACCTTTTCCACAAAGTCTGATGCATGACCCACCTCTTTCATAAATGGTAGCCCCACTGATGGCTTAACAGGCTTCACATTGGTATCCAGCCTCTCTAGCATTTACAATAGGGTATGCATAGCACTTTGATCTACCAAGTAAATATTCTCACCACACGGAACATCCTTTACTAGCTAGATTTCCGACAATACATTAGTTTCACCTCTCATGTCTCGACTTATCGGCACAACACATTATTGTTGTCGAGAATCCAAGATACAAAAATAATTGGCAAAAGGAATCAACAAAGAATTAATCTTGTCATGGAAATTCAAGCCAAGAACGAAACCATAATCATCTAAGTGTATTATCTCAAAGTCTTCCTTGCTTTTCCATTTCCTGATTTGCATCTCAACTCCTTTTGCTACTCCTACAATTAAGACCTATTTGGAATTAACAGTATTGATCTTATTGGTCGATTTGCTAAACGAGAAACCAAGTTTAGCCATGACTTTTTTCGATATGAATAAGTCTGACGCCCTCATATCAACAAGATCACTCTTTCTTTGACCTACAATGTTTATGCCCACATACATCACTCTTTGTTTCCAGTTCCTCTTCACCTTAAAGCCTCACTCTCAACAGGCTCCGCGTCATCTTCTGTAATGACTGTGGATAGCTTAAATTGCTCTGGATAGTCCCGAATCATATGCAAACCACAACATAAGAAAATTTTCACTAACTTCTTATTATCTCTAACCTTCTTAGCTTCGATAGAACGAACAATCGAACCAAACCTCATTTATGCTTTGTTTGCTCGTCGTCCCCTTCGATGGAAAAAAGCACAGATTTCTTTAAACAGTCCCTTACCATATGTGGATCATCACAAAGGAAATGTTTCATTGGCTTTTTCGGTTTGTTGTTGGTTTCTACTTCTCATTATGTGGTCTCCCATTATCACCATTTTTATCGTTGTCACTATTGCCACTTCCATCTAACTTATAGTCTCCACCATTGCTTATCTCTTTGGGTTTGGAAGACACAAACTTTTTTTTCCTTTGTCCAAGCTTGATAAAGGATTTCGCCTCAACCATGACTACAATAAACTTAGTGATACCTTACCGATGCAACTCTTGCTTCACCCAAGACTTCAAGCTCTTTCAAACTAGTAGTAACCTTCTCACTTAAGTCAAAAATTTGAAACATCAACTCATTAAACTCTCAAATTTTCTCTAGAACAATGCTTTGTTGCATAAGCTGACGCAACTTAGCTTGAGTCTCCTTTTCGGCATACTGCAGGTAAAATTATTTTCTCCTCTTTTTGGAACTCCCTAAGTTCCAATTGTTGTTGCACCTCGTTTCTCATCTATACAGCTATGACACCACCACAAGAGAGTAGCATCAGTAAAATAAACTACAGCAGTGTTTACATTAGTGTCATCATCCTCGATGTCTATCGCACGAAAGTATTGTTCCATCCTTCAAACAAAATTATTCACGTTTCTCATGAGCCTCGCCCTCTTGAACTATTTTGTCTTAGGGTCATCCATTTTGCATTGTTTAGGGATAGAAACTGACATCCCTTTACCCACAGTGCTCTACATACAACAAGCTCTCCCTCAAGCTCCTCAATTTTTGCCACCATGGCATCAACTTCTTCCTTTAAAGTCATGATCAAAGCTTCGAGAACATCATTACTCTTAGACATTCTCTCAGTCTGGTCCTCAATAGCGACATTGAGGGTCTCTTTCATCACATCCCAATTAGCACTAAAAGCCTTTGCCTTTTAGCCCTTAAGTTTCTCTCTCATCGAGTCTAATTCATTAATGCGTCCCTTAAATACCTTGATTGTTTCTTTCAAATCATCCATGGGTTTCTTGAGATTGGTGACTTGGCTTTCCAAAGTTGACAACATATTCTTCGATCTATTTTTTTCTTATACCTCCCATGGGTCTCCATCGAGACATTCCGCTCATCTCCTCCTTTCATAATCTCAACCGGCGCCTTTAAACACTAGTTCAGACACCAATTGTCACGAGCTTAGAACTTTAGTCTGACAAATCATGCTACCTTAGGTGATTTCTTAGTTTCGAATCTGCCTAAATTAGTCTAACACTTGTAAAAGTGAGAATTCTCGCAGAAATTCTCTAAGGCATCAAAGGAAAGCGGAAGCAAACTCGAAAGGCAAAAGAAGCTACGAAGGAATAAAAAGCCATAGAAAAATAGCACACACCAAGTGTTTGAGTAAATGCTCTCAAAAGTATTTTATTATTTTGAAGGTTTACAACTGAATGATTACAAATGAAGGGGAATGTCTCTATTTATAGTTGAGCTCCCCCAAATCCAACAATACAAATTAAGTTATATCGACAGTCAAAATTGGTGTCTATCTACAAGATAAGAGTCCTCTGGGATTTACATAAATTATCCTAGTAACTCTAATTTTACTGGAGTTTTTACTGGACTACTAAGGCTTTAAGTAAATGAGTTTCTTCATATATTTCAAGAGTCGGGCCAGTTTAAGCGAGTCAAATGAGTCTCATTAATAAGTCCATGCAACGTTTTGTGCGCAATGGTCACATGTTTTAATCCGTGAGCCATGACACTCATACCATGATCAAATGTGTCAGTTACAAGTGTCAAAACATGGGGTATTTTTTATGTAGTCAAGAAGGTATTTACTAATAAATAAGATAATAGCTGTAGTCGAATAGATGAGAAACTAAAAAGAAGTAAAACCAATAAGATGAAAGTGTAAAATTTGAGTGGCACCTAAAGTCACCATTAATGACCGATTAGCATATATTTCCCCATCCTGCCATTGCTTTTCCAGCTTTAATACTTTTCCTAGGAATTTTTGTGCTATTGATTCATTTGAATGTGAACTTTTTCAAGGTAAATATGTGAATGGCACTACCCTTGTAGTTGATGGAGGACTTTGGCTGAGCCAGCCTCGCCATATAGCAAAAGAGGGAGTAAAGAAGCTGTCTCGGGACATTGAAAAGAGATCTAGAGATAAACCAGTTGGAGTCCCTACCAGCAAGCTATAATGTTCATCTAAATGCTTCAACATATATTATTTAGGTAAAAAAATTCGACTTTTTTTTATCTCTCAATATATGAAATAAGAAAAATGTTTAGTAAGATAGACGGGGAGTAAATTACTTAGCAAAATGGTTTAAGTCTTTAAAGTCGACACCTGCTGACTTCATATAATTGTTTTTTCTGCTCAAATGAAAAAATGGAAAATATCATGAATAGTCTCTCATATTTTATCAAATTTTCATGATAATAAATTGTAGTTACTCTCAATTGTTTTTTATTTTTCAATTTTAATACAATATTTAATAGGTTTCAAACCTAGACTTACGTAGGAAATACAAGTAAATATAATATTATTTTTTTTATTAATTTTTTCCTATTCTATACTTTATCTTGAAGTTTTGATAAAATTATGTGTGACCATTTGTGATATTATTCTATTTTTAGTTGAGTATAACCTCAAAAAAATGGCTTGTTTCTATGCTTTAAACTTAAAAATGGAACAATGTCATGAATGGTCCCTCATATTTTTTCAGAATTTCAAGATAAATATTTAAAAAGAAGAAATTAATAAAACCAATGTCATATTTACTTGTAGTTCCCACCAAAGTATTGAAATCTATTAATATTGTATTCAAATTGAAAAAAAAAAGTAACTACAATTTGTTATCATGAAAATTTGATGAAATTGGGGGGACTATTCATGATATTTTACCAATTTGTATTTGAGCAGGGATATAATTATATGGAAGTCAGCAGCTGGAGGTGCCGACTTTGAAGTTGGGTCCTTCAACTTTAATCAGTTTGCTAAGTAATTCACTTTCCCATCTATTTTGCTTTTTTTTTTCTTTCCTTTTTTTATATATAAAAGCCAAAAAATTCTATATAGCAGTTCAATTAAGAGTTGGTATTTGGTACGGTGTATAGTGTATTTTTTTAACTTTACAATCAATACTAAAAATTCGGCATGTGCCTCACTTTATATATATATATATATATATTACTATATCTTATAGGACATTTGTCTTTACCTCAACCTTATTATGGAGTTTAAAAACTCTACTTGCAGTATATCAAATATTATTTTGGTGATATTTTGCGTATGTTATGAATTTATTCATTATATTTGAATTGGATTAACTTTAATCTTTGTACTTTTAACTTGATTAATTTTAATCTTTATACTTTTAAAATATTGAAATTCAATATTGGTCCAAATTGTAGTAGTTAAATACTTTAAGTTAAATTCTGCAATTAGTTATGTACTGTAGATTTAATACATTATATCTGATTGGATCATTCTTAGTCTTTATATTATTTCAACCTTGACGTAAATGATAATGTTAAATCCATTAATTGATTTTTTTATAAGTAATATGTGAAAATAGTAAGCCGGCATAGTATTATTAATGTGATAATATGTTGTTGCATCAGAATTTGGAATGGAAAAGCTTAATTTAATAAATTTTACAGTTACCATGTAGTCAGGACTAAAATTTTAAAAATGAAATAGTACAAGGATTAAAAATGACCAAATTAAAGTATAAGGATTAAATTCACAATTTAAGCTTTATTAAGGGTGAGTATTTGCTTTGGAGTGTCTCACTCCCTCAATAAGGTGTCTATGCTCCGTTTTAGCTTGAGCTTTTTTCTCCCTACTCTAAGGAGAGCCAAAGGGGTTCATGAAGTTTCAATGGGAGCACCTAAGTCCACCAAGGAAATGTTTTATCAATTGCCTTTACCTTTAGGCTCTCCCTGAAGTAAGGAGAAAGAAACCTAGGGCTAAAATCAAACATAGACACATCGGGAACGATACCTCCACCATTGAGGGAATGAGTCACTCTAGAGTAGATACTCCCCTCAAAATAAAAGGCGCCTATTATGAGTTCAAACACCACCAAGTCCAAATGATAAATCATTTTCCTGATGGACCTAAGCGCTTCCACTGAAACTTTGTAAACCCCTTTGGGTTCTCCTTGGAGTAGGGAGAGAAAAACTCGAGGCTAAAATCGAGCATAGACATCTTGGGAACAATACTTTACTGTTGAGGGAGTGAGACACTACAAAGTAGATACTCGCCCTTAACATAAAAGGTGGCTTTAATGGGTTTGAATCCCACCAAAGCTAAATTATAAAATATTTTCTTGGTGGACCTAAACGCTCCCACTGAAACTTCGTGAACTCCTTTGGGCTCTCCTCGGAGTATAAAAACAAAAACTCGAGGCTAAAATCAAGTATAGACATCTCGGAACAATATTTCCACCCTTGAGGAAGTAAGGCACTCTAGAGCAAATACTCACCTTCAACAAGCTTAATGCAAGAACTCCTTTGGGCTCTCCTCAGAGTAGGGAGAGAAAAACTCGAGGTTAAAATCGAGCATAGACACCTTGGGAACAATACATTTACTGTTGAGGGAGTGAGACACTACAAAGTAGATACTCACCCTTAACATAAAAGGTGGCTCTAATGGGTTTGAATCCCACCAAGGTTAAATTATAAAACATTTCCTTGGTGCATCTAGATGCTCCCATTGAAACCTGTGAACACCTTTGGGCTCTCCTCGGAGTAGAAAAAAAAACTCAAGGCTAAAATCGAGTAAAGACATCTTGGGAACAATATCTCTACTCTTGAGGAAGTTAGACACTTTAGAGCATATACTCGCCCTCAACAAACATAATGTAAGAACTAATAATAGCATTTAGTAAAAATGGTATATATATATGGTAAGTTTTGAATTCATAAATACAACTTTGAATAGTATTGCAAATTATATTGTAATCAAAGAAAAGACTGTTATGAAAACATAATCAAATCTTAGTTAATTAAATGAAAAACTTTTGCAACAATTATATATTAAAGTGAAAAAATATAAAATATGAATAAAATAAAATTTTTATTGAAAATAGAGAAAAGAATATATATGATAAAAGAATGGAGACTTGTGTTTCATCTCTTGACTTAGTGTGTTTATATATAAGTCTATAAAGTCTATGAATAAAGAAAGAAAAATAAAATAAAAATCCTAAAATCAATACTAAAAATTTGTAACACTCTCTTCAAGCTAGAGCATAAATATTGATCATGTGTAGCTTGTTACATAGATAGTTAACCCAATTCCCATTAAATGTCTTTGTGAACAGATTAACAAGTTGTTCTCTTGTCTTCACATAACATGTGGAGGTTGACTTATCCAAAATTTTCTCCCGAATAAAGTGAAAATTAACCTTGATATGTTTGGTTCTTTCATGATACCGAATTTGAGGCGATATGAAGAGTTGCTTGATTATCGCTAATTCACCCTAAAGCCCGAATTTGAAGTTAATTACAGTAACTGAAACGAGTTAATCTTCCTTATTGGTTTAATTGGCTTAGTTGTTTATTTAATTTATTGTTTATTTATTTTAGTTACTTAATTTCTAATTTTTATTTCTTTAATGATTCATTGTAATATTTTTCAATAGATTTAATTTATCCTCTCTTGGGTATGATGCTCGGAATATTTCCCTGTGTTCCGTTTTAACACAATATTACATTACAATTTGATTTGTATATTTGCAAACACCACTACTTTGTTTCTTATATTTTTGATGCCGTATTTTCTAATTAAACATTCGCATGTTTGACGGTGGTGAGTGCATACTAGATAATTAAATAACTTGTGTAGTTTGAATGTCAAGTCATGTATGGTTTTATCCTCTCCGTACGTGAGGTGATGTGGAAATTGGAATGTGGCCAAAAATGCCAAAATTTATGGAGTAAGTGAAATAAAAGCGAATAAAAACCTTACTAGGCAAAATGTTCATCAACCTTAAATATATGAAATTAGATAAAAGGAAACTAGTAGGGATAGTTTAAAAAATAGCAGAACTTGTGGGGAAAATTTTAAAATTCCAGAAACTTATAAATCCTGAAGGCTACAAAAGGCAGTGACCAGCCACCCCACCCAGCGGCCAATTCTTTTATCCTTTGAAGCCTTTGTCTTCTAAAATGGCAATATCAGCCTGCAATAACCTATTTTCAACTCTAACTTTTCTTCCTAACAAAGTCTCCATTTTCACCAAAACTCCTCAGTTCATCACCGCTTTGAATGGTTCCAAAACGAGATTATACTCTTCCAAAGTAAGCATGAGCCTAAGAGCCGGCATTGTTGGTCTTCCTAACGTCGGCAAATCAACTCTCTTCAATGCTGTTGTAAGTTTTACTCACTTTTGAACTTTGGGTTTTCCATTTTTTCCCCTTCAATAGAACAGGTAAGATAGATTTTGATGAGTGATTTATTAAATTTTGAATAAATGTTGTAGGTTGAAAACGGGAAAGCTCAAGCTGCGAATTTTCCGTTTTGTACTATAGAGCCAAACGTTGGGATTGTTGCAGTTCCGGATCCTCGGCTTCATGTTCTTTCTGAACTCAGCAAGTCTCAAAGAGCTGTCCCTGCTTCTATTGAGTTTGTTGACATTGCTGGACTCGTTAAAGGTGCCAGTCAAGGGGAGGTAAAACTTCTTGTAATATTTGTTTTTGTTGCTATGGTACAAATTTTTTCCATTGCAACAAATTGCATTTCATATGTTAGCAATTTTTTCTCTTTAACACTATTATCTTTGTTTTTAAAGATTCTGTTGCAAGTAGGTTCTTAATTTCTTATCTTTCATTAATTGTAGGGTTTAGGAAATAAATTCTTATCTCACATCCGTGAAGTGGACTCCATTCTTCAGGTTCTTTTCCACCATTTACCTGTGTTCTATTCTGCATTTGCATATGTTCAACTGATTGATTTTCTTATATTTCTTTACATTGTGTCATTTAAATGGAGCTTTCCTAATAGGAAACAAAGGATAAATGGCGAAAGGCATACATATGCTAGCCCAACCATCATTTCGCTAACTAAAATTAATGGTGCTTCGATCTTGTAATCTTTCCTGAGAGGAGTTTAGCTTATGCACGAATGCATACTATGCTCTGTGTTAATCAGTACCTCACTTGAAACATTAATTCTCTGGGCGCCTACCTTTCTAATACTTACCCAAGTCTGAATGAGTATATATTTCAATCTCAGTAGACCAATAAGCACAGATATGGATACAGTACCGCATGACAGGATATGGACATAGAATTTTCTAGAAGAATAGGACGCAGGACATGGACATAAAAATGTAAAATTGATGTTTTTCAATCAAATATAAGATGCAAATAGCTCTTCAGTTTTTTAAAATCAATTCTGAATTTAAAAGCTTGAACCTTAAAAAACTCAATGGCACCAAATAGCTCACACTCAAAGGCCAAAGTACTGGAGACTACTCGTATATTTAATAATTAAGGAATCCAACTAAAAATCCCTGCCCTGAACGATTTCTGATTCTTTTAATTGAATCTGAAATTATTCTTTTGGAGACTTTGTTGAATTTTATGTGTTATCATTGTCCATTGAAAGCTGAGCTACCTTATCACTAATTTTTATGTTTTGAAATAAAAATGCTGGTTTGATTACTGTTTCAGGTTGTACGCTGTTTTGAGGATAACGACATTGTTCATGTGAATGGAAAAGTTGATCCTAAGTCTGATATTGATGTTATCAATTTGGAACTTGTTTTCTCAGATTTAGATCAGGTATGCCCAATGGAGCCTTAATGCAACTTCTGCGTCTTTCTCGAAAAAGTGGGGATGCTGATTTAATAGTCTAGAACACATTATTATCATATGAGTGCATTGAAAACATCTTTTACAATGACCATTCTTTTTGCATTGCTTGTGTGGTGTCTAGTTTACTTGTTAAGAGAATTTTAAGAAGATTTTGCTCATTTACTGCTCTCATACACTTGGGGCAGTATTGATTCAAAGAGATCTCTGATTGCAAAAATTTCCCCCCTTTTAACAAAAAAAGGGTGGACCTATTTTCTTAATTCTTGTATTTATTTGAGAATCCTAGTTATATTTGATTGATAAAACACATCCCTCTGTTTAATGGCTTATGGTGATGTGAACCAAATTTCTACTTGTGTCTTTTGCATATCCATTGTATAATGTGGATACATACAGCTAAGCTATTTGCATACCATTGCATATTGCATCCTGTAAATAATATGCAGGTATACAATTCATATCAGTGTCAGCTTTTCCCAACATCTGGTATGACATTAACTTTATGTACTCTCATATCCTTGTGCATGCTTCTGCTCCTTATCACGCAGATATTTGGTTACACACATTTATCCATAAATTCAAATTAATAATTTACTGTTCGTGTGTTATGTTTTTACTCATGCACTAATGGTCAATAAATTTGCTTGACTGTTCTTTCTTAATGAACCTCATACCTTAAATAGGTTTTCTTGAATGTTTTTTTCTCAATAACCTTTATGAACTCCTCTATGGCCTTAGTACCTTCCTTTGACAGCCTAAACCCAAATGGGCCTATATGAAAGTATTGTATCTTTTATAACAAATGCAGATTGAGAAAAGATTGGAGAAGCTTAAAAAGGGGAAGGTGAAGGATTCACAATCTAAACTAAAGGTGAGGTTATTTTTCCTGTTCCAATTTTACTGTAAGTAGCCTCTTATCTTTTGCCTGTCGGTCTGTCTATATTTTCCAATATGGTGTTTGTTCGTGTTAGCATTGACTTTTTTAAAGTTATATTATTTTAGGAGGAAGCAGAAAAGTCTGGCCTGGAAAAGATTCGGCAGGCTCTCATGGATGGAAAGCCAGCACGATCAGTTGGATTAACTGACTACGAGAAGGATGCTGTGAAACATCTTTGCTTGCTGACAATGAAACCAATCATATATGTGGCTAATGTAGCAGAATCAGATCTCGCCGAGCCTGGATATAATCCCCATGTTTATGAAGTGATGAATCTTGCATCTGAATTGCAATCTGGAATTGTAACAATTTCTGCACAGGTTTGGTGATACTCTTGAAAAGCATATTATAGTGGCAAGTAATACAGAGCTTTGCATGCTTGAGCCTGTTGGCAGATGTTGATTCGGTGTCATATTTCACTAAAATATGAAAATCTATATGTTCATATAATGCCTGTTGTTGATTGATGCTATATCAGCTCTTATTCTATCATGCAGAGGAACTAAGGAAGCTTAACATTGCAGGTTGAATCAGAGCTCACCGAACTTCCATCAGAAGAACGAACAGAATATTTGAAATCTCTCGGTGTCAGTGAAAGTGGACTTGGAAACCTTATTAGAGAAACATATAGCCTTCTAGGGCTGCGCACATACTTTACATCTGGAGAGAAGGTGAAAAATACTCTCAGAATTAGTTTAATGGTTTTTATTTAATTCTATGAAAGTTAATTTCAAGTCTGCATGGATCTTTATTTGTTGCATTAGTTGAAAATGTTGTTCTTAATGCTGCAGGAATCAAAGGCATGGACAATACTTGCAGGTAGCTGTAGCTATGCTGGTGTTTGAACCGTACTATGTGCAGGCAGTCTTATCTTTGTCATGAATCTTAAATATGTGTGCCAATGTTGTCCAATTTTGTTCTTTCTTGATCAGGAATGACTGCTCCTCAAGCTGCTGGAGTCATTCACTCTGATTTTGAGAAAGGCTTCATTCGTGCTGAGACAGTAAGCACCATTAATAATTTTGTGGAAGCAGTTTTTTATCATTGATTTTTATCCTCGTACAGTGTATAATCATCATACAGTGTATGTTTTATCATTGACCATGAAATGAAATATATGCTCATTTTCTTATAAACAACTTTCTTGTGCTTAATAGGTATCCTATGATGATTTCGTCACATCTGGTTCACTAGCAGCAGCAAGAGAAAAAGGACTTGTAAGTTGTTCCATTGTTCTTAGCCTATAAACTCCGAATCCATAATAAATTTCTTGAATGGTATGTGCTTAATACCTACCATCAGTTTCACTTTTGCAATCGGGAAGGAAACATTGTTTTGCATGTATGTATTTTGCCTCAAAATGGTGAAACTCTTCTTAGGTTTCTATCTTTGTTGCTCTGGTTCTCTTCATTTTCCTTGAAATATCCATGTCCAACGCACAACTAACATGTGTATGGAGGTACGATCCTTAAAGATCCTCCAAATACATGGAAGGACTTAGAAAAAGGTAAATCTGACATATGCTTATATCTGACACTGAAATCCAAATCGGAGTAATAATTTCCTATTATCCCTATCCAGCAAAACCTACATCAAACTTGTATATAGTTTCATCTTTTCCCTCATTATTCTTTAGCTTCATGCATATTTCAGCTACCCGCATTACCAAATTTTCTTCACCTCTCTCAGACTTAACGCTCTTATATTTTTTTTCTGTCTTGCTGATATTGAACTTTCTGCAGTTGAGATCCGAGGGTAAAGATTACATAGTACAAGAAGGTGATGTGATGCTGTTTCGTTTCAACGTTTGATGACTGTATTTCCGGAGCTGAAGGCAAATTCATCATTCTTTTACTTATCAAAGCACCAAACAAGAAATGTAAACGTCGATACAGCGGTCTAAGACCATGTTCAATATCAGAAATATAGCATAGGATTGTAATTTTTCTTTCACCATTGCTAAACCGAGAAATATATATATTCAGAGATTTTGCTCGAGGAATTGCTTGTTTGTAATCCAAAAGTAAAACAAAGGTTCTTACAGCCACCCTTGAGTGTCGGGATTTGGAGTTCAACATTTATAACTTCTTCACTTAATACAATTCGCAGTCTGGTTTAAACCAAAAACAAGTTAAAACTTCTGTAATCTCATTCCTATTCACAGTTTAGTCGAACCCCGATATGTATTACCCTTTTTTCTTAACTTGTACTATTGCAGTCATAATGTGATAAAAGAACTATTTTCTGCTATTTTCTTTCTTACTATAGTTGTGTTTGTTTTCCGACAAATCTGAAATGCAATACGACCTTGAAAAGGTTGAATATAATACCTGATCAGAAAGTTGAACTTGAGAGCTTCTGAGACTAATATGGCAATGTACTATCCTTTTCTTTTTGGCCAAAAGGCAAATTACCATCTAAAATGCATTTAGCTGAATTTAAATATCTTTAATATGCTAAAAGATTAATAGTGTAATCTTCTTTTTTGAAATAATAGTGTAACCTAATTAATTACAAATACAACTTTGAAAAAGAATTTGGAAACCAATTTTTTAGCTGTTGAGCTCATTTTTTACCACTTAAACATTTATCTAGTTCTTTTTTTATACACTGAATTAATTCAATGGATGCTGTGTAATCATTAACAAATCTATCAAAGAGCAATACAAAAATGGATGATTAAAACAAGTGGAGGAAACCATACTCGAAACCCTACCATGCAGAGGCATGGCCTAACAGAACATTGCCTTTTTGTATGGAATAATTATAACGAGAGCCCGAATAAAATTACCGCGAAGTTACAAGTCAATAGGCACTTGGGACTGTCAAATTGCTTCGAGCATTTGTTTGCATAAAATTCCAGATTAAACCAGTCTCGGCTGACAAAAGTTGCGCTTTATACTACCATAGAACAATCTAGAAGCTCGCATATTAGATGCAATTAAAGTTTCAGAGCTTCCTCATGAGAAGAAATATTCTCTGGTCGAGTTCAAAGTGGGAGACATGAGAAGCTTCTCCCCTGAGCAGCATTAGAAGCCCTCCATATGAAACATAGACCTCCCTGAAAATAAGAGCGGATATTTAATTCTAAGCTGAAGGAGACTATAGAAGCACAAAGAGTTCACATCATGTAATGTAGTGTAATAGCAACATTCAATACTCTTGGATATCAAGTCAGTAACTGCAGCAATCAAGCAGCAATAATGGTGGAATACATAAGATACTAGTGAGACACAATAAGGTAATGGCTAAGTAGGTTAATAAACATACGCTTTAAGTCCTTTGCCTGAAGCGTCATCTGTTATCTTGTATAGCTTCCCATGCATGACATACTCGTACTTATCAGCAAGAGACTTCCTTCCCTGTAAAAGAAGTCCAATTTGTTAGGCAAATGACAACAAAAAAATTGCATATCTGAATGATAGAGGTTCCTATACATATATACATGTAATATATAGCAACATAGAGCTAATAAGCCATGGAAAATTCAATTTATGCTAATTTTCTATTTTACTTCCAACTGTGATAATGTTTTCATATAAGAAGGGAAACTAGAAACAAGATACAAGATGACATACAAAAATATAGGATTTTGGTGTCCTGGAAACATACTTTCGGAATAGCTTAACGACAGGCAAGATGGTTTCACCTAGGAATCATATTAGGCATACAAAACACCCACTAGAACCAAATGGAAACTGAAGCATAGTTCAAGTTTGCACTCCCATAACAAGTGGATGTGATAAATGCTACAATCAAACTCAAGCCCTGGAAATAATAGTCATGGTTATCTGAATACTTCCAAAAAGAAAGTATTCTGTTGCAGCAAAGAGACTGGAAAAGAGTGTTAAACTCAAATTTCATCTGTAAGAAGACTACCGGAGTGTAATAGCCAGTGTCAGGAGTTCCATCCAAATTCAATGTGTGAGCTAAAGCCATTGTGAATTTGTCACCAACATGCATAGGGTATATCTCTGTATTCACATCTAGGTGCATGTACATGTCACAGTTTTGGCTCCGTGCTTCAATTCGAGTAACTGCATGATTTACAAACATGTAAATGGGAAGTACTAATAGAACACTTAAACTAGAGCAATTATAAGTGCATTACAAGGATGTTGGTGAACAGACTCACAAAGCATCTCCCAAGTATTATAGCAAAGAACCAGAGTGCTTTCGTTCATGGGAGAAGCATTTTTGACAATATATTGTTTGCTCAGGAGTTGGTTAGAGGATATAATACAAGCACACTTTCACCAAGGTGTGCTTTGAAAGTTGATCCTCCAAAAGTGTTTGATTCAATCAATTGGGAGTTCATAATGACTGTTCTGGCAGCTTTTGGGTTTCCTACACTGTTTGTAGATTGGATAGGAACTAGTGCTACAAATCGAGGTTCTCAATCTCTGTGAATGGAAGTTTGGTGGGTTATTTTAAAAGTGGTAGAGTAAGGCAGGGGGGATTATGCTATTTGTCATTGCTAGGAATGTTCTCTCTAAGATGCTAGATTTAGCTGCAAGTCATGGTCTGTTTAATTACCATCCAAATGTTATAAAATAGAGCTGACAAACTTAAGTTTTGCTGATGATCTGATTATTTTCTCCAAAGGGAATCTGGGATCTATTATAGGTATCCAATGTGTGCTACATCAGTTTTATAATTACTCAGGATTGCAGTTGAATTCTACCATCAGGGAATGATCGAGCTGGGTTCCTTTCCTGTTAGGTACCTTGGAGTACCTTTGGTTACAAGAAAGTTGACAGAAAGTGATTGTTCCCAACTGATTGAGAAGATAAAAAGAAGAATTCAAGGATGCAAAGCTAGGCAGCTTACTATGCAGAAAGAGTCCAGCTCATACAATAAGTGCTTTTTCAATTTATTGAATTATGGTGTAGACAATTTGTACTTCCGGAAGCTGTCATTAAGACTATTAATCAGCTTTGTGCCAATTTTTTATGGAAGGGGGAGAATGTGGCTGCTAAGGAGAAAGGGTGGGATGGTCTGTAGTATGTAAACCAAAAGCTGAAGGAGGCTTAGTGAGGGAGTTAGAAATCTAGAATCAGGCCTGGATCATGCAGCAACTGTGGACAGTTCTTATTCAAGCAGGTTCTCTTTGAATAGCATGGATAAGGGGCTGTGTGCTTAAGGAAAAACAATTGCTGCAGATTTCTCCTACTTCAACAAGTAGTTGGAGTTGGAGAAGATTGCTCAAGATGAGATGCTGGATTGGGCAAATGATTGATCTTCAAACAGGAGATCTTGTTATTTCAAGACATAAATACTCTGTTAGCAAAATCAGGAATCGGGAACGGAATTAGAAGTAAAGAAGAAAAAGTCCCTCGGAACATGGTTTCCTTTTCATATTCCCAAGTACTCTATAGTTGCCTGGATGGCAATCCTCAACAAATTACCAACAAGAGATAGATTGCGGGCTAGAGGGATGCAAATTGATGGGAGTAGTAATCTGTGTCATGCTAAGATGGAAACTAGAGATCACTTGTTCTTTGAGTGCACTTACTCAAGGCAGTTCAACAATACTCAGACAACTGAACAAGAGCTTCTAACAAGAATAATGGATATGATATGTTGTAGGCATGGCAGCAATAATCAAAATAGGAGATGCTGTAAAAGATATAATTTGTATAGCTTGGGGTATAAGGGATACTGTTTATTGTCTTTTATTATTTTTTGGCAAATTGGCCAGTGTTATACTTGTAGCGTAACACTGCTTCTGGATAAATGAAATACACAGCCAATTCATCCAAAAAGAAAGTTCGATCGGTACCATTTATTCCTTTTTCCAAGAGATGCAGAATTAAAACTACTCCATATCTACCACTGATAAACATTATTCCTACAAAGGTAGTACCGCATATGAAGAATAAACTAAGCAACTATATAAAAGCTTGACCATCAGTATAATTGCAGTATCATCTTATTTTTCCTGTATAGCGCACGTGTCTATTGTAGTTTTAGATTATTATTAGGGAAGTTTTAAACAAGTTTGATGCCATTCAATAATAAAATAATTGGGAAAACAAGAAATACTCGCAATAGAAAACTTTCATGCTTAGAAAATTACTTTATCACACCAAAGGTAAGTTGACAACACATACATATACTTGCAAAATATTATAAAGAAAAAGGGGGACACAACTCAAAACGATTAAATTATAAAATGATGAAAAAAAAAAGCGAAGGAAAGATTAAAGATTTGACCTTTATCAAACTTTTTACCATCTGGGTCAAGCTTGTCAACCAAAAAAATGTCCTCGAAAAGTATTATGCTTGACATCTTCAGCAAATTTTACTCTCTACACTAAATTCACAGCAAAAAGACTTAAAAAGGAGTTTAACAATGAGAGTGGCTCTGAATGAGAAGGGAAGGGAAGGTTATGTTGGTTTATGGAAAGCCGGAAACCATGCATTCGGATTCGGAACAGCTAATAAACTTATATTCTTAAAATTGGTAAATGTTTTATAAAGTCCCTGTATTATACCTCAAATTGCATTTTAGTTCTTCTAGTAATAAATAAATAAATTTGTCCTACATAAAGGAATAAAATAGTCCCTCCACAAAATTTGTGCAGTTAAATTATTATTTTGGTTTTTTATAAGAATGATATGATAATAAATTTAGCCCTAAACTTTTAAATTTGTATTTAATTTGGTTCTTACTCTTTTATTTGAAGCAAATTAATCTTCAACCCTTCATTATTGAGTTGACACTATTTTATTGTATATGTCATATTAACAAATAAGTTTAATTTTATAAAAATAATAAATAAAAATTTTAATTCCAAAAATTCTAAATTTTTTAAATAAAAAATCGTTAATAAAAATTATAATTCCAAAAACTACAATTTAAAATTGAAAAAAAAAACATAAAAATTTTAAAGAATTCATAAAACTATAAAAGTTTTTCAAAATTTCAATAAAAATTCAAAAAAATTTAAAAATATTATAGAAATGCTAAGGAATTTTATAATTTTTTTAAAAAATTACAATATTATGGAAAAAAATTAAAAAATTAAAAATATATTTTATAAAGTTAATTACATCAAATGGTTCAAATATTTTTATTAGGTCCTACAGTTTTACTCTTAGATTTACCAAAACCTTTATTTATGTAAATTTTACAATTGAAAATAAGGTTTAGTGATAAAAGATTTTAATTTTACCGACCTTGATGCTTATGTTTTGAGACAATAGGCATGTCTCAAGAGTTTAGATTGAATTTTCTCTAATTTAACTTCGATGTTTTATATCTCAAGATAATGTCACTATGTCTTGAGACTTGCCACCTTACATCTAGAAATACATGAAAATATTTTTAGGGTTCCGAAACATGTTCTTGATGCCTCGAGACATCAATGCAGAAATATAGAAAAATGACATTTCAAGTCATGCAATTGATCCCTTAAATGCACCTAAATATGTTCATCATATAACCAAACTATTTCACACATAATTGACATGCCATAACAAGTTTAAAACATACATTTACATTACATATAACACATTAGATCAAAATCTCAATAGGCAAGTAGAATGTATAAACTATGTATAAGGCATATAAAATCACTTTCAAAATTCATCGTAAAGGTAAGCAAAAGTGGAATATGGTAAGGAAAAACATAAACTACATGCCAAAAGACATCTAAGAAGACACCAAAGTCCAACATTAAAAGACATAATCGTTACGTACATGCCATTTTATAAAAGACCTTAAATAACATTACAAACTCAAGTAATAAGATCACCAAACAAACTTGAGAGTACTTCAGACACTTGTAAACAAAAACAAACAATATGCAGAGTAAGCAATAAAAAGCTCGCTAAATGCTAATGTAACATGAAGTTCATTTTTTATGAACATTATAGAAACATTAACCATCATTTAGCAAGTCCTATTCAAGAGCAAGTCAAACAAAAATAAGATAAACAACATTCTCACTTAATATTCAAATGATCACATATGTCAAAATCGTCAACGTATCATATTCAAAGTTCATCATACATCATAGAATTTTAGAAAAATTTCAAGCCCTATTAATCAAATGCATAGATTAGTGCACACAAGTACTAATACAAACGTGCGCAAATGCCGAATGAAATGCATACAAGTGTCAAATTCTTCCTCCAACACAAAGAAAATTCTATGATAGGTCAACTATGCTCAAATTATTTCTAACATTGCTTAATAGGGCAAATAAGATTAGAGGAATTTTTAAACTCTTTTAATGCCACCAATTATCAAAAAATGTCATTTGTAATTAGTTAATATTTATATAGACATACTTAAATATTTTCATGAGTTACATCACAACTAAACCAAACATCAAAATAATTATTCATTAAACCAAACACATAAGATATATATTACCAACATTCAACATTGTCAACGATTTCTAAGCTACATTACTTAAAACAAAATTATATCCATAAATTCAATTAAGCTAACACAAATCGAGAATTGTCAAAATTCGACAATCTTCTCCTTCCCTTTAGCCCTTGAGAATTCAACCACTTCTTTCGCTACAATTAACAATCAAAATAATGAAACATAATTATAAAAATATACTCAAGTAGTAACTTCACCTAGAACTAAAAATGATATAAGTGAGTATCAACCAATTAATTAACCAATTAGAGGTCAGGAGGTAATAACTGGTTAGTTAATAGCTAATCCACCTTAAAACCCTAATCTGAAGTTAATTACAACCCCTGAAACGAGTTAATCTTCCTGAGTGGTTTTATCAGTTTAATCATTTGTTTATTTCATTGTTTATTTATTTCAGTTATTTAATTTCTAATCTTCATCTATTTTATGATCTGTCGTAATATTGAATTTAATATTACTATTTAGACTTATTATTGTAAAGAGATTCTCAATAGATTTAGCCCATCCTCCCTTGGGTACGATCCTTGGAATACTCCTTTATGTTTTGTTGTAACACAAATACTATATTACAATTTGACTCGTATACTTGCGGACACCGTTAATTTAATTATATATATTTTTGGTGTGATATTTTTACTATAAACGATAACATATTTATAGGCGGTCACCTCCCCATTTGAGGTTCGAATGATCCCTCCAACCGGGATTGTAGGTATTTGAATAGTGATATCAACCCTTATTACCTATGTAACTTGCTTTTTCCGGTTGGTTTTCAAAATATGGCTCCACTCTCGTCGACTTGACAGTCCTCTCCAAACGGTTAAGCTTCTCTAGGATTCATTGGTATCAATCATCTTTGTTATCTTCGATTATTGCTTTTACCATTGGAGGATTTGATTTGTATGTGAACCTTTCATTAGGCCACATATACAAATTCATAGCCAAATTATCTATGATTTTGTAGGATCGTTCGTACATGTGGAACATGATAGATCCTTCGACTACTCCGTCTAGGCTGGATCTAATATTACTATCAACACCATTGAAAAAATATCTGAATTTGGAGCCACGCTTGTAGTCAATGGTGTGGGGACTTTCTGAGCATCGATTTGAAATGCTATCACACCTCGTACAGGGATTCACATTCTTATTTCTTAAGTTGGTGATTTCTCGCCTAAGTTGAATGGTTTGGCTAATCGAGAAAATTTTGTGTAAGAATTTTTTCGCTAAATCATCTCATGTGATGATGGAACTTGGTTCTAATGAATCGAGCCAATTAGCTGCATTATTGCACAAAGAAAACAGAAATAATCAAAGACACACAACATCATTGGATACTTTGTTGTATTTGAAGGTGTCATACAATTGTAAAAATCACTTCAAGTGTTTATTTAGATCTTCTATCATATTCCCCTTTAATTAAAAAGTATTTTGGATAATCTGAATTGTGGTCATCATTATTTTAAAATTATTGGTGTTGATCGTCAGCCTTTTTATATTGCCTTGCACCACTTTGAGTGTAGGTAGAGCGTATTCGCGCAATGTCCTTTGATTCATTGGGATTTCTTCTTGAATATTTGCTTGTTGCTCTCATGGATTGTCGAACAGCTAATTCTCCCATTAATTACCATGGGTGGATTGGTGTTCATCAACTAACGATCGCGTTTAAGTATCTACTCAAGTTCTGGATATGGCTCGATTGGGGTGTTTCCGCTTCGGGTCATAAACAACCTAAAAGTTTAAAAGAAATTCAACAAATAAAAATAATTAAAAAATAAAAGAAATAAAAATATTGTATCTATAGTCTTTAATGTTCCTATTTATCTTATTAATTGCAAAGATATTTTTTAGAGTTAATGTCAAAATCTCCCCAGCAACAACAACAACAACTTGACCACCTATAAACGTGTTATCGTTTATAGTATATATATCACACCAAATATATATATAATTAAATCGGTGGGGTGTACAAGTATATGAGTCAAACTGTAATATAGTATTTGTGTTTATAACGGAACACATAGAAGTATTTCGAGGATCGTATCCAAGGGAAGATGGAATAAATTTGTTAAAATTTTCTTTACAATAATAAATCTAAATAGTAATAATTAAATCCTATACTATGACAGATCATAAAATAGATAAAGATTAAAAATTAAGTAACTGAAATAAATAAACAATGAAATAGGCAAACGACTAAACTGATAAAACCAATTAGGAAAATTAACTCGTCTCAAGGGTTGTAATTAACTTTGGTTTAGGGTTTTAGGGTGGATTAGCTATTAACTAACCAATTATTACCTCTCGGCCTTTAATTGGTTAATTAATTGGTTAATACTTGCTTTCAAAAGAAGCAACTTAGATAGTTGTGTTTATTTTAAGAAATATAATAGTGGTTCTTTTGTATATCTACTCCTATATGTTAATGACATGTTGATAGCAATCAAAGATGAATGAGAGATAGCAAAGGCTAAATGTAACACCCCTAACCCGTATCCGTCACCGGATTAGGATTACGAGGCATCATCGAACATATCACGATTAACACAAATATAGAACATTCTTAATCACTCAAGAGCAATGCTATTTTTATAACTTCGACAAATTTAACTATTCACAATTAGATTTAATTACGAAATCATAATTTACAAATCAGCACTAAAAATTTTTTTAAAACAACTTACATTGAAACAACAAAATATATTTCATACTTGTCAAATTCAAATAATACAAGTACAGCTTATAAATTTAATCTTATAAATAATATCATGATATGGCATATACATACTTTAGTTATCACAATAGAATGCACAAAATGTTCTGATCACATTTAATATTTAAATGCACAAATACAAAATTATATTATATCAAATTTGCATTGTTTTACTTTAAATGCTAAATGCATATACTGAACCATTTCTGTTAAAACAAGGTTGCATTACTTATTAACTCAACCAAATTTAATTGATCTAGATGTATTCGAATATATATATATATATATATTCATCTATTATTAAACTTATGTTTTCATATTTGCAATTTAAAAATACCTATTCAACACATATCATATTCATAATTAACCTATGCACAAATTCAAAACTCAACAATCCAATGTTCTCTTTTCATTAACCACACATAAACATTCAATTTTGCCATTCTCATTGTAATAGGCCCAATTTGCCCGGCCCGTTTTATTAAACCAAATAAAATAAAATAATAGTCCAAAAAACCATAGTGTCCAGATTACAAACCAAGTTAAATTAAGCTCAAACCCGATTACAAAAATACCCAATGAACCCACTGAACTAAGCCCAAATTAGCCTAGCCCAAACCCGATTACAACAGAAAGGGAAACCCTAGCATCACTGCCCTCCAGCGCCGCAACAGTGACGTCCCCAGCCCTGTACTCCGTACCTGTAAGAGACGAACAAACGAGCTGCAAAGACAGACAACAATGGCAAAAAAGAGCAGCAATGAGCAATTGACAGCAAATACTAGTAGCAAATAAAAATGTAAAATTTTAATTCTTTTATTCGGCTATAAAAAAGGGCCGATTGTAATCTGTATTTTTACACACAATCAGAACACACAAAAAAAATCACAAACATATTGTATGCAAAATATTCAGAGAAATCAAAAAGAAAAAGTTCTTTGAAAGGTGATCCCTCTTTGATTTTTCGGTGATATTTCCGGTTACTTTTTGATATTCGTCTTCTTTTTTTTTATTGCAAGAAGAAGGTAAAAGGGGAAGAGGAGAGAAACTCACCTGCGAGGTGGGAGCGCCGATCTTGGTTCACTTCGCCATAATCGGAGTTCGGACCGGATAACGTGGGGTCTGAGGCAGCGCGACTCTTGCTTGGCCAGAGAGTAGTTTTTTTTTAAGTATTTTTTTCTTTTTTCTTTCTGGTTTAGGGTAACTAATGTTAGTATTAATGTAGGTTAAAAGGGAAATCATGAAACGACACCGTTCGGGCCTGATTCAATGGCTCTGAAACAGTGTCGTTTTAGGCTGTGACCCGATGACCCGACCCAGACGCGGTTAGATCCGCGTGTTCTGGCGTAGGGAGGGATATTTGCGCGACCAGTCCATCCCTTTTCTGGTGTTTTTGAATCGGTCTCCTTCCTCCCTCTCAATTTAGCCCCGTATTCTGCTTTTGTTCCATTTCAATCCAGCTTGCAACACTACGTTTTGGGGAAGCGGGATATTTCCCAATCAGGCCCCCATGTAATACGCGTATTGCAGCATGGTCCCCCACTGTTCTTTAATACCAATTGTTCCCTATTAATTTGATTTTGTTTGTGATTTAATCCTTCTTATTATTATGTTTTTAGAAGCATATTGTTATTTTTATTATACTTTCTTTATATATTTGTTTTCATATATAAGTAACCTAACATCTTTATAGAAAATTAATTTTAAATAATCATGCTTTATGTTTTCATATACATACATATATAACATGATTTCTTTTCTTTTAGTATACGCATATATATATAATGATATATTATCATTTTCGAATGACTTTTTTTTCTTCTTTTATTTTATTTATTTATTTTTTATGCGTAAAAAAAACCTTATTCCTCTAAAGTTTGTTATTTTAATTTATTTATTTAACTTTTATATATCATCTCTATGTATACACTATTATTTTACTAAGTTTTATTTATATAGATTAGAATGTAGATATTAACTCCTAGCTATTCACTCTTATTTTATTTCGTTTTTTTATTTCTTTGTGTTTTTAAGATCTTTCATTAAAATTTATTCAAATCTTTTTATTCCCTTATTAAATTGTAGAAAATATTTGCATTATTTATTGTTATCATTTTTTTTCCTTTACTTTTTATTGTACTGTTTTTGTTTTTTTTTTATGGATTATGGATTTATGGGTTGCTTAAATTTTTTTATAGATGTTTGTATAATATGATTTAAATCAATGTTAGTATTGGCCTATTATTCGTTTAATTGTTTCTAATTTAAGTCTGAACTATTAGAAGTATCATTATTCAATCATGTTTCGTTTGTAAGAGTTGTATTTTATTAAAATCATAATCGTTTTATTTTATAAACTTTAAAAAGGCTTGGTGTTCGTAGGTTCTCGAGAGAATTAGGCCTAATTTATTGGGCTTTGATTCTTCTCGATGAATTAAGACGATCAAGCGTCCATTTTATTAAAATCACGATTAAAATTCTTAAGGTTTCAAAATGTTTGATCCTAACTTACTGGATACAACATTTTGTTATCTCATTTTTTAAAAAATAAAGGCAATGTTTGATGCTTAAGAATTTCGAGAAAATGAACCCTAACTTACTGGATTCAGATTTCTCGATTGACTTAAATAGTCAAGTATCCTTCCAAAAGCGCATGATCTTCTAAAAAGGGAATAAATCTAATTTCGAAGATTGAACGTTCGCACCCTAACTCACTGAGTGTGACAATTCGTTTCTTTGAAATAAGTGAGCCTTATCATCCAATTCATTTTACTCAAATCTTCTTTTCGATGGATCGTGTTTTAAAATCTTTTCAAAGTTTCAACACTAAGACATTAAACAATCGATTCGGTACCAATTTTGGGCGTTACGAGGGTGTTAACCCTTCCTCGTGCGTAACCGACTCCCAGACCTATTTTCTCAAAATTCGCAGACCTAAAATCTCACCTCATTAAAGGATCGGTGGCGACTCCCGTTTTATTTTCAAAGTCGATCCCCGTTTTTTTCAAATTTAAAAATGGTTTCAACACTCATGTCATATAATTATCAAGCCAAATATGTTCACATGCAAGCTTTATTATTTATCATTAATCACCAAATCAATTTATCCAAACATATTAGTAAATCTCCATTATATGTATACCAAAACCGAATTTGTATACACCTAATTATTTATACTTAAATCACTTCCAAAGGTTTATATTTCATTGCCTTACAAAATAAATATTTCATATCCTATTCTATACTTATATGCTATCAATTAAAATTAACCCGTGCATAACATTCATTTATATAATATATTTCATGAAATGTTAAACCACAACCAAAATATGCATAATCTATAATTCAAACCAAAACTGAGCAAAGCAAACTAATTAAGCCATATTCGCATGGCTTTAATACATACACATTTAAATTTAAACAAAGTTCGAACCAGTCTATACATGCCATAATCCAAATTAAGTTCAGGTTATAAAATACCGTAGTTATTTAATAGTGTGACAAGCTTTACTGACGAATCCCCGAGCTCGTAACAACCTCCAAAATCTAAAACAAAAGTAAACAAAAATACAAAGTAAGCTACCTTAGGTTAGTAAGTCTTTAGCAACTCATAAATAAAATATGAATCATATCATTCCTTAAATAAATTTACTAAGCCGCAAATACCATGTATAAATACTATCAAAACGTTTATTAACCTCAAGATCTTTTATTCATAACAATTAAACATGATATAAACTTACAAATTTGTACCTACCATTTGCACAAAACCGAATATGTATACTCATCGAATACATATAAATATATACATCAATATCTTTTATTTGGTATACAATCAATCAATATACTTACCTAATATCCAATAAGAGATAAATAACACATACCTGATTATCATAATTTCATAATCCATTAGTTATTACATTGACAAAGAACTTACTAATCACATATTTTAAAATGATTCACCGGCAAGTAGCCTGCTAGGCTTAAAGCCTGATTCAGAACACCAGCATTAAGCTTGCTAGATGTAAAATCTAAATTATTTCACTGGCATTAAGCCTGCTAGGCACAAAGCCTGAATAACTCAGATACAAAATTAATCTTTCATATATTGCTTTATAATTCACATAAATCCTTCTCAAGAAACTCAAATCATATATTCGATCCACATGAATAAATATATATAATTCATAACATTAAGTTTAGCTCAAAGTACTTGTATATTACATTCAAACCTCATATGTATAGTTCAAAACATTAAATTCAGCTCAATGAATTTGTAACCTATATTCGAACCACATATATATATAATGTATACATAAAATTTGGCTCAAGAGATTTTGCACCCTATGTTTGAACCACATACGTATAAGAAATTTATACATTAAATTCAACTTAAGAACTTGAATATTTATTTATTTATTTATTTATTTATTCGAACCACATATATATGAAATTATAAATCAAATTCGGCTCAAAGAAGTTAAATCTTGCATTCGATTTACATGTCCCTACATATATTCTTCTATTAGTTTCATATCATTGAACTTAAAGTATACTTTAGCTAATATACATGTAATTTATACCTTTAATTAGGGGTGAGCAAAACTCGATTCGACTCGAAAAAATTAAAAAAAATTCGAATTTCAAGTTAAACAAATCAAGTTATTCGAATCAACTTGATTTTTTTTTTTAAATTTCGAGTTCGAATCGAGTTGATTTTTTGAATTCAATAATTAGAATAACTCGAATAATTCGAATATCAAACTATAATATTTTACATTTTTACCCCAAACTCCCAAACCTTTTTACTTTTCCCTCAAAACTTTTACTCCTTCCCACTTTCCCCCCAAAACTTTTACTCCCCTCCCCTCCCAACCCCCCAATCTACCCAAAATTCATTTCCAACCAAAATTTTACTCTCCCATTTACTTTTTCTCAAAATTTTACTCCCAAAAACCCTCAAAACCTTTTATTTTCACCCAAAATTTTTACTCCCTCCCACTTTTCCCCTAAAACTTTTATTCCCTTCCCATCCCACCTCCCATCTACCCCAAACCCTCCCCCTCCAATTTTTTTTAATATTTTCCCTCCAAAATTTTGCTCCCCCTATTTACTTTCCCTCAAACTTTTATTCCCCAAAACTTTTTATTTCCCCCTAAACTTTTACTTCTCACCCTTTACTCTCAAATAAAAAATCAAAATTATCCAAAAAAATACTAAACATAAATAGTAATAATTTTATTTATATCTACTATTTATATTATTAAATTAAATTTCACATTTTATATTATTTATATTATTGAATTGTTTAGTCATATTGAATATTTATATTAAAATTGAATTATTAATTATGCCATAAAATATTCGTGTTAAAATTTTATATTGGTATCAATTTCACATTTTATTTTTAAAATAACTTTTATTAAAAAACATATTTTTACATTTAATATATTTTTTAATTCCAAAATACATAGTGACAAGAATCTGAAGATAATTGAAACAACTAAGCAAGCAAAGAAGCTAACTAGTATATAAAAAATTAATAAATAAATTATGAGATGATGAAAGTTAATAAAAAAATTGATCAAGGTGGACAAATTTTACTACGATGGGTGACGGTGGTTACAAGGACCCAAAATTATTTTTTAAAATTTAACTCGAACAAATATATTCGGTTTGATTCAATTCGAATTCCATCTCACTCGACTCGATTCGAGAAAACTTTAAATAAAGTTAGGATGATAAAATGAGATTCGAAAATTCGATTAACTCAAAAATTTTCGATTCGATTCGATTCGATTTTATCGAATGCTCACCCCTACCTTTAATATTAACCTACCAAAATCAATTCCTATGTTCGGCTATCATGTAGAAAATCTCAAAGTTTTATTCAATTTAAATAGTTTTAGTTCCAGCTTACTAATGTATGGTAGATATATATAAATTCCAATTTGATAACATTTAAGTTGCTATTAGACTTACCTCAGATATCGGCGGACACAGTCTACTACTCGGCTACTTTCGATTTCCCCCGATCTAACTCCATTTTCTTTGTTTCTTGATCTAAACATATTCCAATTTAGCCTTTTTATTCATCAAATCATTCAATTTAATCCAAAAACACATAAATGGACAAGTTACCATTTTGCCCCTGACATCTTACACCTTTTGCAATTTAGTCTTTATTGCATAAAGCACAAAATACATAAAATTTGCACACACTATGCTAGGGCCGAATGTTCATAAGCTTCATACAATTCCCTACATTTCATTTATTTCACATATTAGTCCCTCAAAATTTTATTTTCAAAATTTAGCCCTAGTTACTCAATTTCACCACAAATCCAAAGACAAAACATGTTAATCTTTCACATATCTTTCATATTTCATAATCAACTATCACAAAGCTCAAGTATTCATCAATGGCATATCTCAAAATCACCATCAAATTCTAAAATTAAAGCATGGGCTAGATAGAACATGAAGCAACGATCACAAAAACGTAAAAATTATCAAAAACCGAAACCAAAACATACCTTAATCAAGCTAAGGAAGTGTTGAAACTTAAGAAGCCATGGATGGTTTCTTCCTTTTCAATATTTGGCTAAAAAAGATGAACATATTCATCTTTTTATGACTTATTTTTATTATAATGTTAATATTTGCCTTATTAATATATTAACCTTTTAATAATAATTATGTATATCATATTTATTAAGGTTAATTTTGTCAAATGCCACCCAATATCTAAATTTTAGTTTTATTGCATCATAAATCCTCTCATTTAAAAAGACAACAACATTTAGATGTTTTTAGATTTAACCCTTAAATTTTCATTTTACGCGATTAAGCCCTTTTTTTTTAAATCAAACACTTAAACGACGAAATTAAAACACAAAAATTTCACACAATCAAATTCACATATAATAAACAAAAAAATAATATTAAAATATTTTTTGACTCGAATTTGTGGTCCCGAAACCACTATGTCCAATTAGGGTCAAAATTGGGCAGTTACATTAAAGCCCAACTTAGTAACTAATTTGAGATGAAAGATTTGGGAACAGCAAAGAAGATACTTAGGATGAAGATTCTTAATGTTATTTAAGAAGATACTTGGAATCAAATGATGAGATTGACTATATGGCATGTGCTCCATATTCTAGTGTAGTGGGATCTCTTATATTTGCTATGGTTTGCTCACGTCCAGATTTATAATATGCAGTTAGTGCAGTTAATAGATACATGGAGAATCCTGGTAAAGAATACTGGGAAGTAGTTTAGTGGATTTTCAGATACTTATGAGTTTCTATTGATGTTTGCTTACAGTTTTGAAAAACTAGAGATGGAGTCATTAGGTATGTTGAATCTGATTTTGCTGAAGACCTTAAAAGAAGATCTCTCACCAGGTATGTCTTTACTACTGGAGGTTGTGCAGTTAGTTGAAAAGAAACTTTGCAAACTACAATTGCTTTGTCTACATACTGAAGATGAGTACATGGCGATTACCAAGGCTTGTAAAAAAGTTATTTGGTTAAAGGGACTCTTTGGTAAACTCAGTAAAGACATTCATATCAGTACAGTGTTTTGTGATAGTTAGAGTGCCATCTTCCTTATGAAGGATCAAATGTTTCATGAGTGGACAAAGCACATTGACGTTCAGTATCATTTTGTGTGTGATATTATTGCTCGTGGTGATCTTGTTGTGAGAAAAGTTAGTAGTCATAATACTCTTGTAGATATGATGACTAAGTCACTTCCTATAACCAAATTTGAGCATTGCTTGGACTTAGTTAGTGTTCATTGTTTAAGAATATCCTTAAGGGTTTTGTGGGAGAGGTGGAGAACTTGTTCGTTGAGAATTCGTATCAAGGTGAGGATCGTTAGAGTTGTGTAACCCAAATTCTAAGAGATTGCTTGCAAGTCAAGTTAAACAAAATATATTTATTCTTCTAGAAGATTTAGTATTTATTAGTATAATATATTTCATGAGAGGGCAAAGCACATTGACGTTTGGTATCATTTCTTGTGTGATATTATTGCTCGTGGTGATATTGTTGTGAGAAAAGTTAGTACTCATGATAAATTTGTAGATATGATAACTAAGTCACTTCCTATAAGTAATTTTGAGCATTGCTTGGACTTAGTTAGTGTTCATTGTTGAAGAATACCCTTAAGGGTTTTGTGGAAAAGGTGGAGAACTTGGTCGTTGAGAATGCGTGTTAAGGTGAAGATTGTTAGAGTTGTGCAACCCAAATTCTAAGAGATTTCTTGCAAGTCAAATTAAACAATATATATTTTCTTTCTAGAAGATTTAGTATTTATTAGTATAATATATTTAGCATTTATTAGCACAATATATTTGACATTGATTAAAATTAGGTTTTTTCAACCTATAAATAGATATAGTCAAAACTCTTCTTGTATTTATTCGAATTTAACATTAGTGAATTTTCTTCTCCTTTGCCCGTGATTTTTTCCCAAAAGGGTTTTCACATAAAATCCCCACGGCAACGGCGACAACAACTTGACCGCCTATAAATGTGTTATCGTTTATAAAATAAATATCACACCAAAAATATATATAATTGGTTTGGCTGTGTCCGCGATAGATCATAAAATGGATGAATATTAGAAATTAAGTAACTCAAATAAATAAACAATGAAATAGACAAACGACTAAACCGATAAAATCAATCAGGAATATTAACTCATTTTAGGGTTGTAATTAACTTTGATTTAGGATTTTAGGGTGGATTAGCTATTAACTAACCAATTATTACCTCCCGGCCTCTAACTGATTAATTAATTGATTAATACTTGTTTATCTCCCGACCTCACTTTCTTAACCAAGATAGATTATGATTTACTTGACAAACTTATCTCTCGAACTTGTTTAACATATGATTACTTCCTAGGGTTGTTAAGCCTATGGTTAAGGAATGCGTAATTTAAACCAACTAATCCTATTGAGAAACCCTAAATCTTCTGTTAATCACGTTCCCATCCACTCATTAATCTCCCTCTAAGGGATTTAGCCACTCATGATATTCATAATCTCAAACTCAATTGAAGTAAACATGTAGATAACACGAATAAAATAGAAGAGAGAAGAGATTAGAATAATCCTGATTTGATATTAATTGGAGAACCCAGTAATAGATCTCTCGATTGAAATAATCAAATCTTGTTGCTTTCGAAAGAGAAATAACTAAATACTTCGATATTATAAAATATCTATTGGATTGAAACCGATTGCAAGAGAAAAGAACAAAGTGTTTATGAAAAACAAAGGCAAACCTAATCTAAATCCTACTCCTAAACTACGAGGGTTTTTGAAGGTGTCTAAGATGACTTAGTTACATCAAACCCCTAAAGTTTTATTTATAAGAGTGTTGGCAACTCGAATCAGGTCTTTGGCACATCCTAAGTCTTCGTATAAAGTTGATTATGCAAACGAAAATAACCCCGGAATGCTTAGGCACCATGTCAAGTCTATGTCGTGCCATGCAAGGCCTATGGCGCAACACGACAGGTGTTTTGTGCCTTCTTTGTTTCGTGTCTTGCTTTCACGGCCTAGGAAGTTTGTGCATCACTCATCCCTTGCTCCTACATCTTTTGGGCCTATAATTCATCATCCTACACACTCAATTGCACAACTTACAATTGTCTAATGCCTGTGTCGGCCTAATAGGTCACAAACATTCACAAATGTGTTAAAAAACACTTATTTTACTAATATTTAATACTAACTAAATACCAAAAATGTAATAATTAATAATAAAAGTGCTAGAAAACAAGCTCCTTAAGTGCAGAAATAGATTGAAATAACTACTACATTTGATGTTAGGTCAAGCACTGCATTTAAGTGCTTAATGAGGGCCCTAGTGTTTGGTGTGATAATTAGGTTGCACCTTTAGCGCAATAAGTATATGATGTTCGATTGGAATCCCAAGTATCCTAGTGTATTTTGCTAAGGTTCGATAATGGCAAAATGTTAAAAAATTTGCTAATAAGAGTTAGTAATGAACATGTCTTGCTATAAGGGAAACAAAGGTGATATGTGCTAAGTGTTTTAACTAATGATACTTGGAATTAAAAATGCAATGTGTTTAAATGGGCATGAGCAAAGTGCTATGGCTAAAAAGCGAAAGAAATGAATAACTGATTAAAAGTGGATCTAAGCGTGACCAGTAATTGTGAGATAAGAACTTGACTTTAAAGTACCATGTGAATTTCAAGGCAAAGAATTCAAATGATACATTTATAATATCTGTATTAGTGAATAACCCATTGGTGGTTAAAATGACCTTCAGCTTAAATGAATGCTCTATAGAAAAGTAAAAGAACTAGTCTTTTAAGTTTATAAAGTGAGTAAATTGAATGAAGTCAATCCTTTTAGTGAAAGAAATCATTAACTGAAGAAAATTTTCATTAATAAAAAAAACATCATATAAGTGTAAAAAATGAATAATTAAAATATTTTAATGTATAATCACGAGGGTATGATTTTCGTCTTGGATATAGAACATCATTAAAATTTGTGACCAATATTTATTTCTTTAATAGATCTACAAAATACAAAAAATTAGTTAATGAACTTATTTGGACAGATACTAAATTTTAATGTTAATGCATAAATGGAATACCTTTGAAACCATTTCATTTAAAGAACAGTGAATTTAGTTGTAGTATTTAATACTAAAAGAACTAAAAAGCTCACGGCAGCATTAAATTGGATCCTATTTATGCGGTGTCTTCGAGTCCATAGAAATCCTGGTCATAGTCGAAGTTCTATTTACTATTTTCAAGAAAAAGCGGGAAAAAATGTCAAGGCAAAGCTGTATATCTCTAGTAATCTATGATTATAAAGTTACTAATGACGTATTTTTTAATACGTAGCATGCTGACATCATTAAATTTATTTTATGACATATTAATTTGGGTGCTATTAAACTTGTTCATGGGTCGGGTCGCCGAGCCCGGCTCGAAGGCCCGTCTAAAATGTAGGAGGATTTGTATAAAAATATAGGTCTAAAAAATAGGCTTGGATAAAAAAATAAAATCCGTTTAAAAATTGGGTTGGGCCTCAACTAAGGTATTTTTGGCCCCAGGCTGGGCCCAAATTCACTAAAGGAAAAAAACTGCTATTTTTTATTTTTTAATGCTATTTTCTTGTTGTTTTCTCCCTATTTTACTACCATTTTACTATTATGTTACTACTATTTTGTTGTTATTGATTGAATATTGTATAAAACTTGTTTTATTGTTAATTTTGTTATTATTTTAAAGGCGTTTGCTTGTTAAGCTACATCTATCTTAGTGTTGTTTAAGTATACATATTTTTTAAAATTTATTTTTAATTTGTTGGAAAATATTTATTTTTATGTTTTTAGTATTTTTGAAGTATTATATATATTTAAAAATTATATAAAAAAATTAATACGGGCGGGTCGGTTTGGCCTAGGTTTTAGCATTTTTATTCGGGAAATGCTTGGGCAAAATTTTAGGCCCATTTTTGGGGTCGGGCTGGGCCCGGGCCTAATTAACGAGCCTAAATTTTTAGTTGGGCTCGACCTATGAACACCTCTAAGCAAAATTTTAGGCCCATTTTTCAGGTTGGGTTGAACCCAAGCCTAGTTAACGAGCCTGAATTTTTAGTTGGGCTTGACCTATGATCACCTCTAAGTGTTACTGATATATTCCCAATTAATATTATACATACTTTCACGTTGAAACTAGGTATGAGTAAAACCTATGATAGAATAGAATGAGTTTTTGTGGAAAATATGATGAGAAGTCTTGGGTTTTGTGAAGGATGGGTTTTACTAATAATGAGATGTATCAAAAGCGTCTCCTATTCAATTATGCTTAATGGGGAACAAGGTGTAAGTTTCAAACCCACAAAAGGACTAAGTCAAGGAGACCCACTAAGTCCATATTTATTCATTATTTGCATGGAAGGTTTATCAAGATTGCTAAACACTACAAAAAAGGAAGGAAAATCGAAGGAGTAAGGGTAGGGAGAGGAGGGTTATCGCTAACACATCTATTCTTCACAGATGATAGCATCCTTTTTGATAAGGCAACATTAGAAGGGGCTTTAGTGATGAAAGAAGTGATTAAGGGCTATGAAAGCATGTCTGAATAGATGGTGAATTTTGACAAATCCCTAATTTATTTTAGTAGAAATACAAATGAGGAAGACAAAGTGTGAATAGGAATATAATTGGGATTAGAATGTCTAATAATCCAGAGAAGTATCTTAGGTTACCGACAATGGTCAGAAGAAGAAAGAAGAAGCGTTTGTCAATTTAAAAGAAAGATTCATTAATAGAATAAAAGCCTAGAGTGCACACAATCTATCAATAGGGGAAGGAGGTATTTATCAAATCAATTTTACAAGTCATTCCAATTTACGCAATACAATGTTTTTTAATGTCAATTTCTTTCTGTCGAGAATTAGAGATTATGATGTGCAAATTCTGGTGGCGCAATTTGAAAACAAATAAAGGAATTCATAGGTGCAATTGGCATTCTATGTTTACCGATTTGAGGAGCTATTCTTTGAGATTTTAAGGAATTATGAAATTTGAATTTCAAAAATAATGTTTAACTTTCGAATAGAATTTTGTTGCCTATCTGTTCTTAGTATGCTAATATATATATTTCTCTCTCATAGCTTTAATAAAATGAGGTTGATAATGAATGCATAAAATGAGGTTCATAACAAATGGGGGTGTATAAAGACTCTACAGAAGGACGGGAAAAATAAGAAATAATGATATGATAAATATAATATTTATGTTTGGAAAACTTGGCAGGTATTTTATAGGGTAAACTATTAAAATAGTCATTTTTGTTTGTCTTAGGTTACATTTTAGTTACTTATGTTTGAAATGTTATGTTTTAGTAAATTAAGTTATCGTGTTGTAACATTTTAGTCACTGAACCGTTAATTATCGTTAATGGTGTAAAGTAAGCTGCTGTGTCATGTTAAATCATCATTTCAAATGAAAATTTTAGGTTAAATTATACAATTGGTCTCTATATCATTTCAAATGAATATTTTTACATTGCCATTATCGAGGTTCAGATTTTAACAAATTAGTATCAAAGTTTTTTTGGGTTGTTTGTTTTGATCACAGTAATGGCAACAATTACATCTACATTGCCATAAGGTGCCTTCGATATTAATAGGGGAAGAGAATAAGCGTAAAGATCGAAAGGCTTTAACGCAATTACATCTACATTTATCGAATGAAATTCTATAGGACGTGATGAAGGAGAAAACTGCTGCTGCATTATGGGAAAAGCTACAACAGTAGCTATGCATGTCGAAAATCCTAACTAGCAAGTTTTATATGAAACAACACTTTTATACTCATCTTTTTAAGGAAGGTGTGTCTATGCATTAATACTTAACTATGTTTAAAGAAATTCTCTTGAACCTAGAGGCCATGGAGGTTTAGTGCGATAAAAGAAGATTTAGTGTTAATTTTATTATGCTCGTTGCCCCTGTCTTATTCAACCTTTAGAGACACAATTTTGTATAGCTGCAAATCTCATAAAATTAATAAAGTCTATGCTTTCTTAACCTCATATAACAAGATGCAATATCTTGTGGTTGGATCCGACTCTTAGTGAGAGGGTTTCATTGTTCATGGGAGACAAGAACGAAATATTGAGGATGATCGTGGAAGGACATAGGAACGAAATTCTCGCTGTAAAACTAAAGGTAGATTGAGATCTTCAAATAGAGGTAAAACCTATAACTTTTGTAAAAAGAAAGAGCACATTAAGTCTGAGTTCTATAAGTTGCAGAATAAGATTAAAAGGGAGGCGGCAAATCTAAAAAGAAAATAATTAAAATAATCCGGTGAAGCTGATGTTGTAGAAGACTACAATGATGGTGAACTCCTAGTTGCTTTTGCCCACAACCCTAAAGTAAGCGATCGATGAATCTTTAATTATGGTTGCACCTTTTATATGAGTCCCAATCGAGATTGGTTTACAACATATGAAATAATGTTAGAAAGTGTTGTTTTGATGAGAAATAATATTTCATGTAAAACCACAAGTATTGGCATGATCAAAATTAAGATGTTCGATGGAGTAGTCAAAACACTTAGTGGCGTACGACATGTACCAAAATCGAAGAAGAATCTGATTTTGTTGAATACTCTTGATTTCAAGGGGTACAAGCACACAACTGAAAGTGGGGTTTTGAAGATTTGCAAATATTCCCTCATTACGATGAAAGGGTAGAGAAAGGCTGCCAAGATATATATTTTGCAAGTTCAATTATTACTGGTGATGCATCCATCCTTTCCTCTTCCTTGTCAGATGATGATGTTACTAGACTTTGGCATATGAGTCTAGTGCATATGAGTGAGAACAACATGAAAAAATTAAGAAAAAGATAGCTTTTTAATGAATAGGGTATTAACAAATTGAAGTTCTATGAGCACTGCATTTTGAAGAAGCAAAAGAAAGTTCGATTCACTAGAGGAATCCATAACACGGAAGGGAACGTTGGATTATATTCATTCTGACTTTTAGGGACTATCTAAAGTGCCTTCGATGGGTGCTGCTAATTATATATTGACAATCATTGATGATTTTTCCAAAAAGGTTTGGGCATTTTTCCTGAAGTAGAAAAGTGATGTATTTTCCACGTTTAAGGCTTGAAAAACTATGATCGAGAAGCATACATGAAAACATATAAAATTCCTTAGCACTGATAATGGCTTGGAATTCTATTTTGATAAGTTTAATGAATTGTGCAAATCAGAAGGGATCGTGAGACACTTAACATTTCTTCATACTCCACAGCAAAATGACGTTGCAAAATGGATGAATAGAGCAATCATGGAAAAAGTTTGATGCATGTTGTCGAATGCTTATTTATCGAGTCATTCTGGACTGAAACGACCTCTATTGCATGTTTTTTTGATTAACCGGTCTTCATCTATTTCCATTGGAAAAAAGAATCCATGGGAGGTATGGTCTAGTAATCTTGCTAATTATTCTAATTTGAATATTTTTTGGTGTTCTGTGCATGCTCATGTTATTTTTGATGTCCTGAAAATAGAAAAGTTGTGATTAATAGATATGTTATTTTTTATGAAACTGCTATGCTACCTAACTTACCTCTTAAAGACTCTTCCAATAAAGACCAATAAAATCTAATCACACATGTGAAGTAAGTGAAGCTACAGATTAATCTAGAATCTACAATAGAGTCTACTCCTCATGTTAGTATAGGAACTCAAAGTAGAGTTGGTTCTTCACCATAATATTTTATTGACAAGAATAGACCTAGAAGAGAAATTAAAGCTCCAAAAAGGTACGTCAAGGTTGATTTAGTTGGTTATGCTTTTAACGTGGCTAAACATATAGATGCAAATCAAGAGCCATCTATTTATTTGGAGGTAGTTCGCTGTGAAGCTTTAAGAAAGTAGATGTTTGCCATGCAAGAAAAGATGGAATGACTCCATAAGAACAGAACATGGGATTTAGTGAAGCTTCCTAAGGGTAAAAAGGCTATTCTTTGTAAATAGGTGTTCAAGAAGAAAGAAGGAACTCCAGGAATTGAAAAACCCAATTATAAAGCAAGGTTGGTTGTAAAAACTTACAATCAAATTCCATGTGTAAACTTTACAAATGTGTTTTCTCCAATTGTGAAGCATAGCTAGATTCGAGCCTTGCTTACTAGCCATGTATGATTTTTAGCTTGAGCAATTAGATGTAAGAACAACATTCTTACATGGATAACTTGAGAAAGATATCTATATGCAACAACCAGAGGGTTTTATAAGAAAAGAAAGATTATGTTTGCTTCTTGAAAAAGTCTCTTTATGGTTTGAAACAGTCACCAAGGGAGTGGTACAAAATGTTTGATTTTTTTATGACTACTCATGATTTCAAAAGAAACAACTTTGATAGTTGTGTTTATTTTAAGAAAAATAGTGATGGCTCTTTTGTATATTTACTCCTATATGTTGATAACATGTTGATAGTAGCCAAAAATGAAGGAGAGATAAGAAGGGTTAAAGCCTAACATAGTAAAGAATTTAAGATGAAAGATTTGGGAGCAACAATACTTGGGATGTAGATTCTCAGAGATAGAAAAGCATGTAAATTGTACCTAAGTCAGAAATGGTACATTGAGAAAGTTCTTTACAGGCTCAATATGTAGAATACCAAGCCTGTTAGTACTTTATTAGTAGCACACTTCAGACTTTCATTGGTTTTGTTTCTGCAGTTAGATGATGAGATTGACTACATGACACGTGTTCCATATTCTAGTGTAGTGGGATCTCTCACGTTTGCTATGGTTTGCTCACGTCCAGATTTATCATATGCAGTTAGTGCAATTAGTATATACATGGCGAATCCTGTTAAAGAACACTGAGAAGTAGTGGATTTTTAGATACTTATGAGTTTCTATTGATGTTTGCTTATAGTTTTGAAAAATTAGAGATGGAGTCATTGGGTATGTTGAATCTGATTTTGTTGAAGACCTTGATAAAAGAAGATCTCTCACTAGGTATAACTTTACTATTGAAGGTTGTGCAATTAGTTGAAAAGCCACTTTGCAAACTACAATTGCTTTGTCTACTACTGAAGTTGAGTACATAGCGTTTACCGAGGCTTGTAAAGAAGCTATTTGGTTAAAGGGACTCTTTTGTGAATTCAGTAAAGACCTTCAAATCAGTACAGTGTTTTGTGATAGTTAGAGTGTCATCTTCCTTATGAAGGATCAAATGTTTCATGAGAGGACAAAGCACATTAACATTTGATATCATTTTGTACGTGATATTATTGCTCGTGGTGATATTGTTGTGGGCAAAGTTAGTACTCATGATAATCCTGCAGATATGATGACTAAGTCACTTCCTATAACCAAGTTTAAGCATTGCTTGGACTTGGTTAGTGTTCATTGTTGAAGAATACTCTTAAGGGGTTTCGTGGAAGAAGTGGAGAACTTATTCATTGAGAATTCGTGTCAAGGTGACCCAAAATCTAAGAGATTGCTTGCAAGTCAAGTTAAACAAAATATATTTTGTTTTTAGAAGATTTAATATTTATTAGTATAATTTATTTAGCATTTATTAGCATAATATATTTGACATTGATTAGAATTAGGTTTTTTCAACCTATAAATAGATGTAATTGAAACTCCTCTTGTATTCATTCAAATTTGACATTAGTGAATTTTTTTCTTCTCTGCCCGTGATTTTTTCCCGAAAGGGTTTCCTTGTAAAATCTATGTGTTATATTTTTTTCTTTTTCTTTGCGATATTTCTACATTGTCATTATCAACGTTTAGATTTTAACAATCGAATTAATGTACAAGGGCTAAATTAATAACTTTTATAAAGTACAGGGACTGATGGTAAAATTTAACCAAAACAAAATATTAATAATATTTACTTTTTTTTAAAGGAAAATATGTTACTTCATCCTTTGTAAGAAAACATTTCAATGATTTCATCACAGGCTACGAATGGAGCATTTTCTTTGTCGGTACAAGCATTTTAACTTGTCACTCTTTGCTTGGTGACCATTTAAAAACGAATTAAGGCCATATTTGTGCAGCAAATGTGGAAAGCAAACAGTGTCTCATATTATTTGTCTTTTCTAAAAGAATTCAAGCTCCAGCGAAGCGGGAGAGATGTTGTAGTAATAATATAATAAAAATTGTTCAAAATTGAGAGCATTTAATTGCTGTTTCCCAATTCGCAATAAAACTAAATAAATGCATGCCCAATCACATGAACCCAATATCTTGTTTTACCTAAATAATAACCAACCACTGTATCCACTTAACCGTACGCTCGTTAGTACACTCATGGTTGAATAAGTAATATTTAATTTTTGAATTTAGTACTTTTTTTAAATTTAATTTACATTTGTTTTGAAATTTGAACCCTGTCATATATTTTACAAATTAATAATATAACAATTAAGTCAATGATATCATATAATTCGAGACCATTGCATCATCACATCTTAATAGCTTTAAAAAAATTAAAATTTATTGCATAATTTCGAGACAAATATAAATAAAAAGAATTTTTAAAAATTAAGTTTGAAACAAATTTGTTGAAGATTTTTTTTTGTTTTTATTAAATAGAAAACATTAAATAAAACATGATTATAAATTTCAAAAATATTTTTTGAAAAAAATAAAATAAAAAATTGAATATGATAATTATTATATATATGTATATTTACGTTCGAGAAAAGAATCCTAAAAACCCACACATCTAATGATCTAAACACTAAAAAGAAAAATTAAAAGGTTTATAAAAAATGCAAGAGCAGTTGAAAACACCCCTTCTGCGAACTAAGCGGCCATATGAAACGAAGGATAGTTAGAACAGAGGAAGGGTAGAAAAAGAATTTAATAGACTGAGAATCATAACAACTTGCATGCTATTTTTTAAATTTATTAATCATTTTATCAAATACAAATCTTACCAATATGTCTACATATAAATAATATATATACCTTTAAAAAGTCACAAGTTTTGGTTTAAGTTCATTGCTTCTGTAGTGGAAACGATCGCTATAGGAAGTGGAAGCAACATCCTGGAAGTAGTTGGTGAGAGATATATATCATTCCACTCCCACCCAACGGATCAAGACGACGGAAAAAACGAATCTCATGTCTTCGGGGAAACCAGATGAACCAAACCAGCTTCCTGAAACTTCTTCAACCCATCCTTTCCCCATCTACAACTCTGAGGATGAAGAGGTAAACTAGGTCCAAGCCTTTTCTTTCCTTTCCTGTTCAATTTCTCGAGTTAAACATGTAATGTATATTGCCGAGGTGTTAGACCCTCAGCAAGTTCGTTAATGTGGTAACAATTGTAATTAATGTATATTTTCTGACCATGAAAAGCAGCTTGGAAATGATGTAATGCAATCATCGACAAATGAGCGCCAACGCCAATCTTTGGAGATTGACATCAAAGCTTTGGAGATTGACATCAAAGAAATGATGATCAAAAGCAGGAGACCGCCTTTCCCCTGTTGTATCTACAGGGTCTCACCTGTACTTCGTGATGTAAACAAAAAGGCCTACACCCCTCGGACTGTTTCCATTGGTCCTCTTCACCATAACAACAAAAACTTGAAGGGTATGCAAGCGGTAAAATTTCAATATCTTGAGCAGTTCCTTAAACGTGCCACCAAAACTGCTATGCTAAACGAGCTTCCTCACTGGGGAGATCCAATGGGTTTTGTTACTTCCTTGGATACTGACCTTCAAATAGGAAAGCATTTTTCTTGCTTAGAAAGGTTTTTGGGGTTGTTAAAATCTACCGAAGGTGATATTTGGAATAGTTATGCAGAAGATGACTTGAATCATATCACCCTTGAAGAGTTGTTGAAGATTATCCTCGCCGATTCCGCCTTCATTATCGAGCTCTTTCTTCGTTTTCATTTTAATCCTTCTAGATTAACACCATTCGAGATAGCTTCCATAGGGATGGACCTCTTGTTAATAGAAAATCAGGTTCCATTCTTTGTGCTGGAAAATCTATACAAAGAAGCTTTTGGCTCTTATCCCAACATTTATCCAACCATCCTTGAACTTTCTTGTGAGTTTTTTGAGCCTTACAACGACCAAAAAATGCAAATCCAAACAATGAAGCATTTTACAGATTCGCTAAGTGTTGACACCATTTTTTTTGGATAAAAAACGGGGTCGACTTGGGTTTTGAAAACGAAAAAAGGAGTCGCCACCAATCCTTTTTGAGGTGTGATTGGGTCACCTTGGAAAGATGTTTTTAATAAATAATTTGATTTTATTAAAACAACGGTTTTAGTCTATGGAATCTAGAAAACGAGTTCGGGAGTCGGTTACGTACGAGGAAGGGTTAGCACCCTGTAACGCCCAGAAATTGTACCTAGTTAATTATGTAATGTCTTGATGTTGAAAATTGAGAACTTGAAAGAATTAAAAATATGATCCTTGTATTAAAATGAAAATTTTTGGAAAAAGAAGTATATTTCACGTTAATCGAGAAAGAGAATCATATCCAGTAAGTCAGAATACAATGTCTCAAATTCTCGACACGAATAAAAAAAGAGCTTATTAAAAGATATTTTAGCCATCTCGGATTTAAAATGAGATCACGACCAGTAAGTTAGGACGCGATTTTTTTAATCCCGAGATCATTTTTAAAAAATGAGTTTAAAAAGATTCGTGTATTTAGATTTATCGTGAAAATCGAAACCCAGTAAGTTAGGGTACGATCCTCTCGAATCTACAAATGCTAAATATTGCCTCAATTAGGAATATTTTCCTTTTTTGAATTATGATATTTAGATGCATAATGGAATAATAAACATGATAATGTGAATAAAAAATGAACAAAACGAATAATAAAATAAATCAATCATGTATATACCATAGGAAATAAATAAACTAAAGCATAAAAATGGACATATAAATAAATACATAAATGAACATAGAAAATAAAAGAAAATATATGAAAATTATAAAATATGAAAAATATATATGTACATATAAGGAAAATATATACGTATGTATATACATAAAATTATAAAATATGAACAATATATATATATATATTTTAAAGTTATTAAATATTTATGTAAGTATAGATGCACGTATGTATCTACAAATTAAAAAAAATACATATATATATGTAGATAAATTATAAAATATAAGTATATATGTATATATTAAGTAAGTTATAAAATATACATACGGATACAAATATATAAGCAATTATGTAATAATAATAATGTAACAACAAGACACATATATTGATTTTAATAATAAAACAAACAAAATAACAAAAAAGGGGCTAAATTAAATTTTAAAACCAAAATTCGGGGCCAAATCTATAAATAAATTAAGGGGAAAGGACCACATTGAATGCGCGAATAACGAGGAAGGACCAAAAGGGGAATAATCCCGTCCCTCCAAAACGCACAGCTTCAAGATGGGTCAGATTGAAATCTGAAAGAAATTCTAGGGCAAAATTAAAAATAAAATAAACCTAACAAAAAGGGACTAAATCACATAATGGGCGAAATGCGGAAGGATCCGCAGCGCAAATATCCCTTCACTGCAGAAACACGCGGATCCTGAAGGCCATCGGGTCGGGTTTTCGGTTATTAGGCGAAACGGCGTCGTTTTGGTCATAATACTCAAGCCCAAAACGGCGCCGTATGGTGGCCTGTATAAATAGCAGAAAATAAAGAAAAAAAGTTTTCATTCCATTTTAAAAGAAAAGAAACAGAGAGCTCAGCTCTCTCCCCCTCCCTGCCCTCTCCGGGAGTTACCCAGAATCCGGCGAGAAATCACCGCCGGCCCCGCCGCTGACGGTGGCCGGGACACCTAAAAGTAAAGCTTTTAAACCCCGTTTTCAACCCCTTTAAAAAATGAGTCCTTCGGACTCAATAGGCCGAAGAAGGAAGGGTATTTCGTACCCCTTTTGGTCTGATTCCAACACCAGAGAAGATCTTCGGCGACGGGCTTTCAAAACTGGTAAGTACTTTCTTCCCTTTTCCTTTCCGTTTTTTGTTAAAGAAAGATAGAAAACAAAAAAAAGTAAAATAAAATAAATAACAACACAAGAACAGAAAAGGAAAAAGAACTAGAATCAACCTTTTCCTTTAGATCTCATTTTTATTTCAGTTGTTGTTGTTAAAAAATACAAAGATAGTGTTTTTTTGCTTTTATAACCCATCTATTTCTATTTTTCTATTATTTGTTGCTGCTCTTTGCGTGTTTGCTCTGTTTTGCAAGTGTTGATGAAGCTAGTAACGGTGGGTGGCGATGGGACAAAACGAATGATGATGGCAGAGGGATGGGCGCGGCGCTAGGCTTGGCTAGGGTTTCTATTTTCTGAAACCCTTGACTGGGTTCTAGGCCTGTTGGGCTCTGTTAATTGGGCCCGGGCAATAATTGGCTTGTACAGCTGCCCCTCTTTGCTCGTTGTCATGTAACGATAACAGAGCAAAGACTAAGAAAGACCAATTTTTGCCCGATCTTGCCGAGGAAATAAGATTTGCCGTTGTGGCTTTGAACTTTTAAATTGCAATGTCGGGGAAGAGAGATTCGCCGTTGTAGCTTCAATCTGTTCCACTACATCGCCAAAAGTAAGATTCACTGCTGTGGCTTCGATCTTTTAAATTGCAATGTTGGGGAAGTGAGATTCGCTATTGTAGCTTCAATCTGCTCCGCTGCATCGCCAGAAGTAAGGTTCGCCGTTGTGGCTTCGATCTTTTAAATTGCAATGTCGGGGAAGTGAGATTTATTGTTGTAGCTTCAATCTGCTCCGCTGCATCGCCAGAAGTAAGATTCGCCGTTGTGGCTTCGATCTTTTAAATTGCAATGTCGGGGAAGTAAGATTCACTGTTGTAGCTTCAATCTGTTCCACTGCATCACCAGAAGTAAGATTCACCGTTGTTGCTTCGATCCTTTAAATTGCAATGTTGGGGAAGTGAGATTCACTGTTGTAGCTTCAATTTGCTCTGCTGCATCGCCAGAAGTAAGATTCACTGTTGTGGCTTCGATCTTTTAAATTGCAATGTCGGGGAAGTGAGATTCGCTATTGTAGCTTCAATCTGTTCCGCTGTATCGCCAGAAGTAAGATTCGCCGTTGTGGCTTCGATCCTTTAAATTGCAATGTCGGGGAAGTAAGATTCGCTGTTGTAGCTTCGATCTGCTCCGCTGCATCGCCAGAAGTAAGATTCGCCGTTGTGGCTTCGATCCTTTAAATTGTAATGTCGGGGAAGTGAGATTCGCTGTTGTAGCTTCAATCTGCTCCGCTGCATCGCCAGAAGTAAGATTCGCTGCTGTGGCTTCGATCTTTTAAATTGCAAACTATTGTTTCTTTGATCTGCTTCGCTGTCAGTGCAGGAAGGCAAGATCTACTATCTTTATTGATCTGTTCTCTGGGGAACATGACCTGTATATTCTATTTTATGAACCTATTTGTGCCTAGTGATTAGGATGACCAGAATGAATCAAATGCTCCTAACTAGACGTGTATGAATGACATTTGAATGAATGTCGAATGTCATGAAAGTGATTCCTTAATGCTTAGGTTATCAACACGCAAAAGCTTATTAAGGTTTATCGCTGACGTGCTACAACGCCTTCTTACTCGACTGGCAAATCCAAAGAAACACTTAATCAGATTGCCCCCACTGTAAACCTCCAAGTTCGATCCACTAGACGCAAAATTTGAACCATCTTTCTCCCGCTGTAACCCAAAGGTAGAAAGATCTGGCCTTTTCTCGATCCTCTGCTATCACAATTCAATGATACAGAATGTGAATACCCCGTTCCCAAGGTGTTATACGAAATGTTTGTGCTCAATGAAGAGTTTTCTTCTCCCCGAAGACCTTTTCTTATTGCTTGGTGAACATCGCTTGTTTGTTCATTGAAGCTTTGCCACCAACACGGCATCTTGTCATTTTGTTCAATGTTTGGACAACAAAATTTGAAAGGATAGTCCTAACTTGGACTTTTCCCTTTTAGACACTTTGAATTTGGTGTGCTCTAAACAACAGTCCTATTTCAGGTTCCTTCATTATTTAGAAATTTCTAGAGTAATATGCAAAACTCCATTTGCTTGAACATTCAGTTCATTAATAGTTATTCTAAATGTTCTTCGAAAAGATTACCACAACGAACAAACAAATGTTATTAAGAACAAATCTCGAAATGAATGAGTTGATCGAGATAGCAAATTTTGCTAAGATAAAATAAAATAAGACAATAGATAAAATGAAATTTTATTGGGGAGCAAAGCTTGAAATGAATACATTAATCAAGACAACAAATTTTGCCAAGATTCAAAATATAAGATGACAACAGGTGCCCCAGATATCGCAGCACGAGCTTCCCTGCATAAGTTTTCTAAAGACCATTTAATATGTGTTTAGGGAATCTACAGTATTTTGTCGATACCCCAAGATGTCACCTACTCCTTGTGATTCAGGTATAGTAAGACCACCACATGCCTCAGATCCTGATCAAAATTTGAGCTGTTCCGTTCACCTCACGTTTCTTCAAAATTTGAGCCGCCTTTTTCAGGTTTTCAACTCAAATCCCTTTGGTCTCAAGGCGCCCTTTGCGGGTTTTCACCTTGGCCTCTCCCTTTTTTTTTGAATGCCCCTTTTTTCAAGTGAAATATTTCTTGACTGAGTCTGAATTTACAGGATTTGGCAGGCTTTTACCATCCATCTCGCTCAGGATTAAAGCTCCTCCTGAAAAGGCCTTTTTTACCACATAAGGACCTTCCCAATTTGACATCCATTTTCCTCTAAAATCTTTTTGTAGAGGAAGAATCTTTTTCAAAACCAGGTCCCCCTCGTAAAATTCTCTGGGACGAACTTTTTTGTTATAGGCTCGCATCATTCGTTTCTGATACATCTGACCATGACGAATAGCTTTTAACCTCTTTTCTTCTACCAAGTTTAGCTGGTCATATCGAGATTGAATCCATTCAGCCTCATCCAACTTTAGTTCAGCTAATACTCAGAGGAAAGGAATTTCAACTTCTATGGGTAAAACTGCTTCTATAGACTAAAGAAAACGGTGTTGCCCCAGTAGAGGTCCTAACAGAAGTACGATATGCCAGGAGAGCAAAAGGTAATTTCTCGTGCCAGTCTTTGTAGGTTTCAGTCATTTTTCCTATAATTTTCTTGATGTTTTTGTTAGCTGCTTCCACGGCACCATTCATTTTTGGACGGTACGGTGACGAATTGTGGTGTCTGATCTTGAACTGACTACAAACTTCTGCTATTAAGTTGTTGTTTAAGTTCATCGCGTTATCGGATATGATCCTTTCAGACATCCCATATCGACATATGATCTCTTTTTTCAGAAACTTGCTAACTGCCGACTTCGTGACATTTGCATATGAAGCAGCCTCCACCCATTTAGTGAAGTAATCAATAACCAAAAAGATAAAACGATGCCCATTAGAAGCTTTTGGAGATATTGGCCCGATAACGTCCATTCCCCACATGGAGAAAGGCCATGGAGAAACCATAACATGAAGGGGTGAAGGTGGTGGTGTATTTTGTCACTATAAATTTGACATTTATGGCACCTTTTGGCATAATTAATGCAATCCCCTTCCATGGTGGACCAATAGTACCCAAATCTCATAATTTGTCTGGCCATCGTGAAGCCGTTGGCATGCGTTCCGCAGATACCTTCATGCACTTCTTCCAAAATTTCTTGTTCCTCGACAGCATCCACACACCTCAACAATACTTGATCTTTTCCTTTTTTATACAAAATTTCCCCATCTAGGACATAGTCAATGGCTAATCTCCTTAATGTCTTTTTATCATTTTTTGTCGCATGGTCAGGGTACTCACGACTCTTCACATATCGCAATATGTCATGGTACCAAGGGTGATCATCCTTTCCCTCTTCATTTTCAATGTTGCAACAATGGGCTGGAGCCTCATAGATGCTGATCTGGATAGGCTTTATATCTTCTAATTTGTTCACTTTAAACATGGAGGCTAAAATGGCCAAAACATCTGCCATCTGGTTTTCATCTCGCGGGAGGTAACTAAAGGTGACACTATCAAATTCCTCAATCAATTCCATAACCAATTTTCGATAGCGGACCAACTTCGGGTCTCTTGTTTCCTATTCCCCTTTGAGCTGATAAATTACTAATGCAGAGTCCCCGTATACCTCTAGCACCTTAATTTTCAGCTCTATGGCTGCCCGGATGCCCATAATGCAAGCTTCATACTCAGCCATATTATTTGTGCAGTCAAAGTCCAATTTGCTAGTGAATGGATAATAATCTCCACTAGGAGACACGAGTACTGCCCCAATTCCGTTGCCTATAGCATTTAAAGCTCCGTCAAAACTCAACTTCCAAGGACCACCTTCTTGGAAATCTTTCTCTACAGTTGCGATATACATCAAATCTTCATTTGGGAAATCGAAGTTCAATGGCTCATAATCATTCAGAGCCCTACTTGCTAGGAATTCCGCTATTGCACTCCCTTTGACCGCCTTCTGGTTTACATAGACTATGTCAAATTCAGATAGAAGAATTTGCCATCGGGCCATTCTTTCATTCAGAGCGGTTGACTCTATTAAGTATTTCAGAGGGTCCAATTTGGAGATTAACCAGGTCGTATGGTACAACATGTACTGTCTCAGTCTCCGAGTTGTCCAGATTAGGGCACAACATAATTTCTCGATTGGCGAATATCTTGTTTCGCATTCAGTGAACTTCTTACTGAGATAGTAGATTGCTCTTTCCTTTCGTCCTGATTCATCATGTTGACCAAGCACGCATCCCATGGAATTTTCAAATACTGCCAAATACAGTATGAGCGGTTTGTCTGGGCAGGATGGCATCAGCACTGGGGCGTTGGATAAGTAATGTTTGACTTTTTGAAAAGTTTTTTGACATTCCTCATCTCATACACCAGGATTATAGTTCAGCCTTCCTAGAAAACCTCGAACCTCCTTTTGAGTACGCGGCGGGGGTAATTCTTGTATTGCTCTTACTTTGTCAAGATCAATCTCAATTCCTCTCTCACTGACCACGAACCCAAGCAATTTTCCTGATCTGACCCCAAATGTGCATTTTGCTGGATTTAGCTTTAGCTGAAATTTTCTCAACCTCATAAATAATTTCTTAAGGACATGCATATGTTCCTCTTCTGTTTTAGATTTTGCAATCATGTCATCAATATAGACCTCTAACTCCTTATGCATCATATCATGGAACAGTGTTACCATGGCCCTCTGATACGTTACCCCTGTATTTTGCAACCCAAATGGCATCACCTTATAACAAAAGGTTCCCCATAGGGTTATGAATGTAATTTTCTTCATATCCTCAGGATGCATCTTAATTTGGTTATATCTAGAGAAGCCATCCATGAAAGAAAACAGCGAATGTCCTGCTGTGTTGTCCACCAAGGCGTCGATGTGCGGCAAGGGAAAGTTATCTTTTGGGCTAGCCTTATTTAAATCTCTATAATCTACACACATTCGTACCTTCCCATCTTTTTTAGAGACAAGAACGATATTGGCTACCCACTCGGAGTATTTGACCACCTGCAGGAATCCAGCGTCGAATTATTTTTGCACCTCCTCTTTTATTTTTAACACAACATCAGGCCTCATTCTTCGGAGTTTTTGCTGAACTGGTTTGCAATCTTCCTTTATAGGAAGTCGGTGAACTACGATGTCAGTACTTAACCCCGACATATCTTGGTATGACCATGCAAAGACATCTTTGAACTCTCGTAGCAATTTAATGAGGTCTTGTTTTACTTCTTCAGCTTTGCAGGTACCAATTTTTACAACCTTTCCCTCTTCCAGGATCACTGTCTCTATTGTCTCCTCGTGAGGTAGAATCTGTTTCTCTTCCTACTCTACCATCCTCAACAATTCCGGAGATAGGTTGCAATCTGTGTTATCTTCAAAATCTTGAGATTCCTCTAAACACATATCTCGTTCAAAAGGATTTTCTAAGTCCATAGTAGAGTCACTCATATCATTGATATCTTGGGACCTGTTATAGGTATCAAAGAATGTACAGGGAATGTATGAATTTAAGGATTCTTATTTAATATGACCATGAATAAAAGAATGATTCGGAATAAAAGCATTCAAGATGGCTATTCTTATGAAAGAATGAAAAGAATTTTAAGAGAATATATACTCAAAATGCGAAGATATATTTCATTGAAATCACAATGTCCACATATAAGCCCATTTCAGTGCACAAAAGTTTTCATTTTCTCTAGGTTTAGAACAATTAATATGTTTTGAATATTACTCTGGAAAAGCTCTAAAAACTTCAGGCATTTCTTCTGCAGTCCAATTGTTTAAAACACTCCCAGGTTCAACGGGATAGATGCCTGATGTACTTCCTTCTTCAGATTCTTCTTCAAATATGGCATTGATGCTCAAGTTTCCTAACATTTCTTCTGCAGTCTTCTTTCTTGGAGTCCTCAGTCCAGAATACATGGTTCCTCCCGATATGAATGTCCTGGATATGTGGGGGAAAGCCATAGGTTCCCAATCAACTTCTTTTCCGTTCAAATGCGCCTTCCTCCTGTCTTGTCTTTTCTCTAACTCTTTCCTTCTCTGCTTGGCATTTGGTTTAAATCCTAAACCAAAACGGTCTTGTTTGTCTTTCACCACTGGTGTCTCTATCCTTCCTTGAAGGCATCTCCCCAGTCCTCTTCCAGGCACAGCTCCTTTCCCAACTGTCATTTGTAGTCCCATCCTTGTGGCTCTAGATATGCTCGACCGCATCATCATCCACTCCCAAATATGGTGCGTCACTGGTTACCGATGCAATGATGTCTTCCTCAGTGTCAACCGTAATTAACCGACCTTCTGTCACTAATTTCAACTTCTGGTGCAATGATGAAGGCACCGCCCCTGCTGAATGAATCCATGGTCTCCCGAGTAAGTAATTATACGAAGGCTTGATATCTATCACTAAGAAATCCACTTCGTACATATTTGGGCCAATCAAGAGAGGTACTTCTATTCTTCCCATCACCTTTCTTTCGGTACCATCAAATGCTCTCACTATGTTCTGGCATGATTTCATGTGAGAGCTATCCACCGGTAACCTATTTAAGGTGGATAGGGGTAAAACATTCAAGGCTGATCCATTATCAATTAGCACTCTTGATAACATATATTTCCCGCAGTAAGTAGAAATATGTAAGGCTTTGGTGGCTCCTCTTCCCCCGGGCGGTATTTCATCATCATTAAAGAAAATGAAATTGTCGGCACTGATATTATTAACCAAACGGTCCAACTTATTCACTGAGATATCATCAGTGACGTAAGTTTCATTTAGCACCTTAATCAGCGCATTACGATGTATCTCTGAACTTAGAAGCGATTCAAGCATCGAGATACGAGCCGGTTGCTTATGTAATTGCTCTACCACGCTGTACTCACTATGTTTTAAGAATTTTAGAAATTCATTAGCCTCATTTTTAGTTACCGGCTGATTGATACGCAGCTCAATGTTGTCTGTCTTTGCTTTTCCCAATTCAACCACTAAGGCTTTTCCTTTTCCAGACTCTACTCTTGCGTTTGCCGGATCATAGCGTTTTCCACTTCGTGTATAGAATCATTCATCCTCTCCTGAAGCATTTACCAAGCTCTCTTCTCTTGGGATTGTTACATTGCAGTTGTAATTCCAAGGAACCTTTTTTGCTATCCTTGTAGGGAAAGGATACAGGTTTTTGGATTATGACCTTTGGTGCTATTTGTATTCCAGATTCTCTGCTCATTGGTTTTGAAATAATTACCACCGGGTAATTAGCCTTTTGGGCTTTCCCCGTAGATCCTTCTTCTGTAGCATAGACCTCTCCTTCTGCTAGTTCATTAATCTCTTCATAAAACTCTAACTCTTTGCTATCCATTAAGCTTTGCACCATGGTTCTGAACTCGGTACACTTTTGGATGTCATGGCCTTCTTCTGCGTGGAACTCACAAAACTTCATTACTCCTTCAGGCCTTTTTATTGAATTTTGCCTGATGAGACCTCTTTTCACCATTTGTTTCCAAACCCATTCAAGGGGGTCCTTATCTCGGCTACGTTGGCTTTGACTCTCTTTCTTTCGTTCTCAATTATCGCGTTCACCCCTTTATTGTCATGATTAGGCAACGGATTCTCTGCTACATTTGGTCCTGATGAGTCACCAATCTTTTCGATCCCTAAATTGATAAGTTTTTCAACTAACTTCTTGAATACAGTGCAGCTTTCAATCGAATGCCCCTTGGTCCCCGCGTGATACTCGCATTGGGCGTTTGCGTCATACCACTTAGGGTATGGAAGTTGCATTGGTTTCAGGTAATATGGAGATACCACATGTGCATCGAATAAGTTCTGGTACAATTCCCTATACATCACTGGGATGGGTGTGAATTGAAGTCTCTCTACATTTGGCCTTGGATTAGATTCCTGTTTTGAAGAACCTTGCCGATTAACGGTTACTGCTCTGGCTTGTCCGACCGTGATTATTTTAGAATGGTCCTTGTTAAACATGCTTGTATTGTTTATCTCGTGCTCCTTCTTCCTTGGAGCCGACCTTTAGTACTTTCTCCTGCTTCTATCTTGCCACATCTTATGGCGTTCTCTATCATTTCTCCAGACATCACTATGTCTGAAAAGCTTTTAGCGGCACTGCCCAACATGTGATTGAGAAATGGAGCTTTCAAGGTATTGATAAAAAGCATGGTTATCTCCTTCTCTAAAAGTGGTGGTTGAACTTATGCTGCTACTTCCCTCCATCTCCGAGCATACTGGCGAAAGCTCTCATTAGTTTTCTTTTCCATGTTTTGCAATACAATTCGATCGGGTGCTATATCCATCACATGTCTGTACTGCTTTATAAAGGCCTGCGCCAAATCTTTCCAGGAGTGGATTTCGGTTCGACTCAATTGATTGTACCATCTAGCCGCTGACCCGATCAAACTGTCCTGAAAACAGTGAACCAACAGTTGCTCATTGTTGATGTACCCGGTCATCCTTCGGCAAAACATAGTGATATGAGCTTCAAGACAACTTGTCCCGTCATATTTTTCAAACTCTGGCATCTTAAATTTGGGAGGGAGGACCAAATCTGGTACCAAGCTTAGATCTTTAGCGTCCATCCCATGATAATTCTCGCTACTTTCCATGGCTTTAAATTTCACTTCGAGCCATTTACATCTTTCCTCCAATCGGCTTGGTAATTTTTCCTTTGTTTTCTCTTTTCCCATCATTTCGTCAAAATCGGGTACTATGGGATTAGTAAGGGCTTCTCCGAGATGAGAACCTATTCCAGTTTGGAAATTTACTGGCATTGAGGCATTAGTTTGAAACTGCTGAGGCCTGATAGTAACAGATGATTTGCGTGGTTGCACCTCAGCTTGGGTTTGTGCATGAGGAGGAGTGAAACCTGGGGGATAGAGAGGGCTATCATTACTTTCTTCTTCTGTATTAACCACGGGGTCTTTTCCTTTGTCGCTTCCCCCTTTGAACAACTGCGTTAATTCAGCTATCATGCTTTTTTGAGACTCTATCATTTCGTTCTTCATATCTTGTTGAATCTTCTCTAACCGCTCTTGCATTTGTTCTTGCATCTCCTTTTGGAGTTGTTCGAGTCTTTCGAGTCTTTGATTCATGGCTTTTGTTTTGCGACGGGTACCATAGTGATAAATGGTTGGCGAAATTTTGTTAGTTTCCAGGGTAGTTCTGTCATAATTTTAAACTAATTAGGCTCCCTTTTTAAAACTTGATGCATATGATGATATGTAGATGCATGAATGCAAAAAGAGACACTGATTCTAATTCAACTTCATTAGAAAACTTTACTAGAGAAGAAATTTCTTTACATAAAATAGATTACATATACGGCTTTGCCCTTATACCCAAAGCCTTAACCTTTTTAAGAAGCCAAGCTAATTCTCGGCCCCGGTCCGATTCCGACTCATACTTCAAACTTAATAGATCAGCTTGAACCGCTAGGGTTTGCAGGTGATCAGCTACCTCGCGTACTTGAACCACTGCCTCACCCATAACATAATCTTTGTCTCTAATCTGATCTTGAGACCGCTGGAATTTCCCTTGCCACTGCTCACTACTTCTTTCCAGAAGCTCTATTCGGAATTCGCTGTTTTGCAATGCGTCCTCAAGCTCTCTTACTTGTCCCTTTAATTCTTCAATTTTGTCCAAGCTTGCCTTTAATTCAACCGCAGAATTACGACAACGGTATTGGTGAAGTAGCCTTTCCAGTTCAGTTACTCGGGCATTTAACTTCGTCTTCTCGTTTTGGCAGACTAGTAGACTCTCTCCCAAAGTAACTTCTCGAGTTTGAGTATCCTGAAATTTCTTTTCCCACTGATTAGCCTTCGTTTTTTCCTCCTGAATTTCCTGTCGCCATTGTTCTAGCGTTTTACCCAAGCCAATAGTTTTTATCGACCTACGCAACTTCTTGTAATCCGTCTTCAGGCTGTCTAAATCTTCTTCTACCTTGTTCTTTCCTTTTCTTAATTTGTTGGCTTCTAATCTTTGAATGTCCAAATCCAGTCCTAACTGCATTTTCTCTTCCTTTAACTGCTCTACTTTCTTCCCTATCTCCAAACTCCTCTTTTCAAATTCTTTCTTGATAATTTCTATCTCAGAGGGCAATACTTGTAGGTGTTCCTCTAAAGATCGAGCAGTTTCTGGACTTGACGTCGGGATATTATCGTTGACCCTTTAATCACGCCACTGGCTATACTCGGGGGTCATTGTCAGACCCACGGCTAAAATCTTCATTCGGCAAGTTTGGTTCCAGGCATTAGACACTTATCGAACCTTTTTTCTTATAATTGTCCTCCCTATAGGAAAAATCACAATAGGCCAACCCTTGCGTTGCTAGTTCGAATTGTCGTGATCTATACTGTCTGGATACGAGTAGGGGAGCATATCCGATAGCTCCCCATATCCCGAGCAGAGGAACCCAGTCGAAATCTCCACATCGGTACAATATCTCATCAGGAATTAACCAAGGAGCCCTCCATTCAATATCTTCATCCTGGAGATTCTGGAGTATCTCCATCCATCTTTCTTCTGAAATATCATCCCGTTTTGGCGTGGCCACCAATTCCTCTAGAGGGGAGTAGCTGTTAGAGAATACTCGATAAGAGACATTTTTTACTTTCCAGAAATGGCTATGAAACCATGCCAATAAAAGCTGTGCGCATCCAATAAACCTTCCCTCACCTGTTTTCCGACATGCACTCAGGGATCTAAAAGTTTCAGCCAGTATTGCTGGAACCGGTGTAACCCATTTACTAAGCTGATCAAACGAATCAGATACAGCCTCGTCTATGTGCCCTAAAGCTTTTGGGAAGACCACTAGCCCGTAGATACCTAAAGCAAAGACATCGACCCTTTTCTTTACGTCAGGATGTACAAGTACCAAATCTCGTAAGTTTTTCCAAAGGACACATTTACTGTCGCCCTTCTGTTGGATTCGGGCAGCGACCCACTGCTCGCTCATCCTAGTGATGTTCATTAATTTCCTTAACAACGGAGGGACACAAGCAGCTCTAGAATAAACCCTGTCGACTTGAAACTTTGGGCACCGAAGCAAGGTCGTATACTCTTCCACAGTAGGCGTCAAATCTACTTTCCCAAAAGTGAAACAACTGTAGGCAGGATTCCAAAACTGAGCAAGGGCTCGGAATAAATACTTGTCCACTTTGACACTGAGCAGATAAGGTAGGTCACCGTAGTTACAATAGAACAGCTGCTTGGTCTCGACATCCCACTGATCCTAGACTTCTTTCATTTCTCGAAGGTTATTCTGGTTACACTGATACGGGTGAAATCCCACAATTCTAACATGTGCCCTTCGGTAAGACTATCATCTTTCTCCCGTTGTGTCGTCTCAGCCCATACTCGCATAGCCGCATTATCTTCTACTTTATCAAGAAATCCCTTTTCCATGATAAGCTTTCGTTTTAGACACTGAACATGAATCGACACCTCTTTTAGAATGACAAAGCCATACAATCACAAATAAAGCAAAAATAGTATTACGCAGAACAAGATTTAACGTAAATGACGATAAACATAGCATCCATTTAGGTGAGCACTAAGGTTTGGCGTAGCTCTGCCTAAGTCGGTTCTTATGGCTCATTACATGTGGTTTGGTTCTAAGTAGGGTACCTGAACCAGCAGATTCCTCAATCCTCACCCATTATAGGCCCATACGGACTGAGTTCAGTTCAGGGGAATACATTTCCCTATGGCCATGCGGAGATGAAAATCTCACGAAGACATAGGTACGGATGTATCCCGTAAGCGATTCACTATCCCATGCGGAGGTGAAAACCTCACGAAGGCGTAGCTTCTCACTCCCACTTAAGAGGTGTGACCAACGGTCATGCAATGCAATGTGCAGAGGTATATAAAAAATTTAAAATACAAAACATGATAAACTATAACTCAAAATAAAATGCAATGAGAGGATCGTATATTTAAATCAAATTTTCAACTTTCGACAAAAAGACAAGAGATAATCAACTCGTGGCTTGACTCTCTTATTTATGCTCCCCAGTGGAGTCGCCAAGTTGTTGACACCATTTTTTTTGGATGAAAAACGGGGTCGACTTGGGTTTTGAAAACGAAAAAGGGAGTCACCACCAATCCTTTTTGAGGTGTGATTGGGTCACCTTGGAAAGAGGTTGTTTTTAATAAATAATTTGATTTTATTAAAACAACGGTTTTGGTCTACGGAATCTAAAAAACGGGTTCGGGAGTCGGTTACATACGAGAAATGGTTAGCACCCTCGTAACGCATAGAAATTGGTACCTAGTTAATTATCTAATGTCTTGATGTTGAAAATTGAGAACTTGAAAGAATTAAAAATACGATCCTTGTATTAAAATTAAAATTTTTGGAAAAAGAAATATATTTCACGTTAATCGAGAAAGAGAATCATATCCAGTAAGTCAGAATACAATGTCTCAAATTCTCGACACGAATAAAAAAGAGCTTATTAAAAGATATTTTAGCCATCTCGGATTTAAAATGAGATCACGACCAGTAAGTTAGGACGCGATTTTTTAATCCCGAGATCATTTTTAAAAAATGAGTTTAAAAAGATTCGTGTATTTAGATTTATCGTGAAAATCGAAACCCAGTAAGTTAGAGTACGATCCTCTCGAATCTACAAATGCTAAATATTGCCTCAATTAGGAATATTTTCCTTTTTTGAATTATGATATTTAGATGCATAATGGAATAATAAACATGATAATGTGAATAAAAAATGAACAAAACGAATAATAAAATAAATCAATCATGTATATACCATAGCAAATAAATAAACTAAAGCATAAAAATGGACATATAAATAAATACATAAATGAACATAGAAAATAAAAGAAAATATATGAAAATTATATATGTACATATAAGGAAAATATATACGTATGTATATACATAAAATTATAAAATATGAACAATATATATTTTAAAGTTATTAAATATTTATGTAAGTATAGATGCACGTATGTATATACAAATTAAAAAAAATACATATATATGTAGATAAATTATAAAATATAAGTATATATGTATATATTAAGTAAGTTATAAAATATACATACGGGTACAAATATATAAGCAATTATGTAATAATAATAATGTAACAACAAGACACATATATTGATTTTAATAATAAAACAAACAAAATAACAAAAAGGGGCTAAATTAAATTTTAAAACCAAAATCCGGGGCCAAATCTATAAATAAATTAAGGGAAAAGGACCATATTGAATGCGCGAATAACGAGGAAGGATCAAAAGGGGAATAATCCCGTCCCTCCAAAACGCACAGCTTCAAGATGGGTCAGATTGAAATCTGAAAGAAATTCCAGGGCAAAATTAAAAATAAAATAAACCTAACAAAAAGGGACTAAATCACAGAATGGGCGAAATGCGGAAGGATCTGCAGCGCAAATATCCCTTCACTGCAGAAACACACGGATCCTGAAGGCCATCGGGTCGGGTTTTCAGTTATTAGGCGAAACGGCGTCGTTTTGGTCATAATACTCAAGCCCAAAACGGCGCCGTATGATGGCCTGTATAAATAGCAGAAAATAAAGAAAAAAAAGTTTTCATTTCATTTTAAAAGAAAAGAAACAGAGAGCTCAGCTCTCTCCCCCTCCCTGCCCTCTCCGGGAGTTACCCAGAATCCGGCGAGAAATCACCGCCGGCCCCGCCGCTACGGTGGTCGGGACACCTAAAAGTCAAGCTTTTAAACCCCATTTTCAACCCCTTTAAAAAACGAGTCCTCCGGACTGAATAGGCCGAAGAAGGAAGGGTATTTCGTACCCCTTTTGGTCTGATTCCAACACCAGAGAAGATCTCCGGCGACGGGTTTTCGAAACCGGTAAGTACTTTCTTCCCCTTTCCTTTCCATTTTTTGTTAAAGAAAGATAGAAAACAAAAAAAAAGTAAAATAAAATAAATAACAACACAAGAACAGAAAAGGAAAAAGAACTAGAATCAACCTTTTCTTTTAGATCTCGTTTTTATTTCAGTTGTTGTTGTTAAAAAATACAAAGATAGTGTTTTTTTGCTTTTATAACCCATCTATTTCTATTTTTCTATTATTTGTTGCTGCTCTTTGCTTGTTTGCTCTGTTTTGCAGGTGTTGATGAAGCTAGTAACGGTGGGTGGCGATGGGACAAAACGAATGATGATGGCAGAGGGATGGGCGCGGCGCTAGGCTTGGCTAGGGTTTCTGTTTTCTGAAACCCTTGACTGGGTTCTGGGCCTGTTGGGCTCTGTTAATTGGGCCCGGGCAATAATTGGGCTGTACACTAAGAACCTTTCATCTCCCAATAACTACAGATGGTGAACACGGCAGCGATGGTGGAACCCCTGAAAATGAAAGCAAGAATCGAGAACCCGATGACAGCAATGAACATTTGAAAAGCGCAACGCAATTGCATGCAGCTGGTGTGCAGTTCAATGTAAGTTCAAGCAAATGCACACTTGACATAAGCTTTATCAAGCCAAAACTTGAAATACCATGTCTGCATATATACGATGATACTGAAGTTATTTTCAGGAATGTGATGGTCCTGGAGATATACCAGTATCCAAATAAAACCCTCATTTGCGACTATGTCTTATTGATGGATTATCTTATCAACACCAGCGAAGACGCGGAGTTACTTGTGGAAAAGAAAATTATCACCAGCCGGCTTGGCAGCAACCAACAAGTGGCCTCTTTGTTTAACAGGCTTGGCAGGAACATTGTGAAGGGTATCAATGACAAAAAATTAAAAGGTTTGGTTCAGGCCTTGAATGCGTACTATGATACACCTTGACACACAACGAAAGCAACCTTTTGGCTTAAGTATTTCAGCACACCTTGGAAAGCTGCTTCCACAACTGCTGCTTCTCTATTGCTTTTGCTCACTTTGATTCAAACCGTATTAACAGGAATAGCCTTATAGTTTATGAGCTTTGCCCGTTAATTGTACTCCTTTAAGTGAAAAAATTAAGACAATAAACTTCTTTTAATCATGCCAGTGTTGAGCTAGCAGTATATTATTCCAAGCTGCCTGAAGAACTGACGTTAAAAACTTAATCTCCAGTTTCAAAGAGAGAAAACATTTAGTCACACTTTGATGTAAATTATAACAATATTCAAAATGATTATACACTAAAATTGCGACAAGTGACTCAATCATGTTTTTTCTATTTATTTTCTTTGGTTTCAATTATTCATTAATTTTTAGTTTTTAGTTTTTTATATCCATTAATTTTTAGTAAAATCATATTATTTTCACCATATTTTAAAATAAAATATTGTTTTTACATGATAAAACCTATTCAATATTTATGGCCTTTGTATATGTTCATTTAAATCATAATTTAAAACTAAAAAAATAATAATATAATTAAAAATCTAATAATAATAAGTTCATTTTCGCACTAAAACTATGAACATTCAGTTATATAGGATTTACAGCTATAAGTGTAACCCTTTCTTCACTTATTAATTCTTTTTCATCATTGAAATCTGGGGAGGGGAAAGAGTGTATGGTTTGAACATTCTTATCTGGTTTTCCTTTAATACTTCAGATTATAAAACTGCACTTCCAACCCTAAAACTATTGTATATTTATTTTGGTTTATCTGCTCTTTTACAATCTATTTTAAGTTTCAGGCCTTACTCATTCCTTACTTGCAAATGTCCAAGTTTTAAGGTTTTTTTTTTTAAAAATTATCCCATCGATTCTCTGCATTTAATTCAAAAACATTTTTGACTATGACTTTTAGAAAATTAATTCACTACACCAAAACAGGCTTTAGCGGCGCTTTTTTAAACCTTTAGCGCCACCAAAAACGCCTTTAATGACAGCGTCGTTAACTTTAGCGGCATTTTTAAAAATAAACGCCGCTAAAGACCAAGACTTTTAGCGGCGCTTTTCCTACAAACGCCGCTAAAGACCAAGACCTTTAACGGCGCTTTCCCACAAGCGCCACTAAAGACCATGATCTTTAGCGGCACTTTCCCACAAGTGCCGCTAAAGACCATGATCTTTAGCGGCACTTTCCCACAAGTGCCGCTAAAGACTATGACCTTTAGCGGCGCTTTTTCTCACAAACGCCGCTATAAAATAGAGACCTTTAGTGGCGCTTTGGACACAAACGCCGCTAAAAATATATCTTTTAAAAAATAATTTTTTTTCAAATAATATTTATTTCTATGATAAATATTATATTATGTATTAAGGATAAATAAAAAATATTATTTAAATTAAATTGTCTACAAAAATTTTAACTTTAAAACTAAATATAAATATAAAACTTAATGAATTTAAATTTAGAATTTAAAATAATAAATTAATAACACAATCAAAATCCAAAAGTTAGAACACTTAAGTAAAAATAAAAATTTAGAATCAAAACTAAAATAAATAATACATATGCAAGGTAATAAAATATACAATGCATTTTCTTAATCAAGTAAATCTTGGTTACATCAGAAAATAACACAGTATACAGTAAGTTTCGTCTTTCACATTTAAAAAATAATAATAATAGCATGTTTGTTTGCATGCTACCATGATCAAAACACAAAAATGAAGTGAAAAGTATGCAAAGGTTTTCCACCTGATTATGGTTTTGATTATGGTGTCATCTAGCTGGATTCGAAAAAAGAATAGAATGCAAAGCATGTTATACATTTGGACTCCAAATTTTTAGCAACTCAAAAGAATGCTAAGCATGTTGTCCAACCTTCCAGTACTCACAAGGATCCTGAATAAAAATGAAATCAGACCTCACCACTTAAGATAAGACGCCTACACAACTAATTACACAAAAGAAAAAGATGAGAAAAAATAACAATGTAAAAAAACACTAAAAGAACTAAACATGTATTTCGCAAGTAAATGAAATACATGATACTAACAGTCTTTAGCACGATAGCAGATCTCATCACCCAAAACTCGCATAGTCTCCATGAACCTGCAGGTGGTGTAGCATGTATATTAAGTTTCACTTACTTATCCACATCAATTACATTCTGACCATTTGCAACAATATCATATAAGAATTGCTTCTCCTTTGCACTCTTCAAAGTAAGCACAAAATAGTGTATGTGTTAGATAAAGCAAAGAAACAAAGAATGTCTGTACTTCATACTGGAGCAAAATATAAAAAATCCAGTGATCAACATGTGCCTACACTTAAAATATAAAAAATCCAATGATCAACCGAAATTAAACTATTCATCAAAATGATTGCAATTAACTGAGTTAAAACATGATTTTTTTTCTTTTCTTGCAAATATCTTAAGTTTTTTATACCTTCCCAAATGGTGAAAGAAGCTGGTGAAGTGCTGTAATTCTGTCTCCTAATTTTTCTTTCCTCACCTGCCATATAACATATATATATGTATATATATACAAGTCAGAAAAAAAAAGAAAAAGTAGGTGATTAATTTACTATTTTACTTTCACTTAAACTATATTCTCTTTTTCATACATTAATCTGTAAAACAAAGACTCCCCCAAATTACTTCAGATGTCTCTCTTAAATTCTATTTAAAAAACTTAAAAATGTATAAAAAAAAATCAATTACCATAAAAAAAAAAGATAAGTGTGAATTAAAAATATAATCCCAAATACTGATTCGAATCAGCTGATTTTTAACCTGAGAATTAAAAAAGATAAGTGTGAATTAAAAACTACGAAAGCTGCTCACATGCAGTCAACTAAGCAGTTGGTATGATAACATGCACAAAGTAGATCATAAACTCTAGCCCAAACGTAATCAACCTCTCCACAAAACTAATCCATTAGAGTGTAAAATTTCAAGATAAAATCATGTTTGAACTTTGACACCTAGTCCCATGTTCACTTATGGATAAAATATTGAAACTTTTTCCCAGGTAAAACTTGTCGACACATATGCTTGAAACATTTACAAAACCATTTTATTTTCCAGTTATTTCAGAAGACTACAGATCAATCTCATGATTTCAGCAATAATAACTGTAATCCACATCATACTATAACTTAAAACCCCAAAATCATAATTTCTTAATCCTAAATTCATCATAAACATCATCTTGGAAGATTACCCAAAACTTTGTCTTACACTACTTAGGGGGAAAACGAACTAAGAAATCAATATTAAGTGTTGTGTGAAGTTACATAATTCATCAGCATACCTTCCTACTGTTCACCTTTTTTCCCGCATTAAGTTCTTCAGGTTTCCTTCGGTTTCTCTGCCAATTTGCAAATATAACTTTATCTCTTAAAGCAGATGGATCTACAGATTATTTTAAATGTACAAATATGATGTCTAAGAATTAAAAGAACAAAAGCACATTAACAGATCAGTTGAGTCACACTTGCTGCAGTCAATGCCAAAACTAATAATTGAACACTTACACCAGTATATCAAAACTAATAATTTGCAGACCAATTTTTCATACACAGTAAATCACGTGATGCTAACCTACTCAATCTTACAAGCCTTTTATCCAACCATAAGGGGATTTACCCCATTAAGCCCCATCCAAGACTAAGTACAGTTAAATCCTTTGTTGCTCAGGCTCTTTTCTTTTACTTCATTTGTGAAGTCCCTCTGTTTGACATGTACAATGGGCATGGCATTCCAACCAGACATACACCCGAGAAACATAGAACAATAACAGTTCTAGAAATTTTTAACTCTTAAAAATAATAAAATAAAATTGGTGATGGCAAGCAGTCATAGTGTCATACCGTGCACTTATTGATTTGTACATCTGCTGAGCTCCATAGAAATTACCCTCATTTATAGCTTTTTCTAATTTATCAATATTCTGCATTTCATATCAAAAGCCAAAACCAAAGCAATTAGAAATCATTCTTCACCAAAAAAATAAACTCATACTTCGATATAAAACTACAGTATTTATTGGTCTAATTAGAAACCATTCCTCAGCATAAAAATAGAATAAAATCATACTTAAATCTAAAGCTACACTCTCAATTGGTTTTCTCTTGAATTAAAGAAAAAAAAAAGAGCTTGTTTTTTCAAAGAACAGAACTTTCCACACGCAAATACTACAAACCCAAGATTAAAATAACAAAAAGGTTTAAAAGCTCCTCCTTTTGAATGAAACTTTCCATCCTTCCACCCTCCTACACTTCTATTTTCTTACCAACCAAACAAAAGCTTAGGGAACAAGTACATAAATGTAAAACATACGAAATTATCAATTTGTTTCTTTTTTTTTCCAGTTTTCCATGGAAAAAAAATGATGGGTTATTTCCAAAATTTTTTCTTTCACTGAAAATAATCTCAAAAAAAAAATACTGAAAGCAATAGAAATAAAAAAAGAACACCTCTTGAACAGGAGGAAGTGCGGCTCTTCTTAGTTTTTCTCTTGACATTTTCCCTTGATATCCTCTTTCACTTCTTGTTCTTCAATGGAAAGAAAGTACTGATTTTCTTCTTCTTATTCAGAAAGATCTGATTTCTTTTTCCTTCTATTGATTTCTTATTCAATGAGAAGTTTCAGTCTCTCTTTCACTCCTCTTCTCCGGTTTCTTGTCATCTAGGATTTCGTCTCCATAGAAATCACCAGTAAAATTAAAAGGAAACTGTATGTTTCCCTTGAAAGCCTAAAATTAAAAGAAACCCTAACAGATAGAGAGAAAATGAGTAGCTATGGTGAGTGAATTCAGTCAAGTGAAATGAAAAGGAAAAAGAAATGTGATTGGCGTAGGTGTATTTACTTGGTGTTGCTGAAAATGAGAAATTTGGGGGCAAAATTTGAGATTAAAAGGGAAAAAGAATCTAAGTAGAAACTTTTATTTGGGAGATAAGAAGAAGAAGGAGTAACGAGCGGGTAACCAAAAAACTGAGCGGGATTTTTAGATTGCCTTTTGCGGCATTTTTTATAAAAAAAATGCGGCTATTACTTTTTACTTGTGGCATTTTAGATAAAAACGGCGTTTTTGCAAAAAATTATTTCATTTTAAATAAAATGATACCGTTTTACTCTGCTAAAAATTTTTTATTTTGTCTACTAAAAATTATTAGTTAAGTAATTTTATAAAATATTTTTTATTACTATTTTTTATAAATTGATTTTTTATAAAATAAAAAAACCAAGTACTCTCAAAATAAATATTTTTATTTTAATAAGAAAACAAATGATAAAATCACTGTAATTAACTATTAAGTTAGAATTATCCAATATAAGCAATTAATCTCTCACATATCAAATTTCTATTAAAGATTGAGACGTTAATCATGATTTTAAATTATTCTTTTCTGATCTAATCTCTATTTTATTAGAGATATTTTTTTCTAACTAAAATATAATTACTATTATTTTGCTAGATGTTCGATGTAGAATGATTTTAGTACTTATATTTCATTTTTATTTGTTATAATTTAGTCTTATCCAAAATAGATAGTTACCTATCCAAAATAGATAGTTACCTATCCACATGTTACTTTTTTTATTTATTTATCATTTTTTAAAAAAATCTAATATTTAAATATATCAAATGGTTTAGATTAAATATTTTTTAAATATAAATACATTAATTATTGATTATATAAAATTTCATCATTTAACAAATCTCAAGTAAACCTTAAATCTTAAACCATTTAATATATATAAAGTTTATCGATTATCTCTTAAATAATTTAAACTATCATCATAATTTTAATATATCAAAATTAATATTATCTCTTTCACAATTATATAATAAATTATTTAATATATGAATTAAAAAATACTAATTAATCTAAACCCTAAATCCTATCCCCTAACCCATAAATTATAAAACATAACCCTGAAACCCTAAACCCCTAACCCCTAAAATTTAAATCTCAACCCTTAAACAATAAACCATAAACCATAATACTATCTCTTTTACGATTATATAAATTAAAAAACAATTAGTCATATACCAAGAACACTATAATCATTATTTTAATATATTAAATTATTTAATATATAAATTATTTATAAATAATTTAAACTATAATCATAATTTTAATATATCAATTTAATATTATCTCTTTTACAGTTATATAATAAATTATTTAATATATAAATTAAAAACTAATTAATCTAAACCCTAAATCCTAAACCCCTAACTATTAACCCTCAGCCCCTTACCCTTAACCCCTAAACCTGAAACCCCAACCCTTAATCTATAACCTTAAACCATAAACCATAACCCCTAAATCCTAAACCTTAAACCATAAACTGTAAACCATAACCCCTAAACCCATAATCTATAAACCTTAAACTCTATACCATATACCCTAAACCAAAAACCTTAAACTATAGAGATAATTAATTCAATATTTTAAAAGTAATATTCTCTTTTACGATTATATAAGAAATTTTTTAATACGTAAATTAAAAAACACTCAGTAATATTGTACAAACTTTAAAATTATTTTAAATAATAGTATTTTAATATTTCCATTTTTAACAAATATTTTTCCATGTTTTTTATTTCAAATTATTTCTACGTGTCATTGTTTCAAATTTATCTATTTTTAACAAATATTTAATTAAAAATAAATTGAATTTTAATTAATAAAAAAACAAAATAAATAGTAATTAGACATATAAAATGTTTTTGCGGCGCTTTTACAAAAACGCCGCTAAAGCCCTGAGCATTAGCGGCGCTTCTCCAAAAACGCCGCTAAAGCCCCTGAGCATTAGCGGCGCTTCTCCAAAAACACCGCTAAAGGCCTGAAAGGTCAAAAAACGATGCAGTTGGGTTTAGGTTTTTTGCTGCGTTTTCCTTAAAGCGCCGCTAATGCTCGATCTTTAGCGGTGTTTTATATAAAGCGCCGCTAATGCTCGATCTTTAGCGGCGTTTTATATAAAGCGCCGCTAATGGTCGATTTTTAGCGGCGTTTTTTATGCAAACGCCATTAAAAATGCCGCTAAAAGCCTGTTTTGGTGTAGTGATTTTTTTTTTGAAATTGAGTTTTAAAGACCTTTCATTTCAAAGATAGTACTGATTTATAAAAGGGTCAAAATTTTGTATGTTTATGAAGAAATTTTACCAAATTTTAAAATTCAACCTATTTTTCCTTCTTCTATAGCAAACTCACGATAGTTTTTCCCTAATACATTTCTTTGTCGTCCCTTGCTCTCCCAAGCCTCCAATCGATTTTTTATTTCCAAACTCTAATCTTTTGATTTTTATCAACACCCAAGCCTTAAACCTCCATAGAATTTCAAGAAAAATTGTAACAACTCGTTTTTTAGTGGTGTCGAAAACAGTGATTTCAGGGCCACCAAATCCGACGAGTAAGTTCGTAAATATTATTATTTAATATTTACAAATCAAATGTGCCTTTGAAAAGGTTTTTGATTTTATAATTTATGTTATTTAAGTGATTTATTAAGTTCGAGTGGTAAGACTTTAATGTCAAATGGTTTTAGAAAATGAGGTATCGGGACCTCGTTTCTATAAACCGAGCCATTAATATTTTTATAAATATTTATGGATTTTCATTAAGGTGTTATTAAAGTTTCGTTAAAAAATTTTAATGTTTCAATAGTTAATTAAATAAAAAGGACTAAATCGTAGAAGATGTAAAATTTGATCACTTTTTATTTGAGTGATTAAATGGATTTTTGAATAAATGAAAAGGGACTTGAATGGTAACTAAACCATTATGAGAATTGGTGGACGTTAGTGTGCTTATAAATTGTTAAAGTTTGATTATTATTATAAGGGTAAAAGAGTAAATTATTAAATAGGTATATTATAATAAAAACATGATAAAATTCATTATCATCTTATGCATTTGAAATCCACCATCGAAACCCTAAAGGAGAAGGAAACATGATATTTAAAAGTATTTTGTTAAGTGATTCTGATGAATTTTTTGATTAGGGACTAAATTGTTGAAATAGTAAATATACAAGGATTTGATGTGAAATTGTTGCAAAAATGAGTTGTATTGGATGCCATGAATAAATGGTAATTAAACCATTATGAGAATTGGTGGATGTTAGTGGCTTATAAATTGTTAAAGTTTGATTATTAAAAGGGTAAAAGAGTAAATTATTAAATAGGTATATTATAATAAAAACATGATAAAATCCATTATCATTTTCTTCATTTGAAATCCACCACCGAAACCCTAAAGGAGAAGGAAACATATTCGGCCAACTTTGGCTTGGTGATTTGGTAAGTAAAATTTTCCCGTTTCTAATAATTTTTATATTTTTAAGATCGTTGCAACTAGGTCCAACTAGGGGTGTGCAAAATTTGGGTAAAACCGAAAAAATTTGGTTAACCGACCGAATTCGGTTAATTGGTTGGTTAACCAAATTTTTTTGGTCGGGGGTCGGTTAATTATTTTTTGATTTTTCGGTTAACGGTTAATTCGGTTTGAAACCGGTCGGTTAACCGAATTTTTTCGGTTTAACCGAAAAAGTTAATAAATAAAATTATAATATATAAATAGGCCTACTATTTACCTAAACCCAATCCAAACCCAAGTATTCAACCAACCCAATTACCCAACCCAACCCAATCATAAAAATTACAAATAATTTAATAAATAAAAATAAAATTCTAAAACTAAAACTAAAACTAAAGTCTAAAAGTCTAAAAATAATTTAATTATGTAGTGATTCAATTCGGTTAATTCGAGTAATTCGGTTAATTCGGTTAATTCGGTTAATTCGGGTAATTAGGTTAATTCGGTTAATTCGGTTAAGTTTTAACCAAAAATAAAAAAACATATAATTTTCAGTTAATTCGGTTAACCGACCGAATTAACTGAAAAATTTCGGTTCGGTTAATTTTTTTGAAAAAATTTCGGTTCGGTTAACAGTTAAAAATTTTGAAAGGTCGATTAATTCGGTTAATGTTATTTCGGGTCGGTTAATTGGTCGGTTAACCGAATGAACACCCCTAGGTCCAGCTAGCCTGTACCTTTGTTTTTGAAACTGTTAAAGATTGTGAATTTTGCCATTGATGAATCTATGTGATTTTAGATGTTAAATGATGAATTTGAAATGCTAGTTGATATTTAAAAGTATTTTGTTAAGTGATTTTGAAGAATTTTCTAATTAGGGACTAAATTGTTGAAATAGTAAATATACAAGGATTTGATGTGAAATTGTTGAAAAAATCATCTGTATTGGATGCCATGAATATTCTGTTGGCATGAGTTTGCTTTAAAAATGGTTAATTTGCATGTTTTAGGCTCAGGTACTAAATTGAATAAAAATAATATGTTAGGGGAAATTCTGTAAAAATGTCAAAATGACTAAATTGCATAAAATAAATTATTTTACTGTCTAAATTAATAGATTGAATGAAATTATTAATTTAGATCTAGATCCGGTGGAAAATCGAGGAGAATGAAAAGGGATGGTGATGATCATCGAATATGAAAAGAGATAGCTTCCGCTATTAATTATGAAAAGGGATAACTTTCGTTGTTGATTATGAAAAGGGATGGTGATGACCATCAACTATGAAAAAGGATAGTGACGACTATCGAATATGAAAAGGGATGGTGACGACCATCAACTATGAAAAGGGATGTGATGACCATCGATTAATGAAAATGGATGGTTTCGATCATCGAATATGAAAAAGGACGGGTACAACTGTCATTTATCACACATTGTGTGAGCTTTGATAAGGGCTCTGATTGACTTCACTACGACAAATATGGAAAGGTATGATGTACCAATGATCAAAGTATGAATATTCATGTTTATGAAAGGTATGATATAAGTGATGCTATGTTATGTACCCATATCTTACCATGTGATGATATTGCTAAGTTATGTGTTTAATCATTAGCTTGTGGCTATGGTTAATGTTATATTTATATCTTATGTGTATGCAAATGAAACGGTAAGTGTTCAATAAGAACTAAACCATGTTTATATTAAACTTAATAGAATGGTGATACATGAAAAAACATGATATGTTGTGATGGATGATCCAATTGAATCATACTCAAGTATAATGGTTATCCATGTCAAATTCATATGAATCATGTTTAAATGAACTAACATATGTTGTTGATGTGCTAAGGCTTATGCCAAGCATGTGGATATGATTGATGTTTATAATTATGCTTGTACTATGCATACGAAACGGGAAAGAAAAAGAAATGAAATGGTAAGTACGTAATTGGGATGTATTATAATGTATTATATGTGAGCAAATTACTTATGCTATGGATAAATACATTGAATCTAGAGTTAATAATGTTGTTTAGGCTTATGATAAGCATTGGGGACGGAATGGAAAATAAGTAATAGAAAGATATATAATATTATAAAAGGGATTGATGATATATATTTATATCTCATGAAATCCTATCTTGTTATGAATGGTCAATAAAGATGAGACATTAATAAACTTACTCATTTGTGAGTTGGTGATCATATCGATTTATGAATCTTATAGCATTGGCAGAGATTTATGTTTATTCTATAAAGTTTAATATTGAAATGGAATATTATGTTTAGAGTTTATACGAGTTTATTAAGCATTCATTACTTATGTAGTTTTTTTTACCTTACATTTTATCGAAAGCTCGATTGGGTTGGAAACTGATACGAACTCGCCTCGGTGAAGATTTGAGTCGTTTGGATTGCCCGATCGTTAAAATGAGAAGTATCGTTTGATTTAGAACAAAGGGGTTAAATTCGGCTAACTGTGGTATTTAGTTTCCAAAATAGGTTCAAAATGGCTAAGTAAGATATGTGATGGGTTCGGCTAAGAAAATAAAGAAAAATAGATAAGATAGAAGGTGGAAACAGAAATTAGAACTCACGCGTCAAGAACGATTCGATACTATAATGAGTATCACCCCGAAACTTATATAACTTAAGGGGAAAGATAGAAAAAAAGGTTGATGGACCTCGACCCGTTACTTAGCAAAGTAGGAACTGAAGGTATATTTAGATGGACGAATGCCACACTAGGGTTGGTGATAAGTTCGAAAAGAAACAGAATGACACCACTAGCAAGCTAGATAAGTCACGCTAAGTCTAAAACGAAATAGGAGAGTTGAAAAACTCACAAAATGTTATAATCACTAATCAAAGGAGCAAAAGTCTTTGATGATTCCAATCAGCTAGAATTAAACAAAATTAATTGAGGTGCTGAATGGAGCTGAATAAGGCTGCTGGATTCAGTCATAGTGCTTGAATGACTTAATTGTGTTGCTTTGGTTAGCTGAATAGCCTTGTTGATTTTAATGGTGTCTTGAGTACTCCAATGGCCGTCAGGTGTGAAAGTTGAATGTGAACAGCCCCTTGTGTGTGAATGCACAAAACCGAACAGCCATGCCATGTGAAAAGAACCTCCAGCAATGTGAAAAGAATTAAATAGCTAAATGGTCAGCTTGGGAAGAGAAATCAGCAACTCTTTTGCCAAAGGGGTGCTTGGAAAAACTGAATCATGAGCACACTATATTCATACTGTCCATGCATGTACCTGAAACAAATAAGTTCAGCAAATTAATTCTCTTTTAGACACATTAATTCAGCAACTAAAAACACATTAAAATGATGCATTCAGCTAGGACACATTAAAGCTATTAATAACTAAGACATATTAAACACAAATAAACTAAGACACATTTAAAACCTGCACTTAAAATGTTCAGCTTAATACACATTAAAATGCTGTAGCTAGACATATTAAAAACATGTATTAAAAATTAAACACATTTAACACTAAATTAATAAGACAAATTTATTAACACTTATTTATTAACTTAAACTAAACTAACCGAATTAACTAAATGCATTTATTTTATTCCAGAATTGCACGCATGAGCTAAAGCATGAAATTATTCCAGCAACTACGAAATGCATAAATTAAAATAAAATAGCATCGAGCTCAATGAGCTAAGATTAAGCTGAATTGAGCTCAAGGAACTGAAATGCGACCTGAATCAAGCTCAATAAGCCAAGATCGAGTTGATCAACTAGAAAAAGATTGGAATGCTTGTTTGGGAAGCTTGGCCAAGGTCGTTCGCAAGGCATGATCGTATCAAAAGCTAGTTGGAGATCCATCACACTGTCCATCAATTTTATTTGGTAGATTTTTTTGTTTTGGTCACGATTATAATGACATGTATAGGTGTTTTGTGCTTGATGATATGACCACGGTATTTGGCTCGTAAATATGGTTCTATGATTGATGACATTTTGGCATTTTTGGGTTTGATGACATATGTTGAAATGGTTTAGTAATGATTTGTTTTGAACGGCCAAATTGGTATGCTTGTGTGATATTGGCATGTAATGTTGCTTTGAATTTGTGAAACTTATGATATTTTATGCCTTGATGGTTGGTGTGCTTTTGGCACTTTGATGTTTAAAATTCAGTGTGTATAAGATCAAATTGATGCATGGTTTTATGGCCAAAGTGGTAAGAGTTTGCATGGTTGCAAAATGATCTTTTATGGCATGTATTGATATAGAATTTAAATCAAATGTGTTTAGTTGAATTATGACCATTTGAACATTAATAAGGTATGTATATATGTTGGTTGTTGGAACCATTTGGAAATGGCTAGATTGGTAACGTTTAAATGGTTGATGCATGTGAGAAGTGGTTCAAATGATAAAGTCATTTTGATATGTTTTGATATGGACACAAGTAAATGGAGAAATAGTTAAATATGCACATGTTTAGGTATGTTTAATGTATGTGTTTGAGGTGCCTTTATGGTATATTGATTGAATGGAATTTAGTCATTTGAAATTGTTCATTTTATGCATGGTTGAACATGTTTTGATACCTTGGTCATATGTGCAAATGGCTTGTTAAGGTGTGCTTGAATTGGGTGAAAAAATGACTTGAATTTGACCTATTTCTTGTCCACACAGGCTAAGACACAGGCGTGTGTCTCAACCGTGTGTTCCTTGTAGATTTTTAAAGGTTGTATTTCGAGATTTACACAGCCTGGCACACGGGCGTGTGGCTTGGTCATGTGAACCAAGTCAAAGAGTTACACGGGCACGGACACGGACTCAGTCATGTGTCTCTACTTCAAATGTCCACACGGCCTGAGACACGGGTATACATCTTAGCCGTGTGAGTCACACGGCCTGGCTACACGATCGTGTAACCCCTACAGTGTGAAATTTCTATTTTTTCCATAAAGTTCAAAATGTTTCCAATTTAGTTTCGAACAGTTTCTAAAGTCTTTCTAAGGCCTCGAGGGCTCGAATAAGGGACGATATGCATGTGTTTGGATGAATTATGCTATGATTTATGAAATGATTTGGAATGAATGATTTAAGTTATGTTTTTATGGTAATGCTTCGTAACCCTATTCTGGCGATGAATACGGGTTAGGGGTGTTACAAAAACACCCAAAAACACCATAGATTCCTCCATTGTCTAGCCTTCAGGTTTTTCAAGTTTTCGATCAAATACTCAATTTTCATCATCTAAGTTAATGATTTGGCTCCTAAATAGTTTTAAATGCTATTTAGTCTTTAAAACTAAGTTTTTGCCATTAAATTGCATGTTTTGAATCAAATAAAAAACTTGGCTCGTTAATGGTAGATTTCAAGATTTTGGATAAAAACATGGTTTCAAAATGTTTTTCAATTAGCTTTGATGTAATTAGAAATTTTTTGAACTTACTTTGAAGTTTCGTTAAAGAATTCTTGAGTTTTAATGAATTTTTGTTAAAATTTCCATGAGCATGTCGAAAATTTTGATATCAGGAATTGGATAGTTTTGCGTAGTTTAAAGGTTGAGAATTAGCCGCAGGTGATTAAATAGATGAATGGATTCGGTTTTAAATGAAAAGATTAAGTATAAACTAAGATATTCAGAATCCAAGTTGCCTATGTTGAAAGTTTTAGTTACTTAAGAACTTAGCTTGATTTTATATTTTTTATTGATTGAGTTAAGTCCTTAGCTAATTTTTGAATGTGTTGTTGTGTGATTTGTTGTGTTAAAGCTTCAGATTCGTTAAGACCATCTACGAGTTAATGAAAAGCTAGTTTAGATTTTCGGCATTTCGACAAAAGCGTAATTGGTGAGTGTTTAGAATTATTTGTGGACACGAGTCAATACGTTAATTGGCAATTTAGTAGTAGCCTAAAGTCCAACTCTAAATTTTGAGTGTAAGCTTTCTCATACTCTTGATTTAATATGTGAATATGTGTTATGAAATTGTGGATTAAATTATGATATTATGACATGTGATATAAGCTTATGATGGTTATTGTGAAAGAGTTGATTGTGGGCATGTTATACGTGCCATATGACAGCGATTATGTTGTGAATATAGTGTGATTGTGTAGTGAAAAAGTGAAAAAATGATAAGTAAAATATGTGTTTAATAGCGAATATTTTGGCCTTGTGAACCTTGAGACCATTAGATATAGTTGACATGCCATAGGATTGTGAGTACTCACCTATAGTTGTTCTAGGCATTCACTGAGCTTGTTAAGCTCACCCACTCCTTTTAAACCATTACAGATTAGTTGTATATCGGTGTGTGCAATGTGGTTCTAAGGGATTGATCAAAGCAACACTGTAGTATTACTTCATAGGTGATTTATCATTTGTTTATGATTTAGGGAAGTAAATGCAATGTGATAGAACTATTGCATAAATGTTACCATGACGTTTTGATTATTTTCTTAGCTTATTAATTCTTAGGATTTATGGATATTATTATTCTTATATTTCTTGGCTACTTGGACATGTTTTCAATGATTGAACTATTATTGTTGTCATTTTGATATTTATTTGATGAGGTATTAGTTACATGTTGAATGACTTATGATTGGGATGGATTATTTGTCTTATTATGTTGTATTTTTGTGGTCTGGAGTAGAGGTATTGATATTCGAGTTTTAAAAATGACACCTTTGTGATTTTTAAAAGTCTAGGAAGTTAGAATCGTAATTTGGTATCGATACAATATCACGAGTATCGATACTTGAGGTAAATTAATCAATACTTTTTGAAATCTACCGATATTTTTTGAGATTTGATTTTTAGATGAGAAACAAAATGCTATTTTGGTATCGATTTTCCAATCGATATCGATACCATTTAAAGAAAATATCCATATTTTTGTTTCAGTATCGATACCTCTGTAGTCAATTTTAGAATTTTTCTAAATAAACCCTATGCATGTTTAATTATATTTGTAAAAATATTTGATGTATGATGATTAGAGTAATTTTGACTCATAACTTGTACGTATGTTAAAATGGAAGACGTTTCTTTAATAATGAGCTTATTTGTATTGTGTATGTTGTGAGACGGAGGTGTAGCATCCTAATATTTGGGCACGACGATCGAGCCGGGTATAGGGTGTTTTCGGAGGCAGTTGCTTCAGCATTGGGAAATTTCGTTGGGCTTTTTGACGAGTATGATGTTAAATAGGTTCTTGATGGTTTTGTTTCTTTCTTGAGGCTGTGGGTCCATATTGATATCTGTTCACCATTGAAGCATCAAAAAAAGATTCAATTATCCCCCGAGAAATTTGTTTATGCTCGATTTCGTTTTGAGAAACTTTCTCTCTTCTGCTTTTTGTGTGGACGTCTGGGACATGAAAACAGTTTCTGCCCCATTCAGTTAACAAGGGATGTCACTACAGATGATATGGGTTGGGATATTTCTCTAAGAGCGGTGGGACATCGAGTCGTAGTTGTGGACAATATATGGCTACAAAAGGGAACTATTGATGGTTCTCTTAAAACAGTTCTTTTGAGTACATTTTTACTTGTAGATCTACTAACGATTCCCTCAGCGCCTATTCAAATGTCTCTTAATTCGATTTTGGGGGTGAATTTGGAAGGGGCATCTTGAGGGCTACTGAACATATTGCAGGTCTGCACAGTACAATGCCTATGGTCCATTACTCGAAAGATGCTCTATTGGCAGGAATTGATGGAAAAAAGAGACAACGAATTGTATGTTCCTCTGGGTTTGTTTCTAAGGGGTCGGATTCACCAGGGGTTGGCGACAAGCGACCTCCTGTAACACCCCAAAATAGGGCCTAAGAGTTTTAAGGGTAATTTAGAAATTTTAGCTTTAGAGTTATCGAGAATTTTGTTAACATGGTATTGGAAAATGTTTTTTGTCTATGGTCTTTAGAAAATCAATTCAAATTTTTAAAAAGATGTTTAAAAGATCATTAATTTTGAAATAAGGACTGATTTGTATCAGAGACAAAATTGTGAGCATTTATATTACAGTTTTACCAAAGTTTTGAATTAACCTATTTCCCCCTTCATCTTTATTAAACCCAAGTTAGATTTCTCCCATACTTTGTGTTTGTTGTCCATTGTTTTCTCTTTCTCTTCTCATTCAAGTTTTGATTGCCAAACTCTAATTTTTTTTATTCCTATCAACGTCCATAGATTCCCAAAAACACCATAGATTCATCCAATGTCAAGCTTTCGAGTTTTTTAAGTTTTTGATCAAACGCTCAATTTCTTATCATCTAAGGTAACGATTCAACTCCTAAATAGTTTTAAATGTTATTTAGTCTTTAAAACTAAGTTTTTAGTCATTAAATTGCAAGTTTCAAATAAAAGCTAAAAATTGGGTCGTTAATGGCGAATTTTGGGATTTTGAGTAAAAATATGGATTCAAAGTTTTTTCAACTTGTTTTAACATGATAATTTTAATATGAAAATAAGGTTCCTAAACTTACCTTGAAGTTTCGTTAAAGATTTCTTGAGTTTTAATGAGTTTTTTAAAAAATAGCCATAAACATGCCGAAAAAGTCGATACCATGAGCTGAGTAAATTAATGTAGTTTGAGGGTTGAGAATTAGTCGTAAGTGAATAATTAGATGAATTGAATCAATTTAGGAAAAAATATTAACTATAGATAGATATATTTGAATTTTAAATTTTCTATGTCGAAGGTTTCGGTCAAAAGAGAACCTAGCTTAGGCTTGTGTTTTTGGATTGTTTGATGTGAGTCTTTGGCTGAATGTTGATTGTGTTGTTGTGCGATTTACTTTGTTGAAGCGTTGGAATCAATAGGACCTTCTTTGAGCAAGGAAAGGTAAGGAAAAATTAGTTTAACCTTTCGGCTTTTTAGCAAAAACATAATTGGTGAGTGTTTGGAATAATTGCTTGTAGACATGATTCAATGTGTTATTTGAGAATTTAGTAGTAGCCTAAACCCCTACTCTAAATTATAAGTGTAAGCTTTCTCATACCTATGTTATCTTGTGAACTATGTGCTTATGTGTTTATGAATATGTGAATTGAGGTGAGATGTTATAACATGTGATATGTGGTTATGATAACTGTTGTGAAATTGCAAATGTGTACATGTTATATATATGTTAAATGTTAGTGACAGTGTTTTGCTAAAAATGCAAATATGCAATGATAGTGCATGGATAATCGATAAGTGATATGTGTTTGAATTATAATATTTTGGCCTTGTGATCTTGAAACCGTTGGATATAGTTGACATGCCATAGGATTGTGAGTACTCACCTATATGTACAGTGATTTTCGGTGTTAAGGTCTTGGGACATGTTGGAGGGATAAGGGAATGTGAGCTAAAGCTCCATTTAGCGGGACGTGTGAGGGGAAATAAGGAGAGTGTTAACTTTATGCTTCACTTTTGGGACATATTTGACTTTATGAGTCTATATGTAGTGTTGGAGATCCATGTATCCGATAAGCGGTGGTAGTGTTCACTTTTGCATTTCATAACTCAAGTGTCAATTTATCTATAAACATATTTTTTAGTATTGTAATACATGCTTAAATGTTATGTGATTATATGAGTATTATGATATATGTTTAAATGTTATGTGATTATATGTGTAATGTGATATATGCTTAAAAGTGAATATGATTACCATGTAAATAAACTAGTAATAATGCATGAGTAAGTATATGACACTAGAGTTGGAATTGTTGAGGTTGTGTTACATGGTTTTTTTGTTGATGCTTGCTGAATTGTTTGCATGATAGTTATTCTAGGCATTCACTGAGCTTGTTAATCTCACCCACTCTTTTTAAACATTGCAAATTAGTTGTGTGCCGATGTGAGCGGTGTGGTTTCGAGGAGTGATCCAAGCAAATCATTTCCATGATTTCATAGGTTTTATTGTTATTTGTTTATGTTTTGGGAATAAGGCAATGTGGTATACTTTTACTAATATTTGCCATGATGTTTTGGATGCTTCCATAAACTATATGCTCCTAAGTTTTTTAGATCTGTTTCATATTATGTTGATTATAGCTTGGACTTACTTTCAATATTTGAGACTAGTATTATGGTCGTTTTTATATTTTTTTAATGACGATATGTTAGCATGATGAATTGGTACATGTTGGAATGGTTTATATGCTCAAGTATGTTGTATTTTTCTGGTCTGGAGCAGAGGTATCGATATTCGTGTTGTAAAAACGATACCTCTATGATTTTGAAATGTGTAGGGAGGCAGTAACATAATTTGGTATCGATACCCTATCACAAACATCAATACTCTGGGTAGAAATATAGATACTTTGGCAAAGGTACTGATAATTTTTGAGGTTTAGGTTTTTAAGTGAGAAACAGTAAGTAATTTTGGTACCGATTTTTCTAGAGGTATCAATACCACTTGAGAGAATTATCGATACCTCACCTTCAGTATCGATACCTACGTGGTCAATTTTGATATTTTGCTAGACCTTATGCATGTTTAATTATTATTACAAAACTATGTAATGTATGTTTAGCATCTAATGATGATAACTAAAGAGTAAGACTGACTTAAAACCTATATGAATGATAATATGAAAGACGTTTCTTTTAGAATGAGATTTTATTTGTTGTGTATGACATGAGACGATGGTATGGCATCCTAATATTCGGGCTTGGCAGTCGGGCTGGGTTAGGGTGTTATATCTATTGCTTGTCCTTTGAATTTATCAGCGGCCGTCAAGGAGCAGGCTGACTGGCAGCCATGTGGATCTTTTGTTGGAGAGTCCATGGGCTGTTCGCATGCTTTAGCATATGCTGAAACTGTACAATCCCCATATTGTCTTCTTCATAGAGACAAAATTTGATTGTGACCATATGGTTCAAGTGAGAATGTATGAGTTTTTACATGGCACAGAGGTATCAGCGAAAAGTAAGATGAGGGTTTTAGTTTGGGATGGAGTTTGGATGTACTTGTGGAGTTATGTAGTTTTTCGAGGTTCCATATTGATGCAGATGTCTGGGAGACTGCTAAGGAAGCAACTTGGTGCTTTACCGAATTTTATGGCTCTTCAAACATGCAATTTCGATCTACAATATGGGACACACTTCGAACTTTGGGACGTGACTAAATTTTGCCATGGTCGGTGCATGGTGATTTTAACAAAATATTATTCTCTTTTGAGAAGAGGGCATCTTGCGTGATGAATGATGAATAATGAAATTTCAAAATGCCTTAACTGATTGCTACTTGGATGATCTCGGGTTTGAAGGTCCCTGGTTTACTTAAGAACGAGGGAATTTTATGACTAACAACATTTAAGAGCGTTTGGATAGGGGGTTGTAAACTCTACGTGGTGGGATCGCTTTGCAGATTTTTCTTTGAAGCATTTGCCATATATATTTTCGGATCATTGCCTTCAACTCCTTGATACTGTCCGTTCATTTCGTTCTAGTGTGTGTCCCTTTCGATTTGAGGCTTGGTGGGTTTTGAAGGAGTCTTGTGAGCCAAAAATTCGAGATCTCTGGGGAAGTAGTGTGGGATACATTCCATAACGTTTGGCGAGGCTTTGCCATGTCTTAAAGGGTTGGGGTGCTAGTTTGCACAGTGGTAGGGGGTTAGTCTCAATCATTTGTGAAATCATGTTATGACTCTTACCATGATGGACAGACACGATGAGAACATATTGGATTTGTTGAGTGCAAAACTTGACTTGAATATAGAGATTGATAAGGAAGATTTGTATTGGGAATAGAGAGCTTGGATGAATTGGCTGAAGATGGGTAACCAAGATACATGGTTCTTTCATCAATCAACCACTCAAAGGAGGCAGTATATTGAGTTAGTTACTTGATGTAGGACAATGGCCATTTGGCCTAGGATAGAGAGGTTTTGTTTGATGTAACTACTACGTATTTCGAGGATTTATTCAACTCTCAAGGGCAGAGAGACCCGGGTCATATTTTGGAAAGGGTTGGGCCTGGTATTATTGGTGACATAAATGCTGCCCTTATGGCTCGATTTACGATGGAAGAAGTCGTCTCGGCTTTGAAGTCAATGGTACCTACAAAGGCATCAAGACCAGATGGACTGCCTAATTTGTTTTACCAGAAGTGTTGGCATATCGTTGGGCAAGATGTCAGTGTGTTTTTTTTGGAATATTTGAATGATGGTTTGTCCCTTGATGTTATTAATCGAATACATCTAGTGCTAATTTCGAAAGTAGTGACCACTACCCGTATGCAACAATTTCGTCCTATTAGTTTGTGTGTTGTCTTGTATAAAATCATTTCAAAGATGTTAGTTAATAGATTTCAGACAATTTTACACTTGTGTGTGTATGAGGCTTAGAGTGCTTTTGTTCCCGACTGGCTGATTACAGGCAATATTATATTGGCTTATGAGATTGTTAATACTTATCATCGGAAAATGAGAGGGAGGAAAGGGCACTTTACTTTAAAGTTAAATATGAGTAAGGCCTATGATCGGGTAGAGTGGGATTTTTTGGAACTCATGATGTTGAAAATGGGGTTTTCAAAACACTGGATGGATCTTGTCCTTCATTGTGTTCACTCTGTCTCGTACTCTGTAATTTTGAATGGTGAGGTGGGTCGTGCGTTTTCTCTAAGGCAAGGTCTTCGACAGGGTGATCCCCTTAGCCCGTATCTTTTTCTTATCTGTTGTAAGGGTCTGTCCTCTCATATGCAACAACCGCTCTGAGATAATTTGGTCAGTGGGGCAGAGATTAGCCGTGGTGAACTTCAAGTATCACATTTGTTGTTTGCAGATAATTGTATTCTTTTTGGGGAGGCCACAGTTCAAGGAGCTTTGGTTTTGTAGGATATTTTGACTGAGCATAAGTGTTCTTTGGGGCAGTGCATCAATTTTGATAAGCCCCTATCCTTTTCAGCTCAAACGTTGATGGTTCTCTTGTGGGTTCTATTTCTACTTGTTTGGGCATTCGGGCCTTTACGGAGTCTGAGTGGTATTTGGGACTTCTGAATATGGTAGGTTTTAATAAAAAGAGGGCTTTTCAGGTTTTGAAAGATCGGTTGCGCTCCAGGATTGAGAATTGGTGCATCAGGATTTTGTCCGAGGGCGGGAAGGAAGTATTCATTAAGAGCATTCTATAGGCTATCCCTTCTTTCGCAATGTCCTATTTTTTACTACCTGCTTCATTTTGTTTCGATTTGGAAAAAGTTATTAGTGGATTTTGGTGGAAACGGTCGAAGGGAATAAGAGGTATCCATTGGTGTGCTTGGTCAAAGTTATGCGATTTAAAGTCAAATGGTGGATTAGGTTTTCGTGCTTTGGCGAAGTTTAATGTGGCTCTGTTGGCAAAGCAAGGTTGGCGATTGCTTAAACACCCTAATTCACTGTTGGCATGAGCACTCAAAGTGAAGTACTACCCACATAGTGATTTTATGAATGCAAATCTCGAAACTTACCCTTCTTACCTTTAGAAGAGCATTTGGGCTGCAAAGGGATTGTTGCGTTAGGGCCTGAATTGGCGTGTGGGTACCAATATTCAGGTCTGGGACAATGTGTGGATCCCAGACCTACCTAGTTGTTATTTACAACACATAGAGGTTAGTACCTCAAACCTTTTTGTTTCAAAGTTCGTTGATCAGACAACTAGACAGTAGGATGAGCAACGACTTACCAGCATATTTGGTAAGGATGTTGCAGATAGAGTATTGTGTATACCCCTATCACGAGTTGCTCATGAGGATTTTGTGGTTTAGAGACGGAGCACAGGAGACTTCACTGTTCGTAGTGGTTATCGGATACTTACTACATCAGAAACTACTAGGAATACAAATCCTTACAGACCTTTTTACAACATTTTATGGAAGATTAAAACTTCCGGTAAAAATAAAGATTACAGTATCACGTTATTTTATCCCTAGCTATTTTAACCTTTACAACAAGAAAATTCGTGCTTCCTCATTGTTCTCGTCGTGCTTGGCATTGGCTGAAACTCTAGAACACATCTTCCGTGACTTCCCTTCAGTTTCTAGTGTCTGGGAGGAGCTGCACATTACTTGGCCTAGTGAGTTTTCCCAAATTTCGTTTTAGGATTGGTTGCTTTATATTCTCATTGTGTATACTGGTTCTGTTTCTCGGTCTATTATGTGAGCTTTGTGGTTGATATGGAATGCAAGAAATCAGCGGGTTCACAAAAATGTCATAGTTCAAATTCAGGATGTTGTTTGTAGGGTGCAGGCTTACCTCTTGGATTTTGATGCGGTGCATGTGAAGTTGCCTGGTCGTCGGATTGGGACTGAGCGGTGGCGGCCTCCTGAAGGGTTTTGTTTAAAGGTAAATTTTGATGCTGCTTTCAATGCGCCTATGCCCTCTTCCTCTACGGGGATAGTAATTAGAAACAACATGAGTTTCGTTATTGGATCAACGTCAGTGGTGAGTACACACATACCTTCTGCTTTTACTGCGGAAGCCGTGACATTTGGGTATGCTGGAGGTGGATTTTGAAGGCGATTCTCTGACTGTGATTCGCAAACTCTGTTCCCCTCACCATGACAAGTCGATCATTGGGCCTTACATCCGGGACATCAAGAGGCTAGTGTCACGGACTTAGAGTTTTCCCACGTGATCCGTGCGGCCTTAGGCAGTTTCTCTGCTCAAAACGCCTAAGTCAGCCTAACTTGTAACAAAAAAAAGATTCAGCAGCAAAAACGCCCAAGTCAACTTCACTCGCAACAATAAAGGATTCAATAGAATTCCCTTAAGATTTTCACGAAGAACAACAGAAGAACGAAGTAAGAACGAGCCTTGAAAGATGAACAAAAGCAAGAACACTTGAGAGAAAAGTTTGAGTGAATACTCTCAAAATTCTTATTAATAACTCAATGAATCTACAATGAGCAAAGAGGTCCCTATTTATAGTTGAGCCTCACAGTATATCAATAGCTATAATTAAAAGCTGAATACAATTAGAACTCTAAGCTTACATAACCAGCTATATACAAATAGAACTCTAAGATTCCATAATTATATCTTCTAGAACACTTCCCATTTCTATCAGGCTCTTGAGATGGGCTTTTAATCTCTCCAATCACCGGGCCAATTTGGTTGGGCCAGTTTGGTTGGGCTAAATGACCTCCCTCGAACACGATGGATCGCACCAGTTTGTCATGGTTGCGAGCACCGACGCGCAACCCATGACATTCTCCCCCACTTGTTCTAGCGACGCCCTCGTCGCATCCTCCTTATGGAACTGGTCAATCTTCCCTTGGAACTGCCACAATGCCTCAGCAGGTTCCCAGCTTGCTTCGCTATCAGGAAGTCCCTTCCATCGAACTAAGTACTCATGCTGTGGTCGGTGGTACTTTCGTCTAATTACCCGATCTGCCTCAATGTTTTCTACTTCACGATCATACGAGACTTTTACCCCCATCGGTGCTCGTTCGAACTTGCCTCGATTCGGATCTTCTTGATCCTCATGAAACGGCTTAAGCATGCTTACATGGAAGACTGGGTGTACTTTAAGTTTTGGTGGCAACTCCAGCTTGTAGGCCACCTTGCCCACTCTCTTCACAACTTTAAACGGCCCTTCATACCTTCACACAAGACCCTTGTGCAAACCAGTATATCGTAAAATCAAGTGTAGTTTAGCAAGGACTGAGTCACCCACTTGAAATTGTACATCCCTTCGGTTCTGATCGGCCCACTTCTTGCTACGCTTACTTGCCTTGTGTAAACAAGCTCTAGCCAAGTCATTCTTCTCTTGCCAATCTTTTGCGAATCTATAGGCTGCCGGATTTGGTCCTGTGTAATGGGTCAAAACAGCGTTGGGTGTGAGTGGCTGTTGACCCGTCACTATTTCAAATGGACTTTGATTCGTGGTCCCACTTTGCTGCAAGTTATATGAAAATTGGGCCACATCCAGCAACTTTGGCCAATCCCTTTGTGTGGCACTCACATAGTGCCGAAGATACGTCTCCAACAGTGCATTTACTCGTTCAGTTTGCCCATCGGTTTGTGGATGCATGCTCGTGGAGAAGTTCAAATCTGAGCCCATTGACTTGAACAACTCCGTCCAGAACCGACCAGTAAATCGACCATCTCGATCGCTGATAATAGATAGTGGCACTCCCCAATATTTCACCACGTGTCTAAGGAATAACCGAGCTGCTTCCTCAGCAGGGCACTCTTTGGTCGCCGGAATAAAAGTCGCATACTTTGAAAACCTGTCCACCACAACAAGAATACTAGCAAACCCGTCGGACTTAGGCAAACCAATAATAAAATCCATGGATAAACTCTCCCATGGCCTTTCTGGGACTGGCAGGGGTTGAAGCAAGCCGGCTGGAGTCTTTAACTCAACCTTGTCTTGTTGGCACACTAGACAAGTTTTCACATAGGTTTCCACATCAGCACCCATGTGAGGCCAATAATAGCGATCCTCCAAAAGGGCCAAAGTGCGATGCATCCCTGGATGGCCTGCCCATTTCGAGTCATGACATTCCTTCATGACTTCCTTACGGAGTTTCCCATAATGGGGCACATAGAGGCGGTGTCCATGAGTGTATACTAGCTCCCCATCAAGCCAAAATCTTCTTGTTTTTCCCTCCTTGGCAAGCTCAATCAAATTTTTGGCCGTAGGATCATGGGACAATCCCTCTCGAATGCGTTCCAACAAAGAGCCATCAGGTTGACTGATTGCTGTGAATTCCATCTTTCGACTAAGTGCATCAGCAACATTGTTGGCACTTCCTGGTTTATATTCCATTGTGAAATCAAACTCTGCTAGTAAAACTTGCCAACGAGCCTGCTTGGGAGACAACTTTTTCTGGGTTAGAAAGTAACTATTGGCAACATTGTCAGTAAGGACCACGAACCTGGAACCCAATAAATAATGTCTCCATGTGCGCAAGCAGTGTACTACCGCAGTCATCTCTTTCTCTTGGACCGTATATCTACGTTCCGTCTCGTTAAGCTTTCGACTCTCGAAAGCAATTGGGTGTCCATCTTGCATCAGTACTCCCCCAATAGCATAATTTGATGCATCTGTACGTACCTCGTAAGGCTTCGTAAAATCCTGTAAGACAAGTACGGGCTCCCTCGTCATTTCTTGCTTCAATTGGTTGAAGGCCTTCTCACGTTCTGGATTCCAATCCCATACCTTCCCCTTCTTTAACATGTCCGTCAAGGGAGTGGTAATTTTGGAGTAGCCTTCGACAAAGCGGCGATAGTAATTTGCCAATCCAAGGAAAGATCTCAACTCTGTTACCTTGGTTGGAGGCTCCCACTCTGAAATGGCTCGAATCTTATTTTTATCCATTCGGATCTTACCACCTCCCACAATGTGGCCTAAGAATGACACCTCTTGTTGGGCAAATGAGCATTTCTCCTCCTTGACGAACAGCTCATTTTCCCTCAAAGTCTGGAACACCTCCCTCAAGTGTCTTACGTGCTCTTCAAGCGACTTGCTATAGACCACAATATCGTCAAGGTAAACAACCACAAAACGATCAAGAAAGGGTTGAAGTACCTTATTCATTAGGGTGCAGAATGTAGCTGGGGCATTCGTGAGTCCGAAAAGCATCACAAGGAACTCATACGAACCGTACCGTGTCACACAAGCTGTCTTTGGTTCGTCCCCCTCGACTATCCGAACTTGATGATACCCCGATCTCAAATCTAACTTGGTAAACCATCTTGCACTACCAAGCTGGTCGAACAAATCTGCGATAAGAGGAATAGGATACCTATTCTTCACGGTGATCTTGTTTAGAGCTTGATAATCGATGCACATTCTTAAGGGCCCATCGTGCTTCTTTTGGAACAACACTGGCGCACCATATGGGGATTTAGATGGTCTAATGAATCCCGCATCCAAAAGTTCCTTCAATTGTTTCCGCAACTCTTCTAATTCTGGCGGAGACATACGATAGGGGGCCCTTGCTGGCGGCACCACATTGGATACTAACTCGATTTTGTGGTCCACCTCCCTCTTGGGTGGCAAACTTTTTGGCAAGTAGCAGGCATTACATCTCGAAATGATTGTAGCAATTGTCCCACTTCTTTCGGGGTCTCACTAACAGACTCAGCGGTCTCTTCGATCTTCAAGGTGGCTAAATATGAGACTTCATTTCTCCGTACACCTTTAGCAAACTAAATTGCTGATAGTGTTTTTCCCTCAAAACTTCTCTTCCTTGTCACTTTCACCATGCATTGATGTTTCGCATCTGAAATCACCATGTAATTGCTCGAAGGGGCAATAAGAGCTTTAACCTGATCAAGGAAGCTTAGTCCCACCACAAAATCATAGTCATCAAGTGGTATTACCTTAATGGATACCTTCCCTGACCAATTGCCGAGCTGAAGATCCACTCCCTTTGCAACCCCCTTGATTGGAATACTTTCCGAGTTCACTGTTTTGATCCGACCCCCTTCATTATCTATCTTGAGGCCTAGTTTACAAGCAGCCTCCTCAGACATGAATAAATCAGAAGCGCCTGTGTCGACAAGCGCATTCAATTTTCTGCCGGCCACAATGATGTCTACAAACATCAAACCATGGCTCATTCTATCTTCGACACCCCCTAGTATCGATCCAAGGTTGTTATCCTCCACATCGGACTCCCCCTTTGCTTCCATAGCCTTGAGAGCGGCCTTCTTTGGACAGTCCTTGATCATATGTGGACCCTCACAGTGGAAGCACCTTATAGGCCCACTCTTTCTCTTGTCCCAAGGTTTCTTACCATCGCCGTTCCTACTGGGCCTTTCTTTATCTCCCTCATTATTACCCTTTAATCTGGGTTTAGAAGAATTGGAATTGTCTTTCCTCCTACCAAATTCAGCAAGTGATTCTGCTACTGACATAGCCTTGGTGAGCTCTTGAACTCCTCGGCGCTGCAACTCTTGCTTCGCCCACGGTTTTAATCCGTCCATAAAGGAAAAGAATGCCTCTTTCTCCCCCATATCTGAGATTTGGAGCATAAGCTCGCTAAACTCCTGTACATACTCCCTCACAGTGCCTTGTTGCGCAAGCCGACGCAACCTTGCCCGAGCCTCATCCTCGGCATACTCTGGGTAAAACTGTGCTTTGAACTCACATCGAAACTCCTCCCATGTTCCGATTTCAGACCCACCACGTCTCACATCAGTGGACCTACGTCGCCACCACAACAAAGCAACGTCAGATAGATACATCGCAGCAGTAGTTACCTTAGTGACATCCTCTGTGATGCCTTTGGCACAGAAGTATTGCTCGATTCCCCACAAAAAGTTGTCCACATCTCTTGCGGACCTTATTCCCTTAAACTCTTTGGGCTTGGGAACATCAATATTGGGCTTGGGTGCGGCAGCCGCTAACCCACCATTGCCCAAGGCAACCTTGTAGATTGTGAGTTCACCCTTGAGCTCCGCAATCTCTCCCTTCAAGGCCACCACCATAGCCTCAATGGCATCATCTCTACCAGTCAACTGTTTCATATTATCCGTCACATACTCTTTAAGCTGCTCCTGCATGGACTGCAGCCCATCATGGAGCCTATCATCAACATCTTCAACCCTCTCCTTGATATCCCCCATTGAACTCTCGAGAGTGACGACGCGATCCTCTAAAGCTGACAATAGTCCCTTGAGCGACTGGCTTTCCTAGCCCTCCCACGGGTCTCCACTCCCTCAACTTCTTTTGACATCTTTCAACGGTGGCTTCGAACCTTAGCTCGGATACCAACTGTCACGGACTTAGAGTTTTCCCACGTGATCCGTGCGGCCTTAGGCAGTTTCTCTGCTCAAAACGCCTAAGTCAGCCTAACTTGTAACAAAAAAAAGATTCAGCAGCAAAAACGCCCAAGTCAACTTCACTCGCAACAATAAAGGATTCAATAGAATTCCCTTAAGATTTTCACGAAGAACAACAGAAGAACGAAGTAAGAACGAGCCTTGAAAGATGAACAAAAGCAAGAACACTTGAGAGAAAAGTTTGAGTGAATACTCTCAAAATTCTTATTAATAACTCAATGAATCTACAATGAGCAAAGAGGTCCCTATTTATAGTTGAGCCTCACAGTATATCAATAGCTATAATTAAAAGCTGAATACAATTAGAACTCTAAGCTTACATAACCAGCTATATACAAATAGAACTCTAAGATTCCATAATTATATCTTCTAGAACACTTCCCATTTCTATCAGGCTCTTGAGATGGGCTTTTAATCTCTCCAATCACCGGGCCAGTTTGGTTGGGCCAGTTTGGTTGGGCTAAATGACCTCCCTCGAACACGATGGATCGCACCAGTTTGTCATGGTTGCGAGCACCGACGCGCAACCCATGACACTAGTTGGGCAGTTTAGAAGGTGTCAGTTTCTGCATGTTAACCGAGAGGGGAATACAGTGGCCCACTTATTAGCTTCCAAGGGCCTCCGAGGTGGCGGTCAGGTTTACCAGAGGGGGGATCCCCGATTTCGCTGAGCTAATGGTGGAGAGGGATCGTCATGCTTCAAGGATAGGTGCGCCAACTGCCTCGCTCGATTTCCCGATGTTTAGTTTCTCACGAAATGGAATTTGGGTTGTGGAGAGCTTGGGGGACGCGGCGTTTTTCAGGGGTTTGTGGGAGATTTGGGTTCTTTTCTGGTTGTTCTCGGACCTCCGTGTGTAGGCCTCTCGTTTTGTCAACTTGGTGCGCCTTCATCGAGTTCTTGGCCGTTGTAGTAGTTGTTTTGTGCATATTAATTTAAATAGACTATATTAACCTTTATTTTTTCAATTATTTATTTTATTAAGTTATAAAATTGAACATTAAATATTATTTAACATAGTTTAAATAAATTATGTTGCGAAAATCAACATTCAATTATCATATTTTTTTTTGTGTATGTTAATTTAAATAAATTATATTATATTTATTTAATATTATTTAACATTAAATTATAAAATTAAACATTAAATATTGTTTAACATAAATGATTTATAAACAAATACATAAAATTATACACAAGCCCATATTGCGACAAATGGTGCATCTCCTCTTTTTCTATAATTTTTAAAATAATTTATTTAACCTCTATAATTAAAAAATATTTTATAACTTTCTAACTCAATTATCCTTTCAAAATATATAATTTGATAATATATTTCCAAATATTTTTTTAATTTTAATTTATTTAAATTACTCCTTAAATTATTTTTTTAGATAAATAATACTTAAAAATATTATTATCTTTTTATTTTATTTTCTTATTAAAATTTTAATTTTAATAGGAATTTTTTTATTAAAATACTATTATCTTTTAACTTTAATTTAAAATAAAATTGGGTATAATTGCACATGAAATCCTTGAATATATTATACTTTATTTATTTTAATAAAATTTTATTATATTTTTCTCAGTGAAAGAAAATTTTATTATATATTCAATTTAATCCTTTTTTGCAAATTTAATTTTTATTATAATTATTTATTGGTGTTTTTTTCCCTCCAAATTTGTGCTTTAATTGTGTGACAATCTCAAAGTACGTACAAAATTTTACAATTTTTTAAAATTATGTTCTAATATATTATGCATTACCTATTTTAAATTTGTTTCTACAAAACCCATTAAAAATTAAAATATATAAAATGAAAACTTTCAATTATTTTAGTTTTAAATTTGTATAAATGTGAAAACAATAATTAAATAAATTACATTTTTTAATTTTTTAATTAAAACTGTAGTTAAATATATGATAAATAATTTTTTAAATATTAATTATGTTTTAAATTAAAGATTTGAAAAAAATTAGAAAATTTAAAATATATGATAAATAATCTCATGGCTTTTGAAAAACATATTTATTCTAAAAATTAAAATTTTAAATATAATAAAATACTTTTTGTTTTTATAATTAGATGCAACTGTTTAATAAAATTTAAAAGAATATTTGAAAAAAACGTACTCTTTACGATATCTTAAAAAATGTATTTTATTATTTATTAACTATTTAAAATCTGTCAAAAGTGTCGCACCCAAAAAAAGAGTTAGTAGAATTGGGAAAGTAGGATTGGGGTTAGTGAATTGAAACTCGTAAATAGGTTAGATAATTAAATAATTTAGAGTTAAGTAAATAAAATATTAGAATAATTAAAATTAATAATTTTAGGTTAGGAAATTAAAATTAGTGTCCAAGAATTAAATTGGTTAAAACATATTTTAAAAAACAAGTTTGATTTGAAAATAATTTTGAAATTTATTTTAATTGAAAAGCAATGACTTATTTAAAAAACGGAAGAAACTAGAGGTGGCTAAATGAGTAATGACCCAATTTTTAAAAATTTGGTGCCTATTTAACAACCCCGACAAATCCCTCCCTCCAATTCTTCATCTTCTTCAAAAATTTGTCAAACACCAAATCAAAATTTTTCTTCCAAAATTGGTTAATCTTTTTTTTACTCCTAAGCTCAATAAAACACAAAATGATATTTAGATCTATAATTAGATGATATTTAGATGTATGAAGTTGAAATCTAAGCTTAGATGCGAGATTTGAGTGATTAAACACCTATTTCGACAAAACTAGTTAAATTTTTGGTGTAGAAGTTAAGAGGCTTGGATCTGTGATTTTGGATTAATTTGATTATGTATGTTGCTGTTAATAATGTCTTTGTATTGTGTTTGATGTGTATGTAAAGTGCCAAGTCATTTGAGAGCTAGAAACACAAAAATATATAGACTTTTTCAGCACCTTTTAAGCTCTAATTCGTGCACTTTCATTGTAATTTTTGTCAAAATTCATACTTTAATTATAAAATAATTAAATTGAACTTAAATTATTAAAATATTGAATTTTAATTATTTTTATAAGAGTTTTTCACAAATTTAGTTTATTTTTGACAGCTTTGCACACAAGGTGAAAATTGGTTTGGCAGACACCTTGAAAGGCTTGAATCGTTGGGGAAATTTTTGCATCAAGTGAACCAAGAGCATGACTAAATTATTTTCCAGCCAAGGATGGTCCAAATAATTCTTATTTTATTTACTTTATATTTAATTTTTATCCAAAATTAATTGGGTTAAAAATTAATATAAAGCTTGAAGGAAAAAACTGGCCTAGTATGCTAAGTATAGAAGACTGATCCACCAAGCAAATTGGCAACCCAAAACCGTCCCTATGGTTGATCCAATCAGCTGATTTTAGCTGATTTTCCTAATTGCAAAAATAGTCATTGAGCTTCTCCTAAATGTTATTCAAACCCTTCCACTTTTTATGCTTTTATCTTTTTGCCCCAAGCTAAATATAATAAACTTGAAACATTTAATTTTTGTATCATGTGTGGCCGGCCAAGAGAGAATGAATGGCTAAAATTTATTTGCTATTTTTAGCAGCCATTCACACCTATAAATACCCTCTTCCCTTCTCATTCAAAACACCATTCATTCTCACACATCTCTCTCTCTCTCTCTTTCACTCACTCTCTCTTTTTCTTTCCCTTCTTTGTTTTCCCTTTTTCTTGTTGATTCCCTTGCTGATTTCCCTCTTGAAAAAGATCTTTCTTCCACCTTGGAATAGCATCATTCAATTGTTTGTGGAGGCCTCGGTTCAATAGAACGAGCAGAGAAGAAGAGGAACGCATTAGTCTGGCTTCAGAGACATACTGGATTTGCTTCCTAGTTCCCTTCTCTTTAATTTTCTTGTTTATGTTGTGATTATGAATATGAATAATTGTTGTGTTGTTGTTCTTGTTCTATTTAAAATGGCTTAAATGTAATTCATGTTAGATTGATTCCATTCTGTCCACTTAAATTATTAAAATCATGTTTGTGTTGTTATAGACCTTGGTAAGTTGTTCAATCAAATAAAATCATGCTTATGTTATACTTGCATTATAAAATGTAAGGCAACAAATGAATTAAATATTAAACGTATTGAAATTTGTAATTAATTGACACAATATTTAATTTGTGCATGTTTAATCTTCTAATGTAGCTGAATGTTAAATTAGCAACGGTATTAAATGGTACATTAGCCTTGCATAACTTGCAAGATTATTGTGATTAAATTCTTTTAATATAGAAATATATTGTTACCTCACTTAATCTTATATGTACTTATGAAGATTGATTAATTGTTTGAATTGACATTGAGAAATGTTCAAGAGATTGGTTAATTTAGTAAGTATGTATGTGAAATACTTAACAAATTACCAAGTTGCAGTGAAAATATTCGTAACAACATGAACATGGATTTAGTAATTCTAAGTTAAGGAATGTAATCGTTCTAACACAATTATGTCATATTGATTAAAACTCATCTTTTTGAAATCGTGCATTGGAGTTTTTACTTTTTATTTTTATTACTTATTGGAGTCTTTACTTTTTATTTTTATTACTTAGTTAAATTTTAGTTTTTAAATCACTTCTTCAAAACAACATATTTTTCCCATCACCAAAGTGTTTGATTTACATTTCATAAATATTTTTCTTTCAGTCCCTGTGGGTACGATAACTCGAAATTTACTTGATACAATTGTGTACACTTGCACATCTCTGTCATTCCAAGTTTTTAGCGCCGTTACCAGGGACTGTTTTAAAAGACATTATTTGTGAAATTGTTAATTTTTCATTTTGATCTATTTATTTTTCTATTAAATTTTAATTTTATTATTTTTATGTGATTTTTTCAGGTGTTTATGAGTATTGATTGAATTATCGACTTACTCCCTGTAGACTCTGAGATTGAACAGACTTTTCGACAAAGAAGAAGACAGGCAGTTCAGAGAATTACGGAAAAGATAAACTTTGAAAATCAGAATCAAGGAAAAGGAGCAAATCATTCTCAAAATCCTATCCTTATTAATGATTATAGGGATAGAGCTCTAAGACAGTATGCCATGCCAGTGTTTCATGAGCTTAATTCGAGTATTAGGAGACCCGTAATCAAGGCACAACAATTTGAGTTGAAGCCAGTCACGTTCTAGATGCTTCAGACAGTGGGCCAATTTAGTGGAATGCCTACCGAAGATCCTCACCTTCACTTAAGATTGTCTATGGAGGTGAGTGATTCTTTCAAATTAGCCGGAGTACCCGAAGATGCACTATGATTAAGGCTATTTCTATATTCACTAAGGGACAGAGCTCAAGCCTGGTTGAACTCATTGCCACCAAATTCTATTACCACATGGCAAGAGTTAGCAGAATGATTCCTTATGAAGTACTGCCCACCTAGCAAGAATGCTAAGTTGAGGAACAAGATCACTACTTTCCAACAGATGGATAACGAGCCCCTGTATGAGGTGTGGGAAAGATTTAAAGAACTATTACGAAGATGCCCTCATCATGGAATCCCTCATTGAATCCAATTAGAAATGTTCTATAACGGTCTCAATGCTCACATGAGGATGCTAGTGGACGCTTCTACTAACGATGCTCTCATTTCTAAGTCTTATAACAAGGCTTAGGAAATCATCGAGAGGGTTGCCAGCAACAATTATCAATGGCAAACCAATTGAGTAGCATCAGGAAGACAAGTCCCTGGAGTACATGAATTGGACGCTCTCACTTCACTTGCATCTCAGGTATCCTTGATATCCTCAATGCTTGAAAACTTTACTACTAATGAGTTTAATAATTTTACAACTCAACCACCGAATCAATTCGAAAATGTAGCCTGTGTTTATTGTGGGGAAGGGTACTTCTTCGAAGAATGCCCATCAAACCCAGAATCCGTGTATTACATGGTTAACCAGAACCAGAACCGAGGAAGGCAAGGACTGCAATCTAATTTTTATAACCCATCTTGGCGAAATCACCCTAATTTCTCTTGGAGTAACCAAGGGGCTGGACACACTAACACTTATGCACAACCTAGACCGACCCGACCACCTGTATTTACCCAACAAGTTCAAAAACAACCTCAAATTGAACCTTCCAAAGGCTTAGAAAAACTATTGAAGGTATAGGTAACAAAAAATGATGTCTTAATCCAAAGCCAACCTCTGAATAATCAAGTAAGAGATTCAGATTGAATCTTTGTAACTAATAAACTTATAACATGTAAAAATAAAAGAAAAAAATAATTTCAATTCAAATTAAATGCTTTAATATATAACAATAATAGATTAGGGTTTATTTAACTATAAAATAGTGTAAATGATTTGTTTAGACACAGTAGTGGTTTAAGAGTTTTTTTGATATATTAGTCATATTTAATTAATTTTTTATTAGTTTCTTTTATCAAATCATATCTAATAAGAGTTTGCAAGTATAAATACAATACAATTACAAATAAATATTAAGTAATTAAAAAATAGAACTAAATATTACAAAATATAAGATGAAAAATTTGAATATAATTGGACGAAAACCATACATGACAACTACAAACGGTCGAATTAAAGACTCACACATAAAAATTGTACATTGTGAAATTTGAACTTGAGTACTTAAGAACCCAACACCTTTATTTTTATCAATAATATTGTTGTTGCATCATTAGCTAGTTCTGGCCATATTTAAATCATTAGGATTATATATAATAGCAAGTATTAACAAGAGATGAAAGTTGATCTAACTTATTATATTATACAAGTCTATTGACTAAATATTATGAGTCAATCGAGCACAAATTTAATTAAAAAAATTTTAAAATATTAATTTTTGATAAACGTCAAATATTATTATATTGATTATTATACCTTTTAATAATTTATATGAAATCTTTAAAATAATCTACTTATAAATACAATACTAACATTCCAAACCTTAAATTAATCTTTAAAATAATCTATTTATAAATACAATACTAACATTCCAAACCTTAAATCTTAAAGTAGAAAAGTCTCGACCATTGCTCTAAGAGAATATTGGGTTTTTAATTTTAAAAAGTAGAAGTACATATTTTTTTTTCATAGGTTTCAAGTCTTCCACTAGCATGTTCAAAGTTTAAAACCATAAACCATGCGTGTAAATTCATCTCAATTCAGTGTGATAAGAGAGAGGAAAAAACTCACATTCAATAGAAAGGTAAGGTAGCTAATAAAATTCCAGGTAATGGAAATTCATAGACTTCAAATCAGACAACCTTTACATAATACTTATGTGTAATTATACCGACACTAGATATAGATTTCCATAGCCTGTCAGACAATCAACTTTAGCTGCTTTTCTTCACACTTAGCTCCTCCATCAGTAAAGTAAGTACCATATATTCTTAACGCAGCCACAAGGTTTCGCGGTGGTTTGAATCATCGAAAGAACAATAATTGAGAAGTATGACTTCCACGGCGGGGGCGCCTAGTTTCAGAGGTCGAAGTAGAGGACGGCGACATATGGGACACGTAGAACCCCGATACCCGTTCCATCTATCCAAGCAAACTTTGTGGAAAAAATGGTCACATCTCAGTTCTCTAATCTCGTCATCGTCGTCGATGTTGCATAAACAAATGGCACACTCGGAAACAGCGTTATCGGAGTCACCTAGCTTATTGAAACCTTCACCAACAATATATGTTGGCATGTGGTAAGGGAACAAAGAGTAATGAAGCAAGAAGTACCAAGCCCATTTCGAAGGCCGAACCACTGAAAGCATAGACAAGAAGTACTTCAGAAACTTGTAAATCCCCATGATCGAAGATATTGAGCTTTCAGATTCAAGCAAAGATGGGATACTTATAGAGTTAAACCTCTTGAAAATGAAAAAGAAAAAAAGGGGAAAAATGGAAATTGCGGGTGGAATAACTGTTGCACAAACCATTCACAATGAAGACTTTTAAAACAAAGGAAAAGTAGAGGAAAAGAAAATCATCCTACTAAAAGAGGAAAGTCCTGCTTTAGGACAAAAATTTCTAGTATTATAGTAGAAAGTTCGACTTATAACATTATGTGTTATGCATTTGAATAGCTATTTCAATGGAATAAAACTTCTTTAAAAAAAATTATTTGCACATGGCCTAGAATTTTGATACATTGATAATTTAAAATTTCCTTATGTGCCATGCAATTATTCAATTTAATTTAATTTAAAATTTTAAATATTTCATAAAATAATTTCTTTTATATTTTTATTTTAATTTATATTTGATGCTTGGTGCACTAAATATAAATCTTCTTAGTTAACTTGTCTTACATAAACATATCTTAGATTACTATAAATAAGAGTATAAACCTATTAATTATATATAATTTATTGTCACTATTAATATATATACTATAGCAATATGAGGTTAAAAAAGGAAATAAATAGTTATACTTACATTATAGTTTTTTTTTGGCACATGACACTCTCTATTTTAAGAACTTATTTATAATTTGGGTAAATTACTCTTTTACTCTTACCCTCTATTTTTTATTTTTAAAATTATTCCATGTCTTTTGTTTAAAATTTTTATTTATAACTTTTATATGTTAAATATAAAATTGATTTTAAATAAATTATCTATTTATTTTTATGATTTTACTTAATTGAATTAACCTTAAATGTTATAATATTAAAATTAATGAATATTAAATTGTTGAGCTTAAAATATAGGTTAAAAAAACTTATATTAATAACATTTATCAAATTAAATTTATAATTTTTAAATATAATAAGAACTAGTTACATTCAAATATTTTTTTTTTCAAATACAATTTTAACATTAAAAAAATTAAATTAATAACGTATAAAGTAAATAGCATGTAAAGAATTATTAGTAATATTATTTAAATTATAATATATTCAAATTAATATTCAAATCATAATGAATTTTTCCATTATGTCAATATGAAATATTTTTAAAATTAAATAATATTAATATGACCTTTCTAAAATTAGTTAAATGTTTTTTTAATATTTTGTAATTACATCACTTTTTTAATTTATTAATGATTTTTTAAAAATAAATCATTAAAAATTTAAATAAAAACTAATATTAAAAAATTATTTTAAATTTAACACAAACAACAAACCCGTGCAATACACGAGAATATAAACTAGTTGTAAATATTTCTTTCATGTTATTAATAAATTATTTATCGTTATAGTTTCATTCATTTATTTAATTTTAATTATTTTTTACTTTTCAAATTTAAAAAATATTGATACAAAATTGTGGAAATGGTATTAAAATTTATAATGGTAAAGTACTATAATATTTGTTGGAAAAAATCCGGTTCAAAAATAGTATTTTTGCATAGCAAAAAATAAAAATTTTGAAAACTAAATCGATTTGTGATATTTATAGCAATAAACTCTCTACCAAAATCTCACGTGTGTTTTCAACTAGACGGATCCTTGTCGTTTCCGACTTTCAACCTAACAACCTTCTCCACTATTCTCGTAGCACAAATTGCTTCGAGTATGGACTCGAACGAATTCAAACCAAACATAGAACTAGACATATTGTAGTAAACATGTAACTATTTTCTATTTATTTGAACGATGAATAAATAAATAAAGTTAATTTCACATTTCATTATTATATCTTTTGTATTTATGCCTTTTATATTTTGCATGCATAGAGAAATTGTAACAAACAAATATTAGCTCATTGATTGTCTAAACTTCAAACTGAAGATAAGTGGCGTTGTTAAGAACGTTTATATTGCGAGAAAGACAACTTACTTCAGTAGATAATCTAAATGAGCCTGTAATCCCATAAAAGAGTCAAAATGAGCATTTGATTCAAATATTGAGAAGGATTATTATGTCGTCTACAATTCCAATTGGGGAGATGACTTGTCTTGGCTATTGGAGCAGTTGACTCCATGAGTAGAGACATAGATGTATTCATTGGTAGAATGATATATTAGACTGGACCCAAGATGAATTAATTCTGAATTCGTCTGTGAATTAATTCACTTGTGATGTTCATGGTGTGATTTACCTAAGTCCTGAGTTAGTCACTAACCTTGCGTATGCAACTCATGTGCTTTGATATAAGTGGAGGCTTATACTCTAAAGATGATCGAGCCCATAGCCAATATGTTGGGTACATGACTTGTGTATGGCATGACTTTACTAGCAACAGTGGAATTCATAGCTCAATTAAAGAGTTAATGATATCCGCTCATTGGCATTGTGTGGATTGATAAATATGGAGCGTTCTCGAACGAGTAATTTATCACAGTCATTTATTGACAGTGATCATATTAATCATTAAGAAGACACAATAGTGGCAATGAGATGAAATAGGATTATATTGAGAGAACGGATTTAACCCAAAGGAATCGAGGATATCATATGAGGGTAACACACACATGATCAGGTCATTAGATAAAACAGTTGGATGAATTGCTTTCGTAAAAAGTATACAATATGGAGTTTTCAATCATGGTACTTCTTGTGAATTGACTCCATGATTAAGTAATTGCGAATTATCGGAACGATGATTTTGGAAATAATTGCAATCATTAAAGCCTAATTGTATATGTTCGATTGGTCCCTTCGCTAACTCAACAAAAGCTCAATCGGACTGCATTTGAATCAGAAAAAATTCTACGACTTTGGGAATAATTTAATTGAGTCGATTTATTCAATGTGGAATTAAATTAGGTAGTTGTAAGAATTGTTCAACTAGAGAATTTGATTAAAGAATTTTCTTGAAAATTTAATTTGGAAAATCTAAGTGATTTTTGGAAAAATTAATTTTGATAAAGTAAAATTAAATTAATCAAATCAATTAAAATTAATATTGTAACAGCCCAATTTTCAGTAGTATCAGAACAGTGATTTGAGATCACTAAATCCGATGAAAAATTTAGAAAATTTATTAATTAATAATTATAAGTTAAACGTGATTTTAGAAATATTTCTAAAATTAGTGAATTTTGTGATTTAAAATAAATTATTAGGTAAATTGGGTCAAAAACGAGGTATCGAGACCTCAATATTATAAACTAAGTCGTAAATATTTTTTATAAATATTTAAGGAGTGTCATTAGGGTAGTATTAAAGTTTCGTTAAGAAATTTTATTGTTTCGATGGTTAATTGATTAAAAAGGATCTAATTAAAAAATAGATTTCTGGGACTCCGTTCCGATAAATCAAACTTGTAAATATTTATTATAAATATTTAAGAAGTTGGTTGTGTAGCTAATTAGGTGAATTTGACTTAATTAGGAGTTATTGTAAAAAAAGGACTCAATTGAAGTAGGGTGAAAGTTGAATAATAGATTAAAGAAAAGTTAAAAGGGCCAAATAGGAAATTATGCCTTTTTCAAAAGTTGAGTCGGCATATGCATGATAAAAATCTTAGATTTTTTTAAGTATATTATTATTTTATTATATTGTAAATTATATTAATTATATTATATTATTATATTTTAAATAAACAAAATTTTTAACAAATGCATGGTGTATATGATGACATGTGAAAAAATGAAATATATATATTAGTAATGATTACATATTTACTTATTATTTAAGTAAGTAATATTATATTATTATTTTATTATTATTATATTAAACTAATTAAATAAAAAAAATAAAAGATAGAAAAAGGGAATAGAAACATAATACGCAAACGAAACAGAGAAGGAAAGAAGGAAATGAAAGAAAAAGAAAAAAAGAAAGGAAAAGAAGAAATTTTGGGATTTCAAGATTTCAAGCTTAATTGGTAAGTCAAATTAAGTCCTTTTCTTATAATTTTTGAGTTTTTGGTATTCTAGAACAAAGTATTATTGGATTTATGTTGAAATTTGAGAAGTTATTATATTTCTAGACATTGATTATGTTGAATAAATGAAAGAATTAGGGGTTAAATTGATTAAATTTCAAGTTAGAAGTTAGTAAAATGTTGATTTGTAAAATAAATTATAGGCTTTGAATTAATAGAGACTAAATTGAGAGAATTTCGAAATTAAGAATTTATGGTGAAAATGAAAAGTTAAAATGAGTTTATAGTAAGAATTAAGAGAGAATATGGAGTTAGATTGGGAAAATAAAATTAGTATTGATAAGGGATTAAATTAGAATTTAGGTAAAGTTTAGGTATAAATGGAAATATTTTGATGAAATTGTGTATTAATGATTTTTAATTGTTTAATTACGTAGCTAATGTCGTGCAAGAGTCATTGTCCAATAAAGGAAAGGAGAAGGTGAACAAGGAGCGACTCGAGAAAATTTACGGTTAGCATTACCATAATTCGAATTTAATTATTAATTGTTAAAATTTAAATTAATATACATGATAAGCAAATTGAAGTAAGTATCATGATTGAATTGAATGATAAATACGTATTGATATTGAATTTATTAATAGCAATTATTGAATTTTGAATAATATGTTTAGTAAATAAAAATAAAGTGAATATGGATATTTAATTAAATGATATTGAATCGTATGTGAATTGAATGAAATTAAAATGAAGTATGAATATGTATGAGCATTTGATGGTATACTGATTGGAAGATGAAAAATGTATTGAATTAAATTGTGATTAAATTGGAATTGAAAGTAATAGAAAGTGATTGAATTGAAATGTGATTCGAATACCCTATTAACTTATCGGACTAGATTGGATACAAATGGCATGCCATAGGATTTGTGATGTGATGAGGAGATTTGTAGCTCGGCGAGAAGATGATTATGTTATTATATGCTTCGGTTTATCCGAAGAGGCATTTAATGCCTTATTGGTGTGTTTGGGAGGATATGATATATTGGTGTGTTATGGAGGATTTATATTTATTTCGGGTGTGTTTTGGTTGGATATTCTGGTGTGTTTGGGTGGAATCCGCGTATCTGTCAGAGTCCGAGTCAAGTTAATACGGGTAAATGAATAATTTTGATAATATAAATTTTATTGAATGATCTTGAATATGAATCAAAAAGAGATATTAAATTGAGATATAGAAAATGAAATGTATGAACCATGGGTTCAAGAAATAGATAATGATATAGTTCATGAAGTGGTTTTGGTAGTATGAGATAATGTAAAAATCTAAGTGAAGAAAAGCAAATTAAAATAGCTATTGTTGAGAAATGAGAAGTGAAAATAAAATGATTTGAAATAGTGAAATAATATGTGAATTTAATTGAATACAAGTTATTGAAATTTATTTATGGATTTAATGAATAAATTGAGTGTTAAAAGATTATAAGTGTAAATTGATTATAAATGAAAGAATCGAATTAAAAGATAATTATTGTTGTTGTTGTTGTTGTTGTTGTTGTTGTTGTTGAAACAAGTTTATTTAATGTATTAAATGTTTATTGAAAGATTAATGGTATAAATTGAATTAAGAAATAGTGTATGAGTTAATTTGAATACAATTTTATAAAACTAGTTATTATAATTTTTGTTGAAAAATCCAATAAAAATTTAGATAGTGAAATAAGGTATGAATACAATTAAATATAAGATTGAAATATTGCTTATTGTTATTAATTATCAAGATGATTTAAAGTACGAGATAATTAATGAATAATTTTAGACATAAATTTAAATGTCTATAATTTATCGATTAATGTTATTAATTTGAAATATGGCAATACCACTGAGTATTCCTATACTCAGCGTACGGTTGTCTCCGTGCGCAGGTTAGTAGAAAGCCAGTGTCTGGTTCAGCATCCGGAGCAATCCCGACCTCAGATAAATTTTAGTGATGTGCCTTTCTTTTGATATTGTGGCATGTATTTAGGTAATGTACTAATTAAAGTATGCTATGTATGTTATTTATTTGTGAATTAGTGATAAGTTATCCGATATGTCCGGTAATGCTCCGTAACCCAATTCCGGCAACAGATACGGGTTGGGGATGTTACAAATATAATATTTTTTGAAGTTAATTTTCAAGTCAGGTAATTGGCCTAATGGGTAATTGAACTTGAAAATTGGACCTGAGATCGTAAATTGGGCCCGGGAGCCCAAAACTGAGACTAAGACCCAAAATTTGATCGAACCAAGCCCGGTATGTGAAACCGGACCGACGATCCAACCGCTGGCTAGACCGGACCAGTCGGGTCATCATTGACTCGGATCGAATTGGTAGCAATCGAACCAGCTCTGGGTGCCGTAAAAGTGTTGCACCTGCATCACCAGATACGATGGTGCCAGTGGCTGCAACGGTAGCATCCCAGTGGCCACCGGTGATTGGTCGTCGATGGTTGAGCAGTGGAAGAGTTACACTCCTACTGAGACTCTACTAGAGAATCTGAATTCAGATTAATTATTCTAAAAATAATATTATTTTAATAGTTTAATATTAGATTTAATTTAATACTTATCTTGATAGTATTTTATTAATTTAATATTAAATTTAATTTAATGTTAAGATAAGCATTCTATTATTTTAATAAGATTTACTATTAAATTTAGTTTAATATTTATCTTGATAAATATTATATTAATTTAATATTAAAGTGATTAAGTTTAATCATAGTTAAACTCTCTAAACTCTCCCTATATAAAAAAAAGCATTGGGTCATTATTTACACATACTTGAATTTAAGAGAAAGTTGTAGAGAGAAAATTCTCTGAAAAGATTATTCTAAAAAATATCTAGAGATATTTTTTTGATTTACAACTTGACCCGAAAGTTTAGAGAAATTACAAAATTACCCTATAGTAATTTTTGTGAAAAATTTTCTGATTTAAAGCGAGCCCACACTTGGCAAATGTGAGCTTGAGGATAGTGGAGAAGACTACTCGGTTGAAACGCTCATCCTAAATGAATTGAAAATATGCAATTTTAACTAAATGCTTATTACTTTAGATATCACAACCAAGATCTTGTTTCCAAAAAAAATTTAAAACTCTAATTTTTTCCTAAATTTATTTTTCGCTGCGTTTTCCAAACCTGTTTTTCCTAATAAGGTTGTAACACCCCTAACCTATAACCATCACCGGAACAGGGTTACGAAACATTACCAAATTAACAAATCAGACAGACAGAAATTTCAAACATTTTATATCATTTAGCATTCATGTAAAAACCAACTGAAAACATACATAATGTCCCTACAACGAGCCTTTGATGCCCAAAATATAACTTAGAAACAAATCGGGACTAAATTGGAATTTCAGAGAATTTTTCAGAAACTTAAAAACATTTCAAAACTGCAAGGGTCACACGGTCGTGTAGCCAGGCCGTGTGACTCACACGGCCAAGAGACACGCCCGTGTGGGAATTCAAAATAACGACACACGACTGTGTCCCAGTCCATGTCTATACCCGTGTAACTCTCTAACTTGTGCCATATGCTCTTGTGTTAGGCTGTGTGAGCATAATGACTTGTACTTTTAAAAGATACAGGGGACACACGGCCGTGTAACCTAGCCATGTGTCATACACGGCTGAGACACATGCCCCTGTCTCTGCCCGTGTGGACGAAAATAGCCAATTTTCCAAGCCATATTTCTCACCCAAATTGGTACCAACCTAAACACAACAATTATTTTAAATTCCATGTACATGTAACATCGATACCATGCATCCATATATCATATATAAACCATTTCCATGTAATTTATGTAAATACCTGTACTAATTCGTATCGAACTCATATAAACTCGTAACAGAACTGTGCCCATTGAACCATTTAGAATATCGTTAGATACGCGGGTAGTACACTCGAGGTGTACTGAACTGTAATCTGTCAATTCCTGTACATGTATGCTCATAAGAGCTATAAACGGTAAGCTCTTCCAAGCTGAATAACTGCAAGCTCATACGAGCTGAGTATCAATAAGCTCATAAAAGCTGAAATCGATAACTCTAATGACATGTCATTTGTATCCTACAAATTCTAAGGTTCTAACAGGGCTCGATAGTCGTTGTATGTCGTCTGATATGCAATCAGTATTCATTCATGGAAATTAATCAATTCACAAACATATAATTCAATTTAAAACATATAAATATACGATTTAATTAAACAAACTTACCTCGACGAGTTTACGTAGTTTCGAAGGCGATTAATCCAAGATTTTCTCTTTGCTTCGATCTAACTCTATACGAGGTTTAATCAGATCTATACTAATGAGTTCAACTCAATTCAATACAAGTCCCATTCAATTTAGTCCAACACAATTTTGGAAAAATTACCATTTTTACCATATATTTTTAATTCTTTGCAATTTAGTCCCTAGGCTCGAAAAATGAAATTCATTCAATTTTATCCCTACCCAAGCCTAGTCGAACTATTAACATGCTTATAACATCCCATATATTTCACAATTTCACACTTTTACCACACAATTTATTACATTTCTCAATTCAATCCCTAATTGATAATTTCAACAAAAATTCCTTTACAAAAATTGTTTATCTAACAACAACCATTCTTTTTCTACCATTAAACTTCAAAATCCTAACATATTCATCATTGGAAAAACTCAAATAATTCAATGGTTTAGCAAATTATTCCTCGGGCTAGCTAGATTAAGCTACAACAGTCTCGGAAACAAAGAAATCATTAAAAACAGAACGAAAAATACTCACATGCAAGCATAATAGGGATCGCTGAATGAAGCTTCATCCATAGCTTTTTTTTTTTTTGAAATTTTGGTTGAAGAAGAAAAATAAAGATGAAAGCTTTAATGTTTTGTTTATTTTATCATTTATTACCTATTTACCAAATTAACCTTTAAAACATTTAATAATTACACTAATGTCAAGCCATGCACATCCACTATCACATTTAATGGTCTAATTACCATATAAGAACTTCCACTTTAAAGTTTTATAGCTATTTAATACCTTTAGCTATTAGAACTCAACTTTTTCACTTTACGCGATTTAGTCCTTTTTATCAAATTGAACATGTAAATAGTAAAATTTCTTAACAAAATTTTTATACGGTAATACTATCATGCTGTAGATCATAAAATAATATTAAAATAAAGTTTTCAACCTCGAATTTGTGGTCCCGAAACTACTGTTCCGATTTCACTAAAAACGGGCTGTTACAACTCTCCCCCTAAAGAGATTTTCGTCTCCGAAAATCTTACCAGAAAAGAGGTTTGGATATTGCTTTCTCATAGCTTCATCAAGTTCCTAGGTGGCTTCCTTTAGTCTGTGACGTTGCCAGAGAACTTTTACTAAAGCTATGTTTTTATTTCTTAATTCTTTTACTTCTCGTGCTAGAATTCTGATCGGTTCTTCATTGTATGTCATATCAGGCTGAATCTCAACATCTGTTGGAGAGATAACATGTGAAGGGTCAGATCGATATCGTCGTAACATAGACACATGAAAGACATCATGAAACCTTTCAAGCTCTGACAATAAACCTAATCGGTACGCAACAGGTCCGATTCTTTCAGTAATCTCATATGGTTCGATAAATCGCGGACTCAACTTCCTTTGAGACCAAACAGAAGAATTTTTTTCCAGGGTGATACTTTCAAAAATACTCTGTCACCAACTTGGAATTCCATATCTTTACATTTAAGATCTACATACGATTTTTGACGATTTGAAGTTGCTTTCAAACTATCTCGAACCACTTTCACTTTTTCCTCAGTCTCGTGAATCAAATCAACCCCGTGTATCTGTTTCTCACCAATTTCAGTCCAGTATAACAGAGTTCAACATTTACGACCATATAGAGCTTCATACAATGCCATCTTTATGCTTGACTGAAAACTATTATTACACGCAAATTCAACCAACGATAAATATTTCTCCCAATTGCCTTCGAATTCTAAAACACAAAAACGAAGCATATCTTCGAAAACTTGAATCTCTCTCGGATTGACCATCGAGTCCTATCTAAAATTCTGAATCAGAAGTCGATACACACTGTATTCATTTAGCCTGCAATTCATTATCACCTTTCTGAGCTTTGTAGTAGAAATATCAGTTTAGCTTTTAACTTAGTTAAGATTGAGCCATCATCAGACAATGTCAATCATGTATTCATCGCTCACAAAGTAAACAAAGATTTTCTACTCAGAGTATCTGCAACTACATTTGCTTTTCCCGGATGATAATCAATAATTAAGTCATAATCTTTCAACAGTTCAAGCCATCTACGTTGTCTCAGATTCAGATCTTTCTATGGCATTAGATACTTTAAACTCTTGTGATCGGTATATATGTGACATTTTTCACTGAACAAATGGTGTTGCCAAATTTTCAACGCAAACACAATAACGACCAACTCTAAGTCATGTGTCGGGTAATTCTTTTCATATGGCTTTAACTATCTGGAAGCATAAGCTATCACTTTGCCTTCTTGCATTAAAACACAACCCAAACCATTCAATGACGCATCACTGAAAATCACAAATTCTTTACCCGGCTCAGGCTGAACTAGAACTGGTGCTGCGATTAATAATGCTTTCAACTGGTTAAAACTTTGCTGACATTTATCAGACCATTCAAATTTCACATCTTTCTGTAATAATCGCGTCATCGGTGTAGCTATCATTGAGAACCATTTTACAAACCTCCGGTAATAACTAGCTAATCCCAGAAAACTTCTGACTTCAGATAAGTTTCCTTGTGGTTTCTAGTCAACAACTACTGAAATCTTACTCGGATCAACTCTGATGCCTTTAGCCAATACTATGTGTCCCGAAAACCCAACTTCTCAAAGCCAGAAGTCGCATTTGCTAAATTTAGCAAACAGTTGTTTATCTCGCAAAGTTTGCAACACAATTCTCAAATGCACGGCATGTTCAGACTCGTCTCGGGAATATATCAAAAAATCATCAATAAATACTATAACAAATCTATCTAAATACGGTCTAAAGATTCTATTCATCAAATCCATAAATACTGCAGGTGCATTAGTTAATCCAAACGACATCACAAGAAATTCATAATGTCCGTACCTGATTCTGAATGCAATTTTTGGCACATCTGAATCTTTCTCTCGTAGTTGGTAATATCCAGAAAGAAGATCAATCTTCGAGAACACTATGGCACCTTTTAACTGATTAAACAAATAGCCAATGCGGGGCAGCGAATATTTATTCTTGATTGTAACTTTGTTGAGTTGATGGTAATCAATGTATAATCTCATTGATCTGTCCTTTTTCTTAACAAACAGAACCGGTGCACCCAACGGTGAAAACTTAGGGCGAGCAAAACCCCTAACAGTCAACTCTTTCAACTATGCTTTCAACTCTTTCAACTCTTTAGGAGCCATTCTGTATGGTGTTATCGATATCAGTGTTGTCCCGATATAAGTTCTATAGCAAATTTGACCTTTCTGATCGGTGATAATCAAGTAATTCCTCTGGAAACACATCGGAATACTCGCAAACCACTGACATTGATTCAAGCTTCAATTTAGACACTTGAATATCCAGTACATATGCAAGGTAAGCATTGCAACCTTTTATCACATATTTTTACGCTGACATAGCCGATATCACAATAGGCAACCTGCTCGAATTTTCTGATTCAATACGAAGAGTTTTACCTTTCTGACATTTTAATACGATAAGCTTTCATTTACAGTTTACAACAGCATCATACAGAGTTAGCCAATCCATGCCCAAAATCACATCAAATTTATCAAACGGTAATAAATCAAATCAGCCGAAAAACTGTAACCCTAAGTCATTAAAAGACATTTCTTGCAAACTTTATCAACTAGAACATACTGACCTAAGGAGTTTGATACTTTAACCACGAATTCAGTGGACTCAACAGGTAAATTCTTACTAGACACTAAATGCGTACAAACATATGAATGGGTCAATCCAGGATCAATCAAAGCAGTTACATTAGTATTATAGAGAGAAAAAGTACCGGTAATAACATCTAGCGTAAAAGCATATTTGCGTGCACGAATAGCATAAGCTCTAGCTGGTGCCCGAGCCTCAGATCTTATGGTAGATTTTTTCGTTACACCACGACTACCACTCATATTTTCAGGATTAAAAGGTGGTCTACCTCTCACAGTAATAGTTCTCGGCGTCGTGGTCTGAGCTTTCTCTTTCTTAGACTTCTCAGGGCAATCTCTAATATAATGGTCGAAGGAACCACATCTGAAACATGCTTCGCTTTTCATTCGACACTTACCATAATGTGGCCTATTACAGTACTTGCAATAGGGTTTAGTGTTTCTAACACTACCCACACTCACTACAAAGGTAGTTTGAGGTTTAGGACTGAAGCGTCTCGTATCTCTATCTATATTAGAATGTCTCACAAAAACAGTAGAACGGTAGTAATGTTCTTTAGATTTCTTCAATGTTGATTGTTGTGACTTTCCCGTAAATCTATTTCTCGAACCTTTAGCTTCAAATTTAGTGTCTCTTTTCTCTTTACTCAGCTCTTTGGCTTTATGTGCCTGATCAACCAGTACAAAAAATTCTTTCAACTTAAGAATTTCGACTAATAACTTTATATCTTCATTTAATCCATATTCAAACCGTTTACACATTGCAATCTCAGTCGGAATGCACTCTCGAGCATATTTACTTAATCGAAAAAATTCTCGTTCATATTCAGAGACTGACATATGGCCCTACTTGAGCTCCAGAAATTCTTTACGTTTCTGGTCCAGAAACCTTTGACTAATATATTTCTTACAAAACTCAAATTGGAAAATTTCCCAAGTGATCCTCTTTCTCGGCACTATAGAAGTTAATGTATTCCACCACTCGTAAGCTGAATCTTTTAGTAGAGATACTACACAGTTCACACATTCAGTCAGTGAACAGGATAGCTCGTCAAAAACCTTGATGGTATTCTCTAACCAGAATTCAGCTCTCTCGGGATCATCTTCAGCAATTGCTCAAAATTTTTCAGCCCCATACTTACTAATCTTATCAATAAGAGGCTTACTAATTCGGATTGGTTTTGTACATTGAGGAATAACGGGAGCTGATTGGGGAACATGAGTGGGTGGAGGTTGTTGAGTAGCCGGGTTCGTCCGTACAAACTCGATGAATCATTCATTCATCATCTGGAAGAAGGCTTTCTTAGCCTCTCCTCTCTGGCCCTCAGATATGGGCCTAACATTGCTCGAAGCTACCTCGTGAATAGGGGCTTAAGCGTTACTCTCTACTTCATCAGAATCAGCTCGGTTGGATGACATTGCTATATGAAAACATGTTTTAAAATGGTTAGAAGATATCACACTATCACAGGTTATATAATGACATGTATAGCTAGACTTATATACGCTACGTTAGTCCGAGAATCAACTAAACTGTAGCTCTGATACCAATAAATGTAACACCCTAACCCGTATGCATCACCAGAACAGGGTTACGGAGCATTACCAGATTTACAGATCAGACATACAGAAATTTCAAACATTTTATATCATTTAGCATTCATATCAAAAACCAACTGAAAACATGCATAATGTCCCTACAACAAGCCTTTGAAACCCAAAATATAACTTAGAAACAAATCGGTACTAAATTAGAATTTCAAAAAAAAATTCAAATATTTATAAAATTTTTAAAACTGTAGGGATCACATGGCTATGTGGCCAGGTCGTGCGACTCACACGGCCAAGAGACACGCCTGTGTCTTAGGTCGTGTGAGCATTCAAAATAAATACACACGACCGTGTCTCAGCCCATGTCCGTACCCGTGTAACTCTTTGACTTATGCCACACGGCCAAGCCATGTCACTTGGTGAGCATACAGACTTGTACTTTTAAAAGATACAAAGGACACATGGCTATGTCACCTGGTTGTGTGTCACACACGGCTGAGACACACGCTCATGTCTCTGCCCGTATGGACGAAAATAGGTCATATTTCAAGCCATATTTCTCACCCAAATTAGTACCAACCTAAACACAACAATTATTTTAAATTTTATGTACATGTAACATCTATACCATGTATCCGTATATCATATATAAACCATGTCCATGTAATTCATGTAAATACTTGTACTAGTTCGTATCAAACTCATATAAACTCGTAACAGAACTGTGCCCATTGAGCCATTTAGAATATCGTTAGATACGCAGATAGTAGACACGAGGTGTACTGAACTGTAATTCGACAATTCCTGTACATGTATGTTCATACGAGCTATAAACGGTAACCTCATCCGAGCTGAATAAGGGTAAGCTCATACAAGCTAAGATCGATAAGCTCATAAGAGCTGAAATCGATAACTCTAATGACATGTCATTTGTATCCTACGAATTCCTAAGGTTCAAACGGGGCTGTTAAAAAGGTTATCTTCCCAACCACCTACTTATAGACCGAAATGATCTATATCGACCAAAGGTGAACCCCGACAACCACAATCCCGCCTGAAAGCTGAACCTAGAAAGAATCTAACGTATAACCGTCAATCACCCCAGTGTGGAACATATTCTAACTGGTATATGCACTGATGAATTGTATATTGTATCATTTAAGAAAATAAATGTTCTTTTGAATCTTTTGATTATTGTACCATTAAACCCTAATCAAAATAGAAATTTACTTTGATTATTTTTACATAGCATAGCAATAAGATTTGATTTGAAAAGAAATATAAAATGTTTTTGTTCAAAATTCACATGAAGAAATATCAATTTTAGTTTGGATTAACAATGGCTAACAAATCTCATGAAGACATATACTATAATGTTTAATTTCAATGTGGACATGACGACATTGTATGGCCCGAGTTCTTACACCACTTGCATTACCTCTGTTGGTTTGAGCACTCTCAAATATCCATGTTGTCGTGTATTCCAATCAAGCACAATTGACCTTTTAGTTTGTGACTCAATTCTCTATCAGGTAACAACTTAAATGGAGCAAGCAATATAGGCGGTCACTTATATTTATCTGAGACTGGTGGGAATACATGTCTCCACACGTTGTACAAGTTTTTTAATTTGTACACTTTGTCGACAAAGCTCATGGGATCCAAATGGAGATTCATACAACCTGCAATTGCATGAATGCATGAAAAATAAAGTGCGTCAAATATCCTATAGTCGTAAATCCTATGTTTCAGGTGTACCCGGTACACTTCCCCGATAATACCTCGATTCGGCTTGTCAAACTTCGTCACTCGAAACCATAGGTCGTCATATGAGTGGCAAACTATGTGCATACAGTTGGCTCTTGTCTTACCATTATTAATTTGTTTCAGTACCGTCAAGCACCATACATGACCTCGCTGCAATTGCCAGATATAACTCACAGCTCGCTTTGGGAACAGTTCCGCCAAATGAAAGTATGTCTCTTTCACAACCGAGGTTATCGGCAAATGATGCATTCCGCTAGGTTCTAGGTCATATGGACATATCGTAGCCCACCGTCATATACTTGTGTCCACTATTTGAATGGTATGTTAGTGAGATATGCTGCCCCTGCCGAGTTAGTTGACCGTAATATTTCTAACATCTGGTGAAAACGGCCATTCATGATCTTGTACCTTGTCAATATAAATGCATAGCGACGATTACATACCAAAAATATAAAAATACAAATGAAATATTACAAACCAAATAATATTGGTGGCGGTTAAGTACCTATGTTGGTCACTTACCATCACTCAGTGGTAGACCATTATTGCTGGTAGTAGTTGGACACAACATGCCTTAGACAGTACCGATGGTGTGTGTCCCAAAGGTTTCCCTGTTGTTTAATTGCAGATAGTATTCCAATTCCCCAATCTGAAATGACGCATATATCAGGTTGGGGGCAGACATGCCTCCTCAACCTAGACACAAAGAAATCCCAATCGTCTGTTTTCTCTCCTTGTGTTATTGCAAACGCAATTGGAAGGATCTTCCGATTACCATATTGTGACACAGCCAACAACAGTCGATGGGTATATCTACCATACATAAGGTATCGTCTATTTGTACCAACGACTTGCAGTACTAGAATGTATCCCGGTTTTGCTTGAAGGTCCAAAACAAATGCTTGAACACTCGGCACCAATAGAGCAAGTGATCGTTGTAGTATGCGGGACTCGTTTCAAGATTTGTTATGCAACCTGGTACGTACCTCTCTAGCACCTAACACCACTGCCATGCCTCGTTGTACAATACGTCCCACCTACTGTTCATCTTCTCCAAGGCCTTCTGCTTTGCTATCTACGCCTTGCGGTACGAAGGCGTGTAATTGAATTGACTACGAATATTGGCAATTAAATCCAACAAAACAGTTCTCAGATCAGCTTTCACTATTAGTACTATTAGGCCCACGATCATATCTGAATCCAACTTCAGATGATCCCGTGAAACACCTACAACTCCACGAGAACGTTAAATTAATTAGAAATAACCCTAAACCTTAATAACCCAGTGATACTATACCAGAGGCAACACATGCATACGGATCAGTGAACTTTTTTATCGTCTATAACCCCTTCTTCTTCTTAACAAAAGCCGTGATTTTCCATGAGCAACTATCATCTTGCATTATACACTTCCCCTCAAACTTTTCAAATTTGGATTTAACCACATAGAAGTTAACCATGTTCTTGATTTTGTATTGGTTCAATGCAGCGAGAAAACCATATTTACTGGAAAACTCGTTGCCCACTTCTAAATCACTCGAATCTAATGATGTACTTTTATGGCCAAGCCTCCTGTGTGGTAGTTCTGCAAACTCCAACGCATCCTTTGCTGAAAGATTGATATTATGCATGTAGGCTGACGGTGAGTACACCGTGAATCGTAAATTTTCTTCTTCTTCATTTTCACTCCTTTCACCGTCATTAAGTTCAGTTGGAATAGGCTTCGGTTCAGAAAATAATGCAACTTTTGAACCTTGACATCGGGCCCCTAGGATAGATCCACATCGGATTCATTGACATCTTCGTTCTTCGACCCATCAACATCTGCCACGTAGAAGTCCCCTCGCAGGTGGACGTTGTATGGAGTACATCATCTCTTCTCGTGTACGTTTCAGAACGTCCAAAATCACATGTTGATTGCCAACCATTGGAAGATGATGTCGTTTCCTAGTAAGTATTCCTAGCGTTGAACATCGACCCACTAAGGTGCATTCCCATCCACTAATTAAGTGTCGTACATGGGTCGTGTATTCCGTTCTACCACCAAAACCTAATGGTTTGGTGTTTTACCTCCCGCGATTGAAATCTAGGGCTGAGACAGATGAGTGGCTTCCCATTGATGATTCCTGGATATCATAATGGGAACTTTCTAACAAAGTAGATGTCCTATTGACATTTTCAACCGTTCTCGCCTCTTGAACAGGAAGAGGTGTTGAAGTCGCAAGTCCTTCATCTGGTCTTAAAAATTCCACATATAACTTAAGAAACAGTGATCCACTTTCGAGGTGCGTCTGCACCATCGTCTCTAAGCCCCGAGCACCTTTGATATCAAATGAGTCATATCTCACGAGATTGGCCGAAACACAAAATAAATACATAATAGATGAAACTCTCATTGTTATAGATCCGAAGATTTTTCTTTTGCCTAATTCTTTTACGAAGTTCTGTCAACTCTATGTTCTGGTTAAAATCCAATTGCGCTGTGTTCTCCGATAAAAAATCACGTCGTTCTCGGTATCATGGACCTCACCGTCGCAATAAATAATATCACTAATTCGTCCAATCGTTTTCAACCAATTTATTTATCGAGAGAAATTTGAAACACGAAAAATTAACACGAAAAATCAAAACATTATGCAATAAATATAATGCTTCATATAAATATTAACATGAAAAATAAACTTATACCTTCAACCCCAACTTCTATTCTTCTGAACTTCTTTAATTTCTATTGCTCCAACTTATGCCACCAAATGCTAAAATATGGGTCATTTATAGCCTAAGGGATAGCATTCCACTCCTTTCTGTAAAATGCCTCGGATAGTGGGGGTTGATATTTGTAGAGGAAAAATGCTCCAAGCAGGACGCACTATTAGAAGCAGTATTGAAAAGGGCGTCCAGCCAGAAGCGTTTTCAGTACTTTTGCTGACAGTGCATCTTGCTTGGAGTGTTTTTCCTCTACAAACCTCAACCCCCACTATTCGGGGTATTTTTCACAAACCTCATCTTAAGAATTTCAGGATATTTTTTCAGAACCATCTCTTCAAATTTATTTTCTCAGAAGCAACAGTACTGAAAAGGGCGTCTAGTTGAAAGCGTTTTCAATACTTTTATTGATTGTGCATCCTACTTAGAGCGTTTTTTCTCTCCAAAACTCAACCCATATCGTCAAAATTACTTTTTCAGAGCCCATCCCCACAAAATTATTTTTTCAGAACCCATCCTGTACAAATTATTTTTTAGAACCCCTAAAAATTAAATAAAACCCTAAACACTTAAAAACTAAAAAAAACCTTAAACCCTAATTGGTACTGAGAAAACACGAGTAAAAGCGCGCTGATGTGGGTGCGTTTTACTGGTCATCAGGGAAAAAAGCGTTGAGCTAGATACGCTTTTCTGCATTTCTCTTGAAAATGACGCCAACTCAGTGCATTTTAGAGATATCGATCCTTTCCAGTAATTTTTTAACAAAACAGCCCATTTCTGTAATTTATTTGGCCTTTTCTGATCATTTAATCAACTAAAGTATACATTTTCTTAATAAAATTGTTTAAAATTTTTTATCACCTTATCAATAATTTTCAAAAAAAATTATATAAATAACCTAAAAAATTATATAAATAAATTATATAACAATAACAATAATAATAATTTAGAAAACTCCAACTCACTTTTTTTTTTGTCTTTCTCTATATCATTAAAAGGAAATCTGTTCCATTGAAAATCTCATAACAGTTAACCAGATCGGAAGAACTAGGTGACGGGTGATTATGGCGACGTCGTCGTTTAACAAGATCGAGAGGGCCCACCAGATGTATCGAGAAGGGAGGTATGAAGAAGCCCTTGTTTACTACACGGAGGCGTTGGCGGTTGCTAGGACCAAGCCTCAAAAGATCGCTTTGCACAGTAATAGAGCTGCTTGTTACTTGAAATTACATCATTTCAAAAAGGTTTTCCCTATTTTTGTCAATTGCCTATGATTTCGCTTCTTGGGTTTTTTTATTCAGTAGTTTTTTTGAAATAATCTTGGTTCTGATTGAAGTATTCGGACCTCGGGATCACCGAGAATTTCTTTTTTCATGGGCAGAAGTTGATTTTGTGAGAGTTTTTCCAATCTTATTTTGATGGATGAATATGAAAACAACAAATCAATTTTAATTCTTGTTTCATGTTTCATTTGGGATATTATGTATTATAATTTCAATGCTTTTGGATATATGTATGTATATATATATGGGTTTGTATTTGATTTTGTATAAATTTATAAACTAAAATCATTGTCATGATGTCGTAGTATTAATTGATACACATTGCAATTATATATGATTCGTCATTGTATAAATTCATTGCCACATGTTTATTCTTTTTACCTATTTATTTTTGTACTATATCTTAAGGTCATATGTTGTCCTTTCAACATTGCATTTCTGATGTGGGATTGAGGCACCCTTTCTACCTTCTTCCTTTAGAGGGTTTGCATAACTTAAGATGATGTGGTAAGACTAGTTATGAACAAATTATGTTTGCTCCTATGTTTTTTCCTTTTATATGTGTGGCATCATAGTTTATCCGTTTTACTTCAATGCATGGAAAATGTTGTCTGCAAACTGATGTTAGTAATTCAACCTTAGGCAGCAGAAGAATGTACCTCTGTTCTTGAGCTTGACCACAAGCATACTGGAGCTTTGATGTTGCGAGCGCAAACACTAGTCACGTTAAAGGAGTACAATTCAGCTCTCTTTGATGTCAACCAGCTCATAGAGTTGAATCCCTCTTCGGAAGTTTATTATGACCTTCAAGCTCGCTTGAGGACGCAAGTGGTACATCCTCTCATCACTGTTTGGTTGTAAATCTTTCTCAACTATTTTGTGTGGCGTCTTGTTTGTTATTGCAGTTCTTTTTCGTATCATTTCACATAGACTCTGCCATTATTTGCTCTTGGCGAATATAAAATCAATTGTTTGTTCATCGTCATTTCAAACGCTATTGCTTCATTTGGTTCCAATAGGTCTGTTTTAAGTTGACATGTATTTGATCTTTAGATTTTGTTTTCTTTGTTTAAGGGAAGGCTCTTGCTCCAATACCCGAGTCTGAAGCAGAGTTGGAAGAAGAGGAAGAACATGGGGAACCCTATGCAGTGGAGGAAGGAGAGGAACAAGATGATGCAAAGGAAGATATCGTACGGCCAGCTGTTCGGGAAGATCAGAATGCTCAGCCTAATGAGGATCTGGTAAAAGAAACAATGATTTTCCCCAATGCTAAAGGATCTGCTGAGCAGGAAGTAGTTGCCACACCTCAAGGACCAAATGAAAAATATTCCAAAGGACACGACAAGATACCTAAACCCAAGGGACACTCAGAACAGAAGAGTGTGGCTCAAAGAACTGTAGTTGCTGCTCCTATAGAACAGGGCATCAAAGATTCCAAAGGATGGCAAGCAATCCCCAAACCGAAGGACACTCGGCTTTGGACTATGCACGGTGGGATAAAGTTGAAGATGACTCTAGTGATGATGATGATGACGACAGTGAAGAGGAGTCTCAGCCTCAATACCGGTTCCGGGTAAGAACTGTTGGCGTTCAACCGGTGAAGTGAAACGGGATGAGGTAAATAGATTGATATGAATGAATCTTCCAAATCCTGAACTTTTTCGTAAAGTGGTGGTGATTGATCTATGATGTACATCTAAAGCTAGGGAACCATATTTTACAGTTGTCTCCCTGCTTTGAATTCCTCCATTGAAAAATTTCAGGTTGCGTTGGATATGTAGGAAATGGCTGCACATATTTATATCATAGTTGTCGTCGTCTTCGTCTTTTTTCTCCTTTCCTGGAAAGTTAATACAAAATCTGTATCTTATTTGTTTGTATAGTTGGTACTGAATATCTAAAATTCTTTGTTATATGATATGTATTTGATTACTATCTGTCACTAACCATTGAATCTATTGGCATCGCATTTAATAAACAATTCCTTTTCATTTTCATATATACGCCACGCTTATTTATATCATTCATATTTTGCAGTATATCTTATTTAACATTTGCCATTCTAATTTTGATTTGATTGTAGAATACGATAATTTCCATAAAAGCCGATATAATGATTTTATATATTTATTCATTTTCATAGTTTATTGCAATGGAGCGAAGTTTTATTTTTTAAAAATTAAAATAAATTAAATAATCAATTCAAGTTAATTAATTAATTAATTTCGTAACACCCCAAACCTAGCCTAGACATTATGGCCGTATCCGAAAGTGTTACGAAGAAACATTATAAATCCAACTTCCTTTTTATTTGAAATTATCGTAAACGGTTGTTACTTAGTAAGCCTAATTTGTTTAGAAAACGTGTGGATATACTTATTTAAATTAAAATAGTTGTTTGTTTACATCTTTCAATTAAAATTGAATATTTTGCAGCGGAGTTTCTTAAAATGTTATATTTTGGTAAATTAATTTTTCTTCCTTGAAAACCGTTATTTTCAGACAAATTGTCGTTTTCATAAAAATCGTTTAATCAATCGTTATGCTAAACAAAAAACCGAAATAAAAGTTCGTAACCAAAAACAGTCCCAAAAGTCCGGAGAGTCCAAATTATGCAAAACTTTCAAAACCGAAATTTAAGTAAGCCAAATTAAAGTAAAAATAGTTTTATGGTAATGTGGACACAACCGAACTCTTGTTGCACCGACCCGCCTAAGTCTGAGGGTTACTTGAAATTTTCAGATAGATAGAGAGTGAGTTTTGATAACTTAGTGTGTAACGCATATATAAACATAAATTCAGATTCAATCTCATGGCAGAACATATATAAACGTAAATCTTTTGCACAATCAGAATTATAACAGAATCACACAAATACAAACATGCAAAATCCTACCCCATTCCTCTACACACCAACTCCGACCATCACAACACACCACATGGGGCATAAAACACCCACCCAGCCCTACACACCGCATAGTGTTCATACGACACTTTTCAGAATAGTCGCAGCTTTGCTACCAGTATATTGGCGAAATATCGCCTTACATAGAATACTTCCTCCTCATAATACATTAACACGCCCTATAGCCAGATACAGATAGAACATCAGATAAAATAAAATAACAGATACCAGAGCGTATATCACATGCATGCCCGTATAACAAATACTAAACATGCTCATACATAACATAACAGATCATACATACCATACTACACAATACTCATGTAGATATTATTTACGTCAATTTCAATCTAACAGAGTGATAGATTTCATGCTTTAAGGCTTATACCTGACATGCCGACCCTACGGAAGGTCCACAGTTGACTGGGACGATATATACAACCCTAGGGAAAAATTCTAAAATTTGGGCCCACACGCCCAAAATGGCCTAGCCCGTGAGTCACATACGGCCTCGCACACGGCCTACCACACAACTGTGTGGCGTCGACAAGCCCCAATTTCAGCTTTCGCCGATTGTCGATTTTCGAGTTTCTCGTTACACACTTGGTATTTTTCTGATGCTGATGCAACACAAATAATCCCAAAATCTAAATTGATAATTAACGTAACCAATTTAAATGACAATTCGTGGAAACGTAACTAATAACAACCCCCAATCAAACTAAAATAACCCTTCATAACACAACCACACACTTACTGATGAACGAGCCGCCAGTACGCAAATTCTAAAGTGTTGGAGGATCGTCCACTGCCTCTTGCTCTACTCCTAAAATGAATCAAAATTTATACAAGGTCACTAATTTGATTAAACACAATCCAATGACCAACACCTCTAGAAAAACGTATAGTATACTAAACTTAAATACTTACCCTTGAATTGCAATCAAAGAATCAACCTACGGCTTTAAAAATTAACAACAACCCACGCTAAAAGAAATTTCCCAAACAAAAATTGAAGGAATGGAGAAGAAGATGAAAGCAAGAAAACTCAATTTTGAAATTGGGGTCTGCGACGTAACTAGGGAAAATGGATTTAATTAATCTTTTTCTTTTTTAAACAAGATGGATAAACCCAAAGTAATTTAAATACTTAATTTATTTGTTTATTTCAAAACAAACTCAAGAGACACAACATTTAAAATAACCACTTGAATTATTATTAATATATATATTTTTAACAAATTCATTTAAAAACACTTTAAAATTATTTAAGATAGGGATTGAACTGAGAATCAAACTCAAGACCTTAGACACAAAATTAAGATACTTAACCACTAATACATATATTTAATTATAATGAAATTTATAATACAGACTTTAATAAAGCAGAACGTTTATTCTTTTAAAGCTCAAACATAAAAACCAAATTATTTGAGCTAATATAATTATGGTAATGTTTGGAAAATTATTTAATAATTGTATTTGGGTAATATAAAAAAAATTAGATATAAGTGCAATTGTTTGTAATTACAAATGTGTGGCATGTTTGCTTAATCATTGTAATTCATGGATCTTAATGGATTGAGTGTAATAAGAAAAGCTCAATTACGCTCTCCCTATTATTAGGGGTTGAGAATTGAGGGTAATTATACGATTAATTACGATTAAATACACTTAAATATAAGTATCTTATGACTTTCCAAACACGTATACATTACTTAAGTTTTGACAAGGGTAAATTACAGTAGAGATCACCCAACTATGGTTTTTTTTTTTGTTTGGTCATCCAACTATGAAAAGTTACAAAATAGTTGCCCAACTCTTTTTTGGTTGCTCAACTATGAAAAGTTACAAAATGGTCATCCAACTATTCAATTTTTGTCTTTTTTGATAACCGGAAGGCTAACATAAAAATAAAAACACCCAAAAATCCAAGATAATTGGGTGACCAAAAAAGACAAAATTAAATAATTGAGTGACCTTTTTATAACTTTTCATAGTTAGATGACTAAAAAAAATTTATTAATAATTGAGTGATTATTTTAATAAATTTCTCATATTATAAAGACTACATTATTCTTGCATGAACACTTATGTTATAAAGCCTATTCCACACTTAATAAAATCATTTTAATAAAGTGTAAAATATAAACTTTATATTATTTTTTCTAATTGGCGTGAAATAATACTGATATAAAGATTATAAAAAAGGATTTTGAAGGACACTTCGTATAACCCAACTGCAAATTATGCTTATAAAAGTTAATATAATTGAAAGATACAAAGTTAGTTTGTGATTTTTTTTCTTATATATATATAAAAGCAGGGCGTATCGAAAGATTTATCTAAAATAAAAATGTTTTCATTTAAGTTGTTTATATTTTATAAAATTTTAAATTTATAATGATAAAATTACATTTTAGCCCTTCCAAAAATGATAAAAAATTAATTTAATCTTTTAAAAATTATAAAAATTTAATTCAAAATTTTTTTTTAAGTTTTCCATATACTTACTTTAATTCAAAAAATATTTTAAGTTTTCACCAGATTTTATACTATCATAAAAATATATAATTTAATTCAAAAAAAAAAAAAAGCTTTACCCCTGCCCCTAAATCCATATAAACAATCTTAAGTTTTCCATATACTTACTTTTGTGGTTGTTTGACCATGTCTTTATGTAACTCTAAGAAGGTGACCTGAAATTTACAAAACTAAAAACATATTTTTTCATCAATTCAAATAGCTAGTGAGTTATATATTTTATGGTCTACGCACTGTGTTGTCACTTGTCACAATTTAGATCCTTTTAACCTTGTTTCAATATATTTTCCCTACCTTTTTAACAGCTAGATGAAATGGTTGATGTTGGGTACCTATGACCAATCAGTCCTTAAAGCCCATCCTAACAAGGGTATTATTAAGATCACTTATTTACTTTTTTTTTCTTTTTCTTGTATGACTTTATATTGTTCAAACTCTTCCTTTTACTTAAAATATTCATGTACAAAACTTATGTCTAACACATGAATATGGGATATTACTTCCAAAGGCCTTCCGGGTACATGGAAAAACTTATGATACAAGTATGGGCCCAAATTTCAAGCCAATAATATATTGGGTTTAACCTTTCATAAGTCCATTTGACAAGCTAAAAGAATCACAAAACTTGAAGTAAATTTAATAGCTTAATTTCATCGAAGTTACTAATTTTCAAGCTCTAAAGATCAATTGACTTGCAAATAGTTTTTAGATGGGATCCATGAATTTATGAGTTGAGATGTTTTTATACCATTCAAAGAGTTATCTCTTAGTTTTGAAACGCACTTTGAATCACCCAATTTCGAGCTCGAGAGTTCAAGTTATGACTATTTTAGTGAAAACTACGCAAGAAAATTTTATTGACTAGATTATTAAGAAAAATCACGAGTTTTAGGCTTTAATTCAAGTTTAAATTATATTGGGTTCGATTGTAAGACTTACTTTCGGTTATATATGAGTCAAATATCATATTTTTTAGGTTTTATATTATTATTTATTTATTTTGAATTATAGGTTATTTTTAAGTACTTTAAGTTGTTTAGGACTTTTATGTTTCTTAGTTAACAAGAAAATTTAGTTCCACTAGAATTACTCATTGTTTAGATTAATTAGAGTTTCATTCTACTTAAGATTTTTATTTTGATGCAATTAGCTACCCTATATAAAGACTAGAGGTGATCATGGGCCGGGCCGACCCGAAATATGGGCTTAAAAATTTGTCCAAGCTCAACCCGAAAGAAAATTTCTATGCCCGAGTCCGGCCCGACCATATTAAATTTTACAACACGAAAATAGCATATTTTACAAAGAAAATAGCATATTAAATTTTAAAAAGTATATTTGATTAAAAATAAAATTATATATTTAATATATAATTCGGGTCGGGCCAAGCTCGGGCCAAAAAAGTTTTACCTGAGGCTAGGCCCGTTTTCTAAACGGGCCTAATTTTTTTGCCCAAACCCATATTTCGGGCCTATATTTTTACCCGAACCCTCTCATTTTTCGGGCGGACCGTCAAGCCGGGCCGAGTAGCCCAACCCATGATCACCTCTAATAAAGACTTCTTCATTATTCACTAAACACACAATCATTGGATAAAGTTTATCAACTCTTTGAGTTTTTTGCAAGATAGCTTTCTTGTGATTTTTAGAAGTTTTTTCTTCTTGGTTTTTCTTAGTGAAGCTGTGAGAATCTCCTCACCTTCCAATTTACTAGGTGATTGGCCTAAGGGGTTGGTTAGAACCAAATGTAAAGCTTATTGGAGATCATCTCTTCAAAGCGTTTCAAAGGGCATTGTCTTTCATATTCTTCCATTCACTCTTTCTTCATCTTCTCTATATCTTTTTAAATCATTGTAACATCCCAAAAATTTTCAACTAGACACGTGGCCCTATTTCGGTAATGTATATAAAGAATCGGTGAGAAAATTTGAAAAATAAGTTAGATAAAGGAATGTTATGAAATAAAATATGATAATTGAGTTAAGATTTAATGAAAATAAATTCAAAAGAGGAAAAGTGATAAAAGGACTAAATAAAAATGCTTGAAATGTTCAAGGATTAAAATGCAAATTTAGTCTGTAATGACCTAATTTCCAGTGCTGTCAAAAAATGCAGTTTCGAAACCTCATTTTCATAAACTGAGTCCATAAATATTAAATAGGTATATTTACAAAGTTAGTGTATAGATATATTGAAATTTGGTTAAGCAATTCAGTCGAATATATGGTTAATTATGGTCTAGGGACTAAATTGTAAAATTTTAATTGCTATAGATTTAATTAGAAAAAAAAGGCTTGGAGACTTAGACAACAATCATCCAAAGGACCAAAATGATAAATAAACCAAATTAAAATAGATGATAGTGGGATTTGATGGTTGATGACATTATGTTTAGTTAATTGGTGATTAAAGCATAATTAAGTATGATTAAATTAATTAAACATGTTTAATTATAAATTAAACCAACTATATAAACTAAAAGAAATTGGAAAAAGATGACTAAGTTATCATCTTCTTCTCAAAGCCATCGCCCACCATGTTAGAAGAGAAAAAAAAAAACACTTTAAAACCTAGCTTGATTGTTTACTAACTTTTCAAGTAAGTTTTTATCCATTTTCTTTTGATTTTTATAGACTTTTTTTTATCATGAGTGCTTAATTTAGCTAACCTATATACGATTTGTTCAACTGGTGATATTTTGATAAGTTTCCCTGATTGAGATTTGATTGAATTAGGCTTGAAATTGATAGGAATTAAGCTTAGATTATGAAAAGGACTAAATTGTAAAATTTAATTATTAGCTTTGTTATATCAAAGATCAAATTGAATAAAATGCAAACATGTTATGAAATTATGGTAGGAATAAAAAGTATATGGTCTCTAATTTATTCTTTCAGTAGGAAAATAATTCTCTCAAATAGAAACTAGTAGAAATTGTAATTCCTAGAAAGTGAAATTTATTCTTAGGAAATAAAATCCCACTAATTTCTAGAAAAATTAAAATATATGAAACTTGTGTGTTAATAGCTCTACTAGTTCCATTATTTATAGGAAGAGATAGAGAATCCTGGTTGAAAAAGAATAGCACAAATAATATTTATTTAATAGAAAACACTCCTCTAGTCTAACTAGGAATAGAGGGGTGGCACACTCTAGGTAATAACACTAGAACTACTGCCCCTCACATGTAATCTGAGGGGTTTTGGATCTCTCCTATATCGGGTGCAATTATATATACTTTCTGAACTTTTGACCCAACACTTTATAATTTAACCCAACTAGATATTTGATTTCTATTTCCAAAAATAAATAGTATTTTATTTAATTAATTTAATTAATCAATTAACTAAATTAATTTGTCAATTAAATAATTTTTCAACCAAATTCTAATTTCGTCAAAGTCATGACAACTTTACTGTAAAATAATCTATGAGGAAATATATTTAAATTTCACATTCAAATGATTCATAATGACTAAAAAATTTAATTTCATTTTCGAACTTCAATTATTTAATTATAATTAATTAAATAATAATTCAAAAATTTTAAATTAATTCTTAAGTCATTTTTATACTTAATTAGTGAGAAAACACATTAATTTGTGAATGCAGCATATTTCTCTAACTTCATCATTTCCATTCATTTATGTTGTTTTGGTTCTACATGCAATTCATTTATGGTTTCAACAAGCTAGTGGAGGGACCAATTGGACATATATAATTAGTGCTCAAATAATTTATAATTTATAATTAAGTTTCAACTTTTTGCCTATTAATTATAAACTTATTTAGTCATGAAGTCATTTGATCTGTCGTATTCACATATGTCAAGTTAGGCTATTTAAATACTTAAAGAGCTTATTCTCGAGTATTTTATAGTGTCTTTTGTTATTTTTCAACACTTTTTGGATTTCATGTTTAATTTTAGTTTTAACCGCATCTTAATGTTTTCCTGATTAAATGACAAACATATGTCATTAAAGACTTAATATTTGAGTTGAACTTGTTTCAAATACTTGGTTAATGCAAAAATAGAAATAAATGATTAATCTGGAGCCAAGGTTGGGACACTGAGGAGTCAATGTCACGACACCAATCCTTCACCATCAACTAGGGAGTTGGACTCATCAAATGAACAATTTCTAAGGTCGCAACATCAAGGAGTTGGTAAAAGTTAGACTTTTGAAGTTGGATTTTGTTTAGATTTGAGTTGGATTTATCTTTTAGAGTTAAATTAGATTTTTAAGTTTAAAGAATAAATTTGATTTAAATTTTATTAGACTTAGGTCTCGTGGATTTGAACTTGAATTTAGACTTCAAGATTATTTTAGAGTTCAGATAAGGATTGTAGAATTAGAAACCTTAATTATAAGGATGCTCTAACCTTAATTTTGCAAAACCATCTCTAGACAGGTATTTGTAAGGATGCTCTAACCTTTCACACGTGTAACCGTACCCCCAAACCTAGATTTTGGTATGAGATAAAGTAATAGTTTTTAGATTTGTTTTAGTATTAATCCTAAAAGTTGAGGCAATAGATAACTTAACGACCTAGTTCAAAATTGATTAATGGCAACTTTACTCATTTAGATTTATATGTGTTGCTTGTTAAGTCAATTATTTTTTAAGAAGTTAAACTTAATAGGGATGAAGTTGAAGTTAATGTTAATAATAACATTACGGAACCTTTTACTTAGTCAGAGGACAAGTTGTGGATATAAATGTTTAGCCATGATATGCTTAGTTTCTTTCATTATATTCCAGGGAAATTGTAGTTGTCAATAGTGAATCCTACCATTTGACCTAAATTCTAATTTCTGTATTCTTAGTTTTTGCCATCCATAAAATGTCCATTTCAAAATTTAGCTAATAACTTTCAAGATACATGATTGGATATATGAAGTGATCTTATTGGGACTAGGAAGAAAAGTATTAAAGTTGCCCACGAGTGGATCCTCAATAAGTTCGGTATTATTTTTAATCGGAGTTTTGTTTTCTAGCTTTGTGGAAAATATTGATGGACTCATACAACATCTTGTAGTACTTAAACAAGAAAATCAAAAGTTTAAGCTAGGCCTCAACAACAAAAAAAAAAAAAAAAGTAAAATGAGATTTTCTTTCTTTCAAACTCACTGTTTAAGTCTTTGGAAATCATTTCTCAAATCTTGATAGATTCTTACAAATGTTTGTATGTCTGGTTGTGAACTTGCATATATTCATGTGTACATATATGTGTATATATCTGAAGACTATGACAGGCATCTGGTTTCCTGCATTTTTGTGTACTACCACTCAAAAGCCAAGGGGCAGATTCTTTTTGTGTGCCCTCTTGTTTATTTCTAACTTTGTTTTCTCTATCTACATTTTCGATAAAATTCAGAAATGATGTAACATTTTTCATTTCGATACATATGAGAAAATCTAAAGAAAATAATGAATTTGATATCATAAACTTTATCCCCCCTATGAGTTGTGGCAATCACTAGCTAAATCTTAATTTAGGATTTTTAACGTTTTCGAAAATTTTCAGTTCAAGAAAGTTCCTTAACTTTGATTAATTTATCACAAAATCTTATTTTGCTGGATTTCCCTACTTTTTTTTAAGCAAATTCTTTTATTAAAACTAATATTGATACACTGATAATAAACTTTTTATTTATTTATTTTACAAACACTCTTAAAAATTGAGATGTGTATTTTTAAAATGCTTATTTTTAATAGAAATTATTTGGTATACTGCCAGCGGAGTTTTTAGATTCCACACATAAACAGGGTCAGGGGTTGAAAAGTATCTTTTAAGGTATATTAAAATATTAAAAAAAAGGCACGTTTCAATTTTTTAATATTGATTGTGGAATAAAAATAGTACACTATCAGTGTACCAAATATCACTCTTTCTTAATATTTTACTATATCTCTACATGATACTTTTTAACCCCTAACATTGCTTGTGGAGTCTAAAAATTTCACTAATAGTGTACAAATATTTTTCCATATTTTTGTTATGCTAACTATTATTAAAAATTTAAAGTTGTAATCCATCTTAAATTAATGAAGGGATAAAACATTGATTTAATTTGCGTTGTTATACATAAGTTTTGATTTTGTTTAATTTTATACATTAAATTTTAATTTGATTCACTTTTCACAAACCACTACTACAATTATTGATATAGCATTATTTTGCAAGCAAAAATAATCATATATAATTATCCAATACAAAAATACATTAATGTATTTATTTATTAAATATGTAGAATTGAATTAAAATAAGAGTTTGATGTATCATAATACATATTGGATCAAAATTTTATGTTTAATATTGAGATTTATCTCATTAATTAAAAGCAGTGGGATTTAGCTTTACAAAATTGAGAATGCTTGTATATAATACTGTACTATTTGAACGTGTTTGAGTTTAAATTATTAAGCAAATTTGTTTGGATTAAAAATAAATAAATATTCTGTCGTATTCTATGTTATTATTGCATGAAAAAGAGATGAAAAGCAAAGCATGACAAATCTTTGAACAAGAATCTTGATCTAGGTTGGCTAAGACAAACAAAAGAAGTGTACTGTGGAATAGAATAGAGAATAACCTTTCTAAAGTAGTTTATGAAAATTTAAAAATAAAAAATAAAAGGAAGAAAAAAATGGTAACAAAATCAGCTAAGATTCAATCCGAGCAACATGCAACAACATGATTGTGTTGGACCATGTTCCCCTTCAAATTCAACAAACGTTTTTATGTTTATGTAAATACAAAGGGAATTATATTGAATGGTCGGGCCGCTCTTCTTTTTTGAAAAACTTGCCCCCAATCCAGGTTTTGCTTGGCTAGAACTTCAAGTTCATGTTGGTTTGACTATGAAATACTATTGATGTGATTGGTTACCAGCGTATCCAGTGATGTCTTAAATAATCAATGTAATCATTATTAAAAGATTTAATATAATTAATAGAAGCATTATTTAATAAGATAAAATATTTTTTTGGTAAAATGTTAACAGAAAATAAGTTTTGTAATTTTATTAAAATAAAATTTTGAACCACTGGTTTGGACCTATCCAAGAGTCGAGTAGCTTAAGTTGGGTCAATTAGCTTGCCTGGCCCAATAGGTCCGACCTAACTTGAGCTGGGCTTAGACAAGGTTTTTTGTACTTCCAGTCGGCCCAGCTTAGCCCGAATTCAATTTAAATAATAAAAATATATTTTTAAATTAAAATTTAATTATAAAATAGATATAAAATAGTAACTAAAAATATATTTTTAATAGTTTATTAATTTTTGAATAGTAAAATGGGCATTTTAAGTGGGTCGATTCAAAAATAGGCTTGGGCTGGAAAAATATTTTGGAATCAGACCTTGACCCATGTACACCTCCTGGTCAGAACATTCAACTGACAAAACGAGGTGTTACCGGAAGGACTGAGCTCAAAGCACAACATCAAGAGAACAAGGTTTCATTTCTAAGTTTAATAGATGGCAGATAGCGAATAGGTCATGTGTAGTGCCCCAGTTCTAGCGGGTACATGATTTGACAAATAGTCCTAAGGTATTATGATTGGTGGAGTGGTATTCGCCCAGGTACATTTTGGTGGCGGATACAATTATGCATTTCAGTTAATGAAAATGCTATGTCAAATGACTATGTCAATTTGAATAAGGTAGTGACCAAGTGGAAGGGTATTGAAAGTGTGAGTTCACGCTAGAAGAATAGTGCGCCTTTAATTGTGGTACTATGCAAGTTATGTTACAAGGTAAGTTGGTTAAGAACCAACTAAATGTGAACTGGAATACAGAAAAGATAAAAGGGCACTCAAGTAGGTTTCTCAAAAGTTGTGAACTTTTAGATAAGGCAATACAGTAAAATGTGACACTTGTTAAGTTCCAGTAGGGACTTATATTATATTAATGGATATTTAAGATTTGGATAAGGGAGTTATCTTCTTCCTTTTTATAGAATATTGTTATATAAGGCTTAAGAAGCAAAAATGTATTTTTTTGAGTTGAAGATGAAAATCGTGGATTATATGGATGATTCTCCATATCAAGGTAAGTTTTATGGCTTCATGTGTGTTATGTAAGATTAGGCTTTTAAGAATGTATGAATCGTAAGTTGAATAAGTAAGGCTTTTTATGTGGGTTATTTGGGTCAGAGATGACGACAAGGTTATTTGAAATGAGTTTTAATGGTGATTTTCTATTTTATAAGGAAGTGGTTGCTGCAATCCCTGATTGGATGCTAGATCTAAGGTTCAAGCTGCTACTCGTGATTGTCAGGTGAGTCCCTAAGCTAACTCCTGTGTATGCATACTTGTTTATTCAAAATATCTCTGTGAACAATCGTATGAACTATGAGCTGAGATTAGAAAAGGATGGTACGATGAGTATGCTAATATATGAATGTGGATAGGATTTACATGTATAGTTTGTATGAATCTGTCAAGTATATAGTATGTGATAAGAAATCTAGAGTTAAAAATATGATTGTAAGAACATGTCTGAGTTATATGTTAAGTTTGGTGATAATGCATGAATGATTTGTTACGTGAGTTTGTGTCTGTTCACCGCGGTGGAGTCTAAAAGGGGGTCCGTCAGGACTTTAAACACAGTTTCTGAAAGGAAAAGTCCATGGCTATGACACCATATTGTGTAAGACCATGATTGGGCCATGGCATCATATGGAAAAGAACTAAAAGAAGGTGATTACCTAAAGGGGGTTCTCTACGTGACCCAAGACAATGAGGGGAAAACATCACGAGATGTGAGTCTAGGTGAATCCCTATCGTGAACATGCTAGAAAAAATGGGAAGCCTTTGTGGCAATCTATGAAAAAGGAAGCATTTTTGAAAAACTCCATAAGTAACGCCTTCGTGGCATACTCTTAAGGAACGCCTTTGTGGCGTGTTCTGAGTGGAAAGCCTATAGCTTATTCTGAATAGAAAGCCTTTGTGGAGTATTCTAATAGATTCCATTGTGGCGTGTCCTGTACAAAGCTATATAGAGTGCTTAGTATAATTCTGTAAAGGTTTTTGTAAGATCAATATGGTATCAGGTATCTATCAAGTGTATGGAAAGCATTATACAAGGTTAAAATATGATTAAAGTTAATAAACTGATGAATCTTTCTGTAATGGGTTCAATATCTGCTTGGCTTTAAGTCAAGATCAGAAAGATTAAAATGGGCTAGAGTATATGATGAATATGAAGAAAGAACTAAATAAATTTAAAGAACAAACCTGAGTAAAGGCTATGTCTAATCATTTGATGAAGGGCATCTATTAGTGAACAACCAAAGCATTTTGTCCCGAAATCAAGTCTTCACGACCCTAAAAATAGCTTTGAGGAAATTCGGGACTAATTTGAAACAAATCAGAAGTTTTAAGAAAAAGATGCAAAAATAGAAAAATAGGGGTCACACAGCCGTATGTCTAGCGTGACATCACCCCAGGTTGTGTAACTTTTGAACAAGGGACACATGGCCATGTCCTAGTCCGTGTCCTCACCCGTGTAACTCACTGGGATGCCCCACACGCCCATGTGTCAGGCCGTGTAACTATTTGAGTTGCCACACATGCCCGTGTGTCAGGCTGTGTGCTTGGCCGTGTAACTCACTGACTTGAAACACCAAGAAACTCCCAGATGACATACAGCCGTGTGATAGCCCGTGTGAACCAAAAAATTACCTGAAGTCATTTCAAAACCAATTCCTACCTAACCATTCATACATTTGGGCACATTTTCAAGGCGTTCAAATATCAACCAAAAATACATAAACATTCTATTTCAAACAACCTACTTTACCTAACCAATATGCGATTCAAAGGCACCACAATTGTATCAAATCTTCAACTAACAAAACATGCCAATATTGCTTCATTTCATGGATGATAACCTAGTTCAATTATGTTCCAAATATGCAAAAAATGACCATTTCAAAACTATCATCAACATACCAAGAGTATCTTATTTACTAGCATTTTAAAGTACCAAAATGACATAACTTAGTGAGGTGTTAAGGTTTACCAAACCAAATACAAACTTCAAAACATATATATACCAAAACACCATTAACATATTCACAAGATACCACTACAAAACATCCTATACAAACTATCTATATTCAAAAGATTTTAAATCAACTAATACCCCATAGGTACATGCCAAAAATACAAAAGAGGACATCACTGACGTTGAGTACGGGATTCTTGTAGGATGCTGAGTCCGAGTCTGCAATTTACCTAACCTGTAAACATGGAAACCAATCCACATTAAGTAAACTTCACTTATTTGAATAACCACAAGTATATCTAAAGCATTTGAATTTATTTCACAACTTTAATAATCTACCTCAATAATATATCATATCTTCCAATGAATAAATATATATACATAAGTAATATAATCTTCTTTAGTAATACCTATAACCATCCTTATTCGATGATTCATATAACCTTGTGGTAAAGTCCAGTTGATACACGACACCCGATGCCTAGCGGATAAACCGTGAAAGAGTTTGCGCCTAGCGCTAATTGGATGAACCGACAATTGTGTGCCCAACACTAGTTAGATAAACTTATGGAAGTTGAGCCCAACACTAGTCGGATAACCCAACAAATAAATAGTGAGCCCAACTCTAGTTAGATATACCACGATATTTGCGCCCAGCGCTAGTTGGATAAACTGACGAATTAATAGTGAGCCCAGCTCTAGTTGGATTAACCAACGAATTATCATTATTTAATTCCACAATTTCCTCATTCATTAAATAACATCATCATTCAAATATAAATAGAAGATTGTATATCAAGTATTTAAATAACATTAAATAAATAAATAATTAAAAAGATTAAATTCGAGTTTACGAACTTACCGGATTACGAAAGCTACTAAAATCGAAGAGAATCACTCGATAACCTTCTCCTTTCCACGATTAGTAATTGATCCACTCGATTTTTGATCTAAAAACAATAATTTAATTTAATAATCCAACCACTAAGAATATTTATACTCAAACATTTAACCCTTTAAAAAAATTTCACATCTGTGCATTCAATATATATACTATTAATCCTTAATTCAAACCCCCTCCCAATTTTAATTTTCCCGAATCAATTCCCGTCAAACCAATTTATATTATTTTCCAGCATTCCCTTAACCACTATAAATCACAATTTAAAATATGTTACTTTGAATTTACAACATTTAAGTCCCTAGAAATTAATATCAACAAAAATCACTACCTAATTTGACCAAGTTAGCCTACAAGGTTTATACTTTAATCATCACCTCAAGAATATTCAACATTCTACAAAATAACACCAAACCTTTGAATTTCTCATCCACAGTAACTTCCACGATTATCATTAATTCTCAAAATTTCAACATCAACAATTTAACTCATAACATTAAGACTTCAAAAACATAAATTCTATGCAAAAATAACCCAATTTCACTAACCAAATTAAACATGCAACAAAGCTTTTGGCCGTGCAACTTCTTCCCCCTTTCCTTTTTGTTTCGAAAAGAAGAAAAAAATAAAGATATTCTGCTTGGCTTTCTTCTCCCCACTAACTATATTTCTCATCTATTATTATTAATAATATATATTCTTTTATATTAACTTTTAACTTAATTATTATAGTAACATAACACATATATAATACTAATAATATTGATTAAAACCGTCCACCATCACATGCTTATATAAACAATGGCTTATTTATTTAATAAGTCCCTTGATATTGATCCACCTTATAATTTAATATAAATTCCTACTTTTATCACTTATTTGATTTAGTCTCCTTACTTTAATTAAACACTTAATACTTAAAATTATCTAACTATCATTCAATTCCCTTCTAAGGCACTTCTAAAAATATTTAATGAAATTATTTACAAACCCGATTCACATAAACGAGGTCCTGAAAGTATGTTTCCCAACACCCCTGACTTTCAGGTCGCTACAATTAGGAATTTTAAAATTTTTTAAAATTTTATAAATCAAATTTACTAGATCTTGAAAATGAGATTGTTGTCTCTTGGAAGGATATCACCTACGATAATTATTTTATAATTCAATCAATTGGAATTTATAATTGGTAGTTCTTTTTAGGTGATAAAATTGGATAAGTTTTTTTTTTCCAATTATATCACTTAAAAATATCTACCAATTATAAATTCCAATTGATTGAATTATAAAATAATTATTGTAGGTGATATCCTTCCAAGAGACAATGATATCATGTTCAAGCTCTAATAAATGTGATTTATAAAATTTTAGAAATATTAAAATTTCTAATATTTCTAAAAAATTACTAATTTTTTTATTTTTTATATTATTTTTGTTGTAACACCCCACACTTGACCCGATCGCTAAATCTGAATATGTGATATCATATTACGTTGCAGAAGCAACTTAGGATAACTTACAACAATTATCATATCATTTAGAAATGGTTATCATTTATATCAAAACAAACATCTATTTCAAACATAATCTTACATTCGTTAAGTGAACTAATCTAACTCATCAAATTATGAGATGATAAAAAGTCAAATTAAGAGTTGGAACTCAAACCTAAACTCAACTATCAAATTTCAACGATGTGTCTTGAGAAAGGGGGCTTCTTCCCTCGAGATGGCTGTCAATTTATTTTAAGTATTTTTGCTTCAAAGTTAGACTGTCTCGAGACATTAAGAATTGTGTCTTAAGGCATGGTCTCATATATTTAGATGCCTTGGGACAAGGAGTTCTTGTCTCGAGACTTGGAGTAGGGAAAAACTAATTTATCTTCAAAGTTCAGTTGTCTCGAGACAAAGGCCATTTGTATTAAGACTTAAATAAGAAGTCTCGAGTCTAAATTTCCAAGTCTCGAGACACTAAGCATGGAAGTTAAAAATAAAGTAAATTTGGTTCTTATGGTCTCAAGGCATGTTCAAGTTGTCTTGAGCCTTAATGGTAAATTGACCCTATTTTCATATTTTCAAGTATCCAAACTATACCAAGTGGAACCTTAAGTACACCTACACTATACATTATATTAATACCATCAATCTAACACATAAACACCATCAAACATCATCAAATCATAACCTTCAATTTATCATCATCTAACCAACTATTTCTCATAATCAAACTTATGTGAACTAACATAGTTATATACTAAGTAAAGATTAAAATTCATCTTATAAAACCATATAGGTTAAGCACCAAGTAAATAAAAGTGACCATTTGGTAAACAAACCCAAAATAACCTAGGTACATGTCATTCCAACACAAACATTTATGTATATACATATACATACAACAGAAGTAGCAAAATGATTCCCGAGCTGAGTTGTTGAGAATGGATACCTTGACATTTTCAACCTATGGAAATCCAAGTATGAGACTTGCGAACGAAAATAAACAAAATTGTACGTTGAGTATTGATTACTCAGTGATTCTAATATAATTAAAATGCAATGCATTAAAAAGAAATTGAATTAAGAATTTATAACAAATATCAAATACATTAATGTTTACCTATTAAACTCATCACATCATTTTTCCAACATTCTTAATCATATCACATTTCAATATCACTTTCAATACTTATTAATTTTGGCCCCTATTATCTGAAAATAGACATTAGGATAGATACTCAAATATATAAATCAAGTAAGTCCACAACCCTCTAAAATTAGTTCTATTCTTAAGTAATAGCCCACCCGACGAAGCCTCTATACCTAGTTACTATTTGGTGTATATTTGGTAAAATAAGGATATATATGAGTAAGTAAAATGTTTTCTTTGGCTAAATATAGAATTATGTGTATTACGCCATTTGGTGAACTCTTAGTTTTGGCCGTTTTGTGGTTTGGCAGATTCTTCTATTAAGAATTTTCCCAATACAGATGCTTTGGGCAAAATCATTACGTTTGCAGCTGTTTAGATTTGTTTATTATTTAATTATGGTAATTTGGTTAGTTAAGTTGAGATTTAGTTACAACGAAGATAGACTATTGTAGGTGATAAAACTTAAATTATGTTAAGTGCACTTAATCAAGAGAATCAAGAGTGTTAGTGGAATTATCTAATTTTTCCACTAATCTTTGTCTCCGTACTTAAGTATATAAGGATAGTGGTGTATATAAGGATAGCGGTGGTCTTTTTGAACACCTTTATGTTTTCTTCTTCTTCATTGATTTCCTTTGAAAAAATTTTAAAAACTGAAGTTTTTATTGGCAATAAAAGTGATGATCCCACTGTGGCTGAGCAGTGGTTGTCTCGATTTTACAGAGTGATAAAAGAACTTAAATGTACACCAGAATATAGACTTGTGTGCTATATCATTATTGAAAGGAGAAACCAATCAAATGTGGGAAACATTGATTAGTGTGACTCCTAAAGAGATTATCGATTGGGTGTTCTTCCTAGATAAGTTAAAAAAAAGGTATGTGAATCAGATGTATGTAGAACAAATGAAAAAATAATTTATGTATCTTAGACAATGAATGATGTATGTGATGGAATATGAATTATAATTTGTTAGACTCTGTAGATATACTAAAAACATTTTCTAGTCCGAGAAAGAAATGTGTGATAAGTTTGAGTGGAGATTAAGAGATGAAATTCGTGCTTTGGTAGAAGCTTTTGACTGTAAAAGTTTAGCAACTACGACAACCAAACCTGTAACACCCTAATTCGTCTCTGTCGTCGAATTAGGGTTATGAAGCATTACTAAGAAAATCAAAACAATTAATATCAATCATATCATTTAACAACAATTACCTAAAACTCATTATAACCCTAGCATACATGTGCATTTGGGTCTTAAATCGAGCTTTCAAGGCTCTTAAAACAACTTAGAAGCAATTCAGGACTAATTTGAAACAAATAAGAAATTTGAGAAAAATTTAGAAATTTTGAAAATAGGGGTAACAGGCTGTGTGACATAGCTCAGACACTGTAGTGCTCAAGGAGTGGGACACATGGTCTGTAACAGCCCGATTTCGACTCTAATCAGAAATAGTGGTTTCAAGACCACAAATTCGAGTTAAAAATATTTTAATATTATATTGTGTGTTTATTATGTGTGAATTTGATTGTGTGAAATTTTCGTATTTAAATTTTATCATTTGAATGGCCGATTAAAGAAAATGACTTAATCGCGTAAAATGAAAATTTAAGGGTCCAATATAAAAGCACCTAATTATTGTTGTCTTTTAAAAATGGGGGTTTTAAATGGCAATTAGGCCATTTAGATGATAGTGGGTGGAAATGGTCAACATTTCCCTTATATTATATGTTTTATAATTTATTTAAATAAGGTTAAAATAGTAAACTATAAATACATGTTAATGTATGTTAAATAAAACAAAAAGAAAATAAATTCATGATCATCTTCCTATTGCCAAATTTGAAACAAGAGAAAAAGGATAAAACCTAGCTAGGTTCGGCCATTGATGAGCTCAATTTAAGGTTAGTTCTTTGTTCAGTTTTTGATAATTTTTACGTTTTTGAGATCGTTGCTAAGTTATCTTCAAAGCCCATGTCTTAATTTTTGAATTTGATGATGATTTTGTGTTTTCCCATTGATGATAACTTGTGACTTTTGTTGTTTGTTGATGAAATATTAAAGATATGTGAAAGATTAACATGTTTTGTCTTTGAATTTTTGGCGAATTTGAGTAATTAGGGCTAAATTGTGAAAATAAATTTTTGAGGTACTAAAATGCGAAATAAATGAAGTGTATGGATTTGTATGGACTAGGGTGATATTCGGCCTAAGCATAGTATGGGTAAATTTGGTGTATTTTGTGTTTTATGCAATAGGGACTAAATTGAAAAAAGTGTAAAATATTAGAGGTAAATTGGTAATTTGCCTATTTATGTGTTTTCGGATTAAATTGAATGATTTAATGAATGAAAGGGTTAATTTGAATATGTTTAGATCAAGAATTGAAGAAAACAGAACTAGATCGGGGAAAGTCGAAAGAAGTTGAGTAGTTGATTGTGTCCGTCGAAATTCGAGGTAAGTCAATAAACATTTGAATTTTGTTTAATTCATGAATATATAATAGATAGATGATAAATTGTGTTATTGAAATTATTAATGTCCTTAGTCGAATTTGAATATTGAAATAGGGAGGTATTTGAGTTCGATTCAATTTATAAATAATGTCTATAAGCCCGTACAAACCCTAGGAATTTCATAGGATTTTCTGATAAGTGTTTTCGTATAAGACCATGTCTGGGACGTTGGCATCGACTTGTATTTTCGTGCAAGACCCTGTCTAGGACAGTGGCATCGATTTGTGATTACATGTAAGACCACGTTTGGGACGTTGGCGTTGTACTAGCTTTCCAATTGTTCACGTATACTATTTAATTTCGAACGGTTCAAAGGGCAATGTTAAACGCAGATGAATATGGAAATGAGTTTTATCTGTAGGTACGTAATTGTTAAATGAATATATGGAAATAAGGTAAGTTGGTTATTTAAGATTATATATTATAAGTGATTATAAGTTTGAAAATTATCATGTTTATTTATAGATGTAATTCAGCTTTAGTTGATAACTAAGTTGCCAAGGTGAAGGTTTTATATATATATATGTATTAAGGTATGTTCGGGTTAATAAAAGATATATGTGATCAAAGTGTAATCATGTAATGTCTATTACATTTATAAAATAAGTTAATTGCCTTTTTATTTTACTAGTTAAATTATTTCTATGCTGTTGACTTACTAAGCTTCGAATAGCTTACCATGTGTTATTATTTGTTCACTTCTGTTTTATAGATTTTTTTGAAGTTGTTACGAGCTCGGGGATTCGTCAGTAAAGCTCATCACACTATCAAATAACTACGGTATCTTATAAGCTGAAATTTATTTTGGGACTATGGCATGTATAGACTAGATTTGGAGTTTACTTAATTTGAAAGTGTATATGTATTAAAGCCATGTGAATATGGCTTAATTATCTTGTTTTGTTCAGTTTTGGTTGAATCATAGGTTATGCATATTTTGATTATGGTTTAGCATTTTATGAATGGTATTATATAAATGAATGTTATGTGTGGCTTGTTTGAATTAGTTATAAGATGAATATATAACATGCTTTATAAGTGGAAGTGTACTTGTGGATGTTGGAGATGATTTACTTTCGTATTATAGATAAAATAAATGAATGTTCAAATGTTCAAGTGTGTATTGTTTTGGATTTGTGTTTGGACATGAATATGCAAATGGTATGTTTAATTCGTGGGGTTTGATTTTAAATGATAGTATATATGTATAAAATAAAAAATGAAATGCTTAGTTTATATGGTAATGAAATATAGACCTTTGGAAGTGATTTAAGTATGAGCAATTATATGTATGCAAATTCGGATTTGGTATAAATTTAAGATAGGTAAGTACATGTGATAATTATAACTTATATACATATAGTTGGACATATGAAATTCGGTTGAATGATTAGTATATGTATATTTGTTATACATTTGGGTGATGGATTGATTTGGTTACAAGATGAACTAATTACCGAAAACATATTTATATATTTTGGTTGGTGCTAAATGAAATGTATATGTGAATCGGCATTAGTAAATATAATGTACTTATATTGTGTAAATTGGTTTTGGTAAATTATAGGCTTGGCTATAGTATAATCTTCTTCTTGTATATGCGCATATTGAAGTCAGTTTAAGAATTTGAATTTAGCTTGTTTTATATGTAACATAATTATTTTGTTTGTGTTTGGTGAATAATCTTGGTTAAGATAAGTATATGTTTAACTTATTTAACATGTTTTGATAGTAAGTGAATAATTAAGTCATGAGTATGCTAAATATAAGAATTACATGAAAATTTGAAAATGCTATGTCATTAGCTAAATTATTTGGTAGACAATATTTGGTATATAATATTTATGTACTCAATAACCAAACTTCATTCGGCTAGATTTAAATTCAAATTATATGCACCTATAATCGGCCTTATATGTAGATATCAAATTGGCTATTATGTGCTTGTATTATTATTATTATTTTTGAATAGGTGAGCTATTAAATTTGTCAAATATATGACTTAATTATATAGCATAATCGGTTATAGCATTTAATTGAAATAAGCTTGGTCATATTAATATAATATGCTATTGATTAAATAATTTATGTGCAATGACTGAACATGTTTATGTAAATTTTATAGAGACTGTAAAATATGAATAGTTGAATTTGTCTAGGCTATTGAGTTTGGTACTACTAAAATGTACATTTTTTTTATTTTCATTTGATTGATTAGTTTAGATACTTGAATTAAATTATCTTATTTGGTAACCAAAGTTTGAAATAAGCTTTATATTTAGTAATGCCTTGTAACCCCAATTCGGCGACGGATACGGGTTAGGGGTGTTACATGGTCGTGTCCCAGCCCGTGTCTTAACTGTGTAACTCACAAAGTTAGGTCACACGGCCGTGTTGCAGGTTGTGTAACAGACCGTGTAACTCACTAACTTGATACGAATGGCCGTGTCTTAGGCCGTGTGAAACTTACACCAAAAATAATAAGTGGCACATGACAGTGTAGCCAGGCCGTGAGTGTTACACGGCCGTGTAGTCAGGCCATGTGTGTCACACGGCCATCAGACCGCCTATGTCTCAGGTCATGTGCTCCATAATTTGAACCTAAAAATAAGTAATTTTAAGACCAAAACTTGCCCAACCAACCACTTCATTTGTGCATACATTCAATAAACCTATACACTCTTTAAACACATACAAACATACCAATTCAATCAACCTATTTCTTCTAACCAATATGCCATTCAAAGGCACCACATTTATATCAAAACAACTTCAATTAAAACAAAGCTATATTGCTACATCTCAAGTACAAAATCTAGTTTAACCCTATGCCAACCATGTCAAAATAACCATTCCAAAACATGCCATCATACCATATACTATCTAAAACCTATGGAGTATGCATAAGGGTTCATTCACCCTTATTTGCAACAATTGTTCATGCGAACATTTACCTATTTAACCATAACAAGCTTGACACAACTCAATACAAGCAATTTCGCTTGAATAACCTTTCAACCCTATTACATGCCATTTATAACCATTAACCAAAATAACCATAAATACCAATATGTTGAATAGATAGTGTGACGATACTCCGATGAGATTCCAACCGGCTGAGCTTCCCGATAATCTATAAGATAGAGGAAATGATTACGCAAGCATTTAATGCTTAGTAAATTCATATAAGCGAAACTTAAACTTACCAAACATATTAAATTTAACAACCAAACATACTCTCATCATGTCATATGCCAAACTTCCTTTCCTATACATATCACCTCATAAGGTTAGTAAATATATCATTACATATAAATCCCAAGTAACTCATGACATGTAAATGATAAATATTTAGGCTTTATCCATAATCCGTCACCCATACTTATATCATTTACACATACTTTCCGTTGAAATTATATGGTTAATAGATAATAAGTAAACAATACATCTATAAAACATAACATATATTAAGAAATGGATTCTATGCATATTTCATCCATCACTCGATAAATTATCATCCATTTTCATTTTGTATATGCATATTCATCTTTCCATATCATATGTACATTAAATCTTTATACATGTCTTTCCATTGAACTTTTCTTATCCGTTGAACCTTTTTAAATAACACCGGATACACGAAATACCTTTTTTTCATCCATTGGACTAATATGTGTCAGTAAGGTTTTGAGAAGTTCAAAATAGTATTGACTGAAGCTCTAGTTTTAGCACAACTAGAGTCTGGTAAAGAGAATATTATTTATACTGATGCATCTCTTAATGGGCTTCGATATGTACTTATGTAGAAGGGTAAGGTTATAACTTATGCATCGAGCCAACTCAAACTTCATGAGAAGAACTATCCTAACCATGATTTAGAATTGGTAGCAGTAGTATTGACATTAAAGATATGGAGACACAATTTGTATGGAGAAAAGTGTCATGTATTCTCTAATCACAAGAGTTTGAAGTATTTGTTGATACAAAAAATATTTGAATCTACGCCAAATATGTTGGATGAAACTACTGAAAGATTATGATTTGGTTGTAGAGTATCACCCTGGAAAAGTAAATCTTGTGGTTGATGCTTTGAGTAAAAAAACAGTGGCAACATTAACATCACTTCAAGCAAAAGTGAGTATGGTTGATGATGGATCGTTATTGGCAAAGTTAACTGTTAAGCCAACTTTTCTTTCTCAAAATTTGGAAGAGCAGATGAAGGATGCACAGTGTGATATGTATAAGTAACGTATGATGTCTGGTAATGCAGCAAATTTTAGTCTGGGTAAATATGGTAAATGGCTTAAGAAAAGAATTACTAAGGGAAGCTTATCAGAGACCCTTTTCACTCTATCCAAGGAGTATAAAGATGTATAAAGATTTGAAAAGCTTATACTGGTGGCCTGGAATGAAAAGGGAAATCTCAGAATATGTTTCAACCTATTTGACTTGCCAAAAAGTTGAAGTAGAACATCAAGTTCCCTCGGGTAAGTTGTATCATTTGGAAATACCAGAATGGAAATGAGATAAATTACCATGGTTTTGTGTCAGGGCTACCTCTCAGTTTTTCAAAGAAGAATTCAGTTTAGGTGATAGTTTTGGCTTACTAAATCAACTCATTTTCTGTCAGTGCATACTATTTATTCTCTGGAAATGTTAGTTGAGCTCTATATTTCTGAGATAGTGCGCCTGCATGAAATTCCATCTTCTATATTTTTATATAAAGATCTAAGGTTTACTTCAAGATTTTGGAAGTAATTACAAGGATCATTGGGAACTAAATTATAATTCAGTACAACATTCCACCCTCAGACAGATGGTCTGTCTGAAAAAGTCATTCATGTTTTGGAGGATATATTAAGAAGTTGTGTAATTGACTTTGGGCTGAACTGGGAAAAGTATTTCCCTCTGGTTGAATTTGCATATAATAATGGTTATCATGCCAGTTTAAAAATGTTTCTATTTCAAGCTTTGCATGATAGAAGGTGTAGAACGCCCATTTGTTGGATGGAGCTTAGTGATAGAAAATTAGTAGGTCTTGGGTTAGTGAATTAAAAAGAAGAAAAAGTCTCTATCATTCGTAGTCATCTAAAAGTTGCACAAGATCGTTAGAAAGCCTATGTTGATTTGAAGAGGAAAGAGATTTATTTTGAAGTTGGAGACAAACTATTCTTAAAAGTTTCTCTTTAGAAGAAGATTATAAGATTTGGTCAAAAAGAAAAGTTGAATCCATGATTTGTAGGGCCATATGAAGCCTCAGAGTAAGTTGGACCAGTCACTTATAGATTGGCTTTACCTTTAGAGATTTCAAAGATTCACAAAGTGTTTTATGTGTCTTTTCTGAGAAGATATAGATCAAATACAAACCATGTTGTACAAATTGAAGAGATAGAGGTAGAACCGAATCTATCTTATGAAGAAGAGCTCATTTGTATCTTGGCAAGAGAAGTGAAAGAGCTTAGAAATAAGAGGATTCTTTTGTGAAAGTATTATGAAGAAATCATAATACAAAAGAGGCCTCTTGGGAAAGAGAAAGTTTAATGAAAGAGCAGTATCCTCAGCTATACACAAGTATGAATTTTGAGGACGAAATTTTCTAAGTGGGGGAGAATTGTAATAGCTCGCCCGGTGAAGTCTCTGTATCTTGTTATTGTTTGGCGTATAATTTGTAAAATAAGGATAGCTATGAGTAAGTAAAATGTTTTTTTGACTAAGTCTAGAATTATGTGTATTGTGCCAATTGGAAAACTTTTAGTTTTGGCGAGCTCTGTGGTTTGGCAAACTATTCTGTTAAGTATCCACCCAATACAGATGCTTTGGGTGAGCTCGTTAAGTTCACAGCTGTTTAGATTTGTTTATTATTTAAGTATGGTAATTTCGTTAGTTAAGTTGAGATTTAGTTAGAACAGAACTAGAGTAATTTATATGACAAAACTTAAATTATGTTTAGTGCACTTAATCATAAGAATCAATAGTGTTAGTGGAATTATATGATTTTTCCACTAATCCTTGTCTCTGTGCTTAGGTATATAAGGATAGATGTGGTCTTTCTAAATACCTTTATGTTTTCTTATTATTCCTTGATTTCGTCTGAAAACTTTTTTTAAAAACACAAGTTTAGAAAACCTCTTAGAAGTAAGTTCGCAGTAGTCAGCTAACTTCTACGTTAGTACCAGCTCATTGGTAATTACTGATGAACCTTAGATTATCCTCTAAATCATTTATGTGTTTCTCATTCTCCATGCATAGATATTAGGATAGTGTGTGAGAAAGGAAACTTTCTGATTCTAGATTAAGTGTTGTTGATTCTTGCATGCACGATTAGATTTGATCGTTTGATGATCTGATATGTTTAAATATCTTTATTTTAACTCAAGAAGTTAAAGAATGTCCAAGTAATAAAGACAAATGACCTACTTTATAGACTTGTGTTAGAGTTTTTGGTGAGTTCTTTCTTACTTCCATGTGTTGTAATTTTCTTTATTTTATAATTTGTGTAGGGTAAGTAATCCTGTTTTATAATGGATGAGAGATGTTGCATGGTGTTGTGTGGATAATGGTTATCCAAAGTCTTCATTCTGAGTACAGTCTATTTTTATATAAAGTAAGCGTTATTCTTCATGCTTAAGCCACTACAATCTGTTTCTGATATGTATGATATGATATGAACTGATATTAGGTGATGGAGATGAGGAGATATGTTTATGTAGCCTATGATAGGGCAGCTATATTGAAAACCAGATTGGTAGGTCACAATTAAAACATGTTGTTTTGAATGAAAATGATATGAGGAGTTAAGGGGGAGAATGTATATGAATAAGACTGAATGATATGCTTCTGATTCTGAATTCTGGGTATGTGGCTAACATGCGAATGAATTTGTATGAGTTATGTTGAGTTGGCATACAGTATACACCCAAGTGATAAGTAAGTTGGCGGTATTTTGTATACGCCATTGGGCGTACTATGTGAATGTGTGTAAATCATTCAGAAAGGTTTAGATGTACTATCAGTAATGTTATGTATGATTTCTCTTTGGGAGCTCACTAAGTTCGTATGAACTTACTTTGTTACATTTTCCTTCTCAGGCTTACTGATTGAAGGAAGGCTTTGTAGAAGGATTACGCTAGAGTGGTACTACTATTGTGAGTCGACTTCTTTGTTTCGTATCATGCATGACTCGTGGGGTGGCGTATAGGTGTATTTGGAAATGATTTGTACAAAGAACTTTTGTTTTGACAAAACTCTATTTTTATAAGATTTTTATGAAGTATTAGTGGTTGGTTTTAAATTAATATATTATGTTTAATGAAGTTATTATATTTGAATTTATATGCCATATGGCTTGTACACTATTTTTAAATTGTTGATGTTTTCATTCAAACCTCGGTAAAGTAAAAACTAATATATGTTTTATATTTATAACTTTGTGAGAACTATATATATCTTTTGCCAAAATGTTTTAAAGTTAGTTTGATTTTAAGTAGTGGCACACCATACTTGAATCCTATTATACGGTCGGGTTTGGCGTGTTACATCTTAAATTTTCATCTCGGGTTGCCTAACGACAAGGACTTAGCATTTTATTATTCTACCATCTCGGGTTTCCCAATTACAATGGTTTTCTAGTAATTGTCCATAATTTTTATTCAGTTATCTTAGATTGCCTGGTAACGATGGCTAGAAAATCACTATATTGATGACCTTATGACATGGCAACTATACTTGAACTACATATAACATCGTTTAATGGGGCATTAACATCATAATCGTTATCGTAATCTGTATCATTATAATACCAACGTGCAAATATTCAAAATCACATCCAAAAACAAATTTGAGACATTTATCACATATTTTAAATATCACCAATCGAAGTCACTATTCAAAGGTTATAGGAAAAAGATATCGTTACCGAATGCATGGTCATATTGATTATAACGAGTAATTATTCTACGAAAGCAAATCAAAATTGAATTATAGAAGCATAAACCAGAAGTAACTATTTGTTAACATCTTTAGATTTTCCTTTGTCCTAGACAGTCTTTCTTCGTCTTTAGCTATAAAAATTAAACCCAAACACAAAAACTCATTAACCACACAATTTAAAATTTTAAGATTAATCAATTTATTGATGATTTGCATGATCATCATAATTTGGTGATAATTCAATTACTTTGTCGACCATTTATGTATATTCTATGTTTTTGTGCAAAATTCCCTATGGTTTTGACTATTGAAATAAATAAGAGACTTGTTCATGTATTTTTCACTTATGGTAAAAAGTAATTACATCTCTTTCATCCATCTACTTTCGATTGAAGTACATCATCAATATCTTTAATAGTCTTACTTTCCTGTATTTAATTATGGACTTTTATCCTCTTTAATTCTTCTTTAGGAAGATCTCTCGCTATCTATTGCATTAATTCAAGAGTTATTATACCTCTTTCATTCTCTGAGGTTTGGTAATGATCCCACTAGCTAAATTGGCCCTTCAAGGATTTAAGCTCAACGCCCATGAAGTATTAAATTCCAATATTGGAATATTAAGCTATGTTTCATCTTAATTGATTGTTTTATTTACCATTATTTCTTCATAGTTTCCTTCATATGGATCTTCAATGTTTGCTCCTCTATCGATACATACCTGATTATGCTCAATAATACGCTCCTTTTTTTCATTGTTATGTCAGACATTTAAAATCTTTATGCTAGTTTATTGAATACTCCACATCTTCTCTTTTATTCTCTCCACATCTAATATAGACTGATTTCTTTTGTCTTTTCCATGTTTTCTTCGGTCACCAAAGCCACTTGATTAAGTGTCCATCAAAACTGGAGATAAAAATTAGTCACAATCTTTTTATTCTAACACTCTAACAGAGATCTAAAACTTTTCTTTCGCCCCATCAACTTGAGTTCTTGAAACTCAAGAAGAAATTTCTTGCACCAAAATTTTCTTATATTTATGCCTTCCAATATGTCTAAAATAGTTAACTTCTTGTAATGACAATCCAATTTTTGCAAATTATGCATAGCTTCATCAACTATTTTTTTTTACTCAATCAGAAGATAACTTTATTCATATAAGAAACAACCAATTTCTTAGATTCCAATAATAAATTATCTTCAATAAACCTATCAAATTGCACGTATATGTTGATTTTCTAGTCACGTCATCTTTATTTGCTTAGCTCTTACGTAGCTAAGAAAAAAATTTACTAAAAATGGAAGATAAGGAGGAGCTGTAAAGTAATTTCTCCATATTGCATTGCTAAGAAACTGTATAAGCTTGATATTATATACATAAAGAGAAAAAGTAAATGTAGAACCCAAGCTTGCCCTCGATCATAATTTGCTCTGAAATATGCAGGGTTTAATGGAAAAATAAGACAAGAAAAGCTGGGAATCATTTTTAAGATAATAAAAAAACTATACCTTTTTTTTCTCTTGGGGGAGTAAATCACGTTGAACCAGATACCCTTTAAAGTTCATAAGAAAGCTTCGGAATAAAGTTCCAAAAAGAAAGAAAGAAATAACATAGAATAACCCTTTTAATTCTAGTTGCAACTTATCCTTCTAGGATTTAGATAAAAGCCGATCATACAATTAGTGGCTTGATATGAGAATATTTAATTTCTTTTAAACAATAATATTCATATAAAAATGAATTAATATGCATATTTTCCACTATATTTTAGATAGAAATTGAAATTTGTCATTTGATATTTTCCATTATACTTTTAAACTAAAGCTAAATTTACCACTCTATTTCTACTCTATACTGAATTTTGAAACGAAATTATGTAATTTTACTATTCAATATTAATTTAAATTAACTTAAGAAAATGTAATAAAAATATTTTATTTAAATAATTAATTACCATAATATTAAATATTAATACAAACTTTTATTTAGAAAATATAAAATAAATTTTTTTTGTATTTTTTAAAAAAATTCAAACCTTCCTTCCATTAGATAAAAATTGAAATTAATTTAAATTTTTTAATAATTTTATAAATTAACTTACTAACACTGTTAAATAAAATATTTGAAATAATATCTTTCCCCTTCAATTTTGTTTTCAAATCATTAAAATCAATATCTAATGATAAGTATTTATTTAAAAAAATCAAACTTAGTGGCTTAATTAATTAAAATTTAAAGTTTAGTAGCTAATTTCAGTCACATAAAAATTAAGTGATAATTTTATCCGTATTTTTAATGCTTAATATCAATGAAAATAAAATATCGCAAACTTACGTTATAACCCTAGAAAAATATATAATAAACACATATACTTCAAAAACTAATAATTAATAATAACGAATAGCATGACTAACCAACTATTAAGTTAAGGCATAAATTCATACAGTTTCAGGTTTCTACAAAAGGAATCAGCATGAATACTAAAGTAATTGATATGGAAATGGAAGTGCTGCAAAAATTCACCAGCTTTGTGATGTTTTTTACTAACATGGTTTTAGATGATGCTGATCATTATCGTTGGTGCTAAAGTTTTAGTAGATTTATTATCTTCCACCTTCCAAGGTAAAAGTGACATCTTCCTATGATAAATATACTTAAAGATAATAATAATAAAATCTTCTTCACAATTGGTGTTGGCACTGGCAGAGAAATTTTCTTCACTGCTACAATGGAACCCCAACTTTTTAAGGGCTAATTTCACTATACATCAAACTATCACTTAAATTTATACTACTACTTAAAAGGTTCAAAACATTTTAATTGAGTCATAAAACTGTAAATTTAAGGAATAAATATCAATTTGAATACGATGTGAAGCATTTTTAAAACACATGTATGAAATTACAAAAACCCATGTACTTACCGCTTATGGACAACCTGAATTTGAATTGTTAAAAAGAAAGTAGACAGTGTCAAATTTTGGGGTTAGTACCAATAAAGGCCTATTTTTAAAATTATTTACGGAAATGGGCCGTTTCAAAAACTAATAATAGGTATGGACCGAAAACCCAAAAACGCGCTAATGTGGACGCGTTTTTAGGGGAAAACCCAAAAAAAAGCTTCCACGTAAGTGTTTTTTTCCTTGTGTCAGGCAAAAGAGCGCTGACGTAGACGCTCTTTAGTAAAAAGCGCTGACGAGGATGTGCTTTTGGCCGTGTAATCCCCAGTGAGTTCTTTGTAAATTAGGGCCTAGGTTTAGGGGTTTTGGGTTTGATTAGGGTTTAGGAAAAATTAAATTAGGGTATTAGGTTTTTAATAGTTTAGGGGTTTAGGGTTTAATTTTTTTAATTTCTAAATATTGTTTAGGGAAAAATAATTTTGACAAGATGGGTTCTGACCAACGGGACCCTAACATGCCAAATGTTCGGATTCTGTAGGAATTCATCCAGAATTACTACTCGAATTGTTGGATCCTCGTATGGTGTCCTTTGAAACTATATGAACGTGATAAAAATATTACTTATATACATAATACTAAATAATAAATACGAAATCGACTATGTTATGTATATATAATCCAAAATGAAATAAATACTTACATGCGCTTCTGACTGTTGGTCTAATAGAAGTTGCATATCTTCAAAAGCAGTAGCTATTTCCTCGTAAGTCGGCGAATGATTCCACCTATTTAAATAATATTTTAGTATAACATTTTATTTTAAATCTATTTAATAATTATAAAATCTAATATAAATTTTACCTTGTTACGAGTGAGAATGTATACGGGTGGTCCACTCGAGGACGTAAATATGGAAAGCGAAAACGAGCCCATGATTGTAGCAATGAGAGGCAACCTCCAATTTTGATTTTATTTGGTTGTGTCGCCCGTCACATCTCCCTGTACAATATCGCCAACACAACAGACCCCCAACTGAGTTTGCTAGCTGCTCTAAAATTGATGAGTTTCAACCGCCACCTTAGATGTACGAGGTTTCATGACTTGTCCGGCATAAGATAACCTTCGAAGATCTAAAGGATGTACGCCCGAGCGTATTGTACTCTTTGTAATTTAGTTGAATCATCCCCTAACACCGAGAATGTCTCTTGTAACCAGCCTATATCGATCCAACCGGGAATGTCTTTGCACCCCTGACCTATATTGGCCACGTGCCAAAAACCTGCTTCCCTCAAGTAATTTTCAATCCACGGTGATGGAGGACTAGGTAGATTACGAATAAAACACTGTAGCACTCGATCTACCAGTTATTATAAAAAAAATTATAAAAATTATTAATTAAATTATAAAAATAAAATAAAAAATTAAATAATATTAAAAATGAAATTAACCCTTACCATTTGCATTTGGTCGATGGAGATATGTTTATCATTGAGACGAATTAATTGTTAGGTCATTGCTAACATGATCAAATTTCTTAGAAATTATAAAAAAATAATACTAATTCAGAAAAAAATAAAAAAAAATTAGAGAGCTTTGAGAGCTTTTTGAGAAATTTGGAAGAATAATAAAGTTGGTGCGAAAAAATGGGTTGGGGGATTTTATACTTTTTTTCTCTTGATCGTTAGGCCCAACGGTCGGATTCTTAAATGGCCATTAGAGGTGACAGTTGGGGGATTACATGGCCAAAAGCGTCCTCGTCAGCGCTTTTTACTAAAGCGCGTCCACGTTAGCGTGCTTTTGCCTGACACAAGGAAAAAACGCTGACGTGGAAGTGTTTTTCTGAGTTTTCCCCTGAAAATGCATCCATGTCAGATCGTTTTTGGGTTTTCGGTCCATACCCGTTATTATTTTTTGAAACAACCTATTTCCGTAAATAATTTCAAAAATGAACCTTTATTGGTACTAAGCCCTCAAATTTTAGGAGGGTTATTTTTTTAACACATTAAATCCTAGCCATACATGTATTAGGTACACATGTGTTTATGGGGATTCTCTGGTTAAAGAATCTCTTTCTAGTTGCTCTGGAACAATTAGGAGATTCTCCAGTAGAAATACGGGGTTCTACTTTTGGCAGCAACATGCTATGGGGTGGTGGTCCCGCTTATGGGGTCAAATCAATACATTCTAAAAGGAAATATTTGAATATCAATCTCATCGATATCATTAATCTCATAAGTATCATACCAAATCTCATCAATCAAATCATTTTTTTAGAAATACGAGACATCTAAGTCATACAAGTAAAGAGATCTATTCATTGATAAGAAAGAAAAAACGTGAGTGGTGATTGGATTGATGAGAAAATAGAATCTTGGGTCTCGAATAGTGATTCGATTGATGATAAAGAAAGAGAATTCTTGGTTCAGTTCTCCACCTTAACGACAGGAAAAATGATTAATCAAATTGTATTGAGTCTGACTTATAGTGATCATTTATCAAAGAACGACTCTAGTTATCAAATGATTGAACAATCATGACCAATTTACTTACGATACTTAGTTGACATTCATAAAAAAGTATCTAATGAATTATGAGACAACCACTTATTCGCAAACTTCGTGTGGGGCTAATAGTTTTCATTTCCCATCTCGTGGAAAACCCTTTTCGCTCCACTTAGCCCTATCTCCCTCTAGGGGTATTTTAGTGATAAGTTCTATAGGAACCGGACGATCCTATTTGTTCAAATACGTAGCGACAAACTCCTATGTTCCTTTCATTACAGTATTTCTGAACAAGTTCCTAGATAACAAGCTTAAAGGTTTTCTTATTGATGATATCGATATTGATGATAGTGACAATATTGATGCTAGTGACGATATTGATGCTAGTGACGCTATTGATGATAGTGACGCTATTGATCGTGACCTTGATACGGAGCTGGAGCTTCTAACTATGATGAAATTAGATCATATATTTTAATTATGCTCTACGTGAGACTTGAGCAAACATTTAACACCCAAGCTAATAGCTAAGTTGATGGAAGGACCTGACATGGTACTGATATATTTTGAGGGTTCAATTAGGCCGTTTTGAAGTTTGAGGACCAATTTGACATTTGGATAATAGTTTGGGAATGTATAGTGGAATTATTAATTGGCTTAATACATAACCTGATATCTGAGTTTGGCACTTTTTTCTAATGTGGTATTTGTGTTTTTTTTCTAATGTGGTACATGTATTTCACACAATTTATATATTTTGGTACATGAAATTAACATTGTTAGTACTTTTTGTGTTTAATTTGGGTTTTAAAGTTGATTTGATGAAAATTTATAATTAGCTAATAATATTAGCAATTAACTTTGATCAAATTAATCAACTCCAAAACTCGAATTAAATCACATTCACCGAATTGTATTTGACAAATTAAACAAATTCACAATTAACATTAAATTTATTCTATTAACAAAATTATGAAAAGTTTAAACCTAATAATTTTAGGAATTAACTTTCATAAAATAAACCGTAAAACCTGAATTAAACACTAACAAGTTAATACCGTTACAATTGTGTGTCAAAATATATAATTTTTGTCAAATACAAATATGATATTAGACCTAAAAATAATATAAATACCATACTAGAAAAAAAATTACGTCTTGTTATTTTAATCATACATGACCATGATATGATGTTTTAAGTTATGAAAAAGAGAGTAAAATTAATGCATTCTGATATTACACAGGTACCAATATTTGATACCCATTTTTGAGTCCTAAAAATATAGGAATAGGATACAAGAGTAACTATGAGTGCTTTTTAGATATGCTGCATGAATTGGATAGGAGGGAACAAAAATGGTGGCAGCAAGAGGAGGAGATGATTTTATATTCCCTCTTTTGGTAAATAGAAGGTAAGTAAAAAGTAGAAGGGTAGGCTGATGAAGCTAGAGAAGTTGAGCAAGAAATTTTGGACGAAACTAAGGAAACAAAAGATGTAAAAGAATTTACAGTGATTAGAGAGCTTTAACTCAATCACAATTTTCTCTCACTTTTAGAATGGTAGTTGGTGTCAATACTTTGTCAGAATAAGCCTCCAATTATGACCTCGTCAACCACAACTTCACTAGTAGGCATCGCTTCACAAACTCCCTATTTTTATGCCCTATACTTGTTTTCACTTTTCATTTGTGACCTTCAATACTTTCCCTTCATATGAACCGTCATCTTTCGCCTCTTCTCTCCATTGATCTCAGCAGTACTATTGATTATCCAATATAACAAAACATTAATTTGATTTCAAAAGCAACTCAATTAAGACCTTGTTTGAGGAATCTTACTCTTACTTTTTATATGTATAAAAGAACCAGTGGCACTTAAGAGCTCATTCCATGTATATATATACCGACAAAGGAGAAGGTAAATATTACTGTATTTAGGTTTGAGAAAGGCAGATTTGCCAAGTTACTTCATGGGTTATTGCCATAAAAAGGTTTAAAGTGGTTGAAGGAAATTGAAAGAATATATAAGGGTATTTTGATGTTATTGTGAATTTGAAGGCAAAATCTTACAAGGCATGTGTGAGATTCTTTAGCTATATTTGAGTAGGCTATAGAGAGCTTTAGTACTATTTTGTGGTGTACAGCTTTAATGGTATAAGGAATAGTAATCTCATGCTCTGCCTCTTTTATTTAACTTTATCTGGGTCCCTTTCCCTTTACCCTTACCTCTGATCATGGAAAAAAACATGAACTTCACTTTTCCATCCATCTTTAAATACCAACTTCCTCAGTAATCTAATTATAGGAGAAATTCAACATCATTCTTATCTCTTTCTAATAAGAAAATGATAAATCAGATTTTTCTTCCTAATTTTAGCATTTTTAGTTGGTTTCTAATAAGAAAATGATAAATCAGATTTTTCTTCTTAATTTTAGCATTTTTAGTTGGATTTAGATTTTTTAGGAGGAAAAAACTAAAAATCAGGAGAAAAATCTGATTTCTCCTAAATATATAGTTGTTTGATTGAAACAAAAATTGAGTGAAAAAAAGTGTGCTATTGAGTTCCTATTTTGTTTTTATTTGGTATAATTTCTTTTTACACATTTCTTAAATGACTTAATATTTTTTAATTTAATTAAGTGTTTGTTAAAAAATATGGTAAGTGTTTAAATGCGAGCTCAGCATCCCAAATTTACTGCCACCGCAACAATTCCTACTACTCAATGGGTTTATATCAATTTATTAAACCACTGTTCCAATAAAATTTTATGTGGATGGAAAAAATTGATGCCACTTGTGATTTGATTAGTTAAGTCTTGCATTTAGGTTTATATATGGACAAAATTAAACGAGATATACATGATAGCTGCACAATTTTTTTTTTTAAAAAATAGTAATATAGAATATTACATAGTAATTAGTCTAATAGTAGATAAACCATTAAGATCTTCATGCTGTGTATTCAGAACAAAATCAAGGAGTTAGGACCAACAATGAATATTAATGTCGATTCTGTCTGCAGTCAACCTATTACATTCTCGATGTACATGTTTTAAGTTGGTATCTCAATCACGGTTTAACAAATCTATTTGAAAGAAAAAGGAAGATTCTTTTACTTTTATTTTTCTTTTAAAAAATAACTTTTTAACTCTATTTGGAGGAATAGAAAAGTGAAAAAATAAGAAAAAAGAAATAGGTAAGATTTATATTAAAAATGGTGCATGATTGAAGAAAAATAACTTATTTATTTTCAGTTCCCAATTTTATCATGAAATAAATAATATTTACTTGAACATTTTTTTATACACCAATAACAAATATATTTATACTTTCTCTCCTCATCCATTATTTTAATATATTTTCAATTATTTTTTCTACCATATCAAACAAAACCCTAGGGTTTCAATTTATTATAATTATCTATTTAATCATAATGGATTTAATTGATTAAAGCCTGGCTAATTTTTATTTATTTATAATAAATGCCATTTCATTTGAACCCAGTTGGCACAATTGAGATGTTAAACATCTATGCATCTTCCATTGAAATTTAGCAGCTAAAAAATTGAGGTTTTGAGAATTTTGAAATTTTAAGTATGTAATCTTGAATTATGTATATTTTCATTTTAAATTTATTTTAACTTAAATTTTACAATGCCTAAATTTTATCTAAATTTATTTTAGTTTAAATCCAAATAAATTTAAGTTATCATATTTTTATATTCACCGTTTAAATTTCACAACAAATTAGAGAATTTAAATATTTTAATCATATCTACTATTTTTTAAGAAAATATCTAAAACTACTCATAGCTCTTCTTAACTTATAAATAGGAGGATAATGTGCCTCAGCACATTCGAACCCACATCTGCTAAAACTCAATTTGTAAAATTAAAATTTTTTTTATCCAAAAGAAAATTGCATTACTCTATCCATTATTATTTTTAGAAATACTATAAAGTTAAATATATGATTGAATTGAATAAAATGGAAAAATATTACAGCAATGCTAAAAATGTTTTGAAGAAGCCAATTATGACAGACACACATACAATAATTATTGATATATCATTATTAATTATTTTTCTGTCAAATCATAATGGTTTTTACTGTCATCATATCAAATCATGTAACTTTGTATATGCACTAGAGCCTGTATGATTAATTTTGTCCATGAGTCAACCAAAAAGTTTAACAAAATTGAAGCTAATGAGTATAATGACAAATTTCATATTTATTCTCTTAATATTTCTTTAATTTTGCTTTATTTTTAACTGGGCAAATAAAGATAAAAAGAAAAAGGAAAGGAAAGGCTGCATTTGATTGTAACCGTAAAACATTTCAGCGAAATTCGCATTTTTTTATGACATTTACCCTAAAATTCACGTCTTTTATATCTGTTTCTGTAGTTTTACTTTAACATTAATAATAGATAAAATAATGTCATCTCTTATATATTTCTTTTTAGAATTAATATATCTTTTATGTTTGATTAAATTTTCTTTTAAAGTTTTTCAGTATCCTTTTGATAATATGGTTTACAAAGTTGGAATTTAATTTTCTTTATTTTATTTTGACTATAATGCCATCTACGACTGTAACCGCTCTTACAGGTTAATATATATGATTTTTAATCTGATATGTTTTTCCAAAAGGAGGGGAAATTTTGCTCGATTTGTAGTTCTACTTAGTAATTACGCATTTACAGCCATATAAAACAGTTAACCAAAACAACAGGGGCGAATGAACTCTATATCTTTATAATTTTTAAAAGATTAAATTGAATTTTTATAATTTTATGGGGGGCAAAGGACAATTTTGCCTTTACTAATTTAAAAATTTTTAAAATTAAAAGGCCTATATAGCAATTTTACATTTTAGGGGCCGGGCCCCTCCCCCGCCCCTATATCCGCCTCTGTTCCAAGCTTCTTCAGTTTGCTAGTAATATCTTCACAGCCACAACAAGTTGCAAGAAGAATACAGTCCACTTTTCACAACTGACTATGTATATATATAGGAAGCCTTTAAAGCATCAAGTGACTCAAAAATCATAAACAACTACTTGGCATTTAATTCCCTTTCGAACCATCTTCCCTATTTCTTTTCTCAATGGCTTATTCTATTCCCAAGCTCTACTCTACTTATTCATTTCCCAATGATTTTTCTCAGTTTCCAAATCCATTGACAGTTTCCCAAGAAAACTACACAGCTTGTGGTGCTATCCCTGGTGCATCATGGGATCATGAAGATATTAGCTTCCCAATGTTTTTAGACAATGGTGGGGTCGATGTTTTTCAACAAGATTCTAATCTAACATCTCCAGTTTCAGTTCCAGTTCCAGCAGCATTGTTTCCTGAACTAATTGGGATTTCATCAGATTTAGATGTCCCAACAGCATTGCCCCATCATTTCAATAACGTTGCTGCTGGCTTTTGTGGCATTGGAACCATCCAAAATCTTGGTGCCAGATATCAACTGCAAGATGTCTGTGAGTTTGGAGACGAATGCACTGGATTTGTTCATCAGGATTTCAAGCCAATTGATCCAACTCTGGGACAAAATTGGGTATTTCTTTTTTTTCTTTCTTTAATTCATGCATTGCATGGTTTCCTCCAATTTCATGAAAACTAATGTTTTGGGTTCTTTATTTTTGTTCTTCTCACAGGGAATTCAAGGCAATCGAATGCGACCGCCGGCCATGGAAGACAGCAATCTTAAGGTTGGTCGATATTCAGTGGAAGAAAGGAAAGACAGAATTCTTAGATACTTGAAGAAGAGAAACCAAAGGAACTTTAACAAGACTATTAAGGTCTCTCTTCCTTAATTTTCTCTGATATGATAAATGTTTTATTATAGACAAAAAAAAAAAAACGTAACATTGACTGATCTATTTAATATACAGTATGCTTGCAGGAAAACCCTAGCTGATAGAAGAGTTAGAGTCCGGGGAAGATTTGCAAGGAGCACTGAAATTTGTGAACATCAAGACATGGTATTGAAGAGAGAAGATGATAATTTACCCAATGACAAAAGCTTGTATAATTGCTGTGAAGCAGTCCAGGTATCTCTCTCTCTCTCTATGTATAAATACGTACATATATTTGTTGTTGTCACGAGCATCTCATGCACGTCAAAAATGGTTCAGTTATTTAACATTTAGATGGAAGTTTGGGGCAATTAATGATGTTTGGTTATTTTGGTTTTTGGTTTGCAGATGAAGCATGATGAAGATGATTGGCTGCAAGAGGCTATGGCAAATCTTATGTATTTACCTTATATTGCTGGTTGATAAATATAGATATGTTAGATGTACTTTGTATATGTACTGGGTTACTAATGAAAAGTCTCAAGAAGGCGATGCCGCCTCTTTTTTTTTTTTTTTTAAAAAAAAAACCACTGTAACCAAGCTCATTGTTGTAGCAATGGCAATCTCTCTTTCAAACTGATTGCTCTCAAATAACCTTTATTGTCATACACAAATACAATGCAAAAGAACTTTGAGTTTAACCATATATGTTCATGTGTTTGAATTTTCGAGTTTAATCTAATTAGTTCATGCATTGAATTGATATAGGACAAATATGAGTTTGATTTAATTAGTTCATGTATTGAATTGATATAGGGTATGTGTGAGAAGCCTGTTTTGAAACAAAAGGCAAGAAAAAAAAACATGAAATTGAATTATATTTTGAATTGGTGTATAGTAGGGGTTAGTGTTCGATTGAATTGAGTGAAAATTTTTCGAGTTAATCGAGTTGACGGGTCCTATTTTATCATCCTAACTCGATTTGAAAATTTTTTGAATCGAGTTGAGTGAAATGAAATTCGAGTCGAGTCGAATCGAGTGAAATTGTTCGAATTAACTTAAAAAATTAAACATGTCAAATTTAAATCTTGCTACAATATAACTAATTACATGTTAGAGTACATCAATTTGAAACCATATATATTTGAATTTTTTTTCAAAGCAAAATAATAATAATAAAAATAAAAGATACTTTAGTATGATAAACTTGAATCATTAATTAATTTATTTAGGTCCCAAAATTATTATTTTAACTTTTTTAAAAATTTTAAGTTTTTTTATGTGTTCTTTAGGATTTTTTAAAAGTTTTATAATTTTTTTTAAAATATAAATTTTGCAATTTTTATAAATATTTTTAATTTTAAAAATTATTTTGAATATTTGAAAATTATTTTGATTTCCTTTTTGTAATTTTTGTTGAGAGAGAGACCAATTTGCTCATTTTCAAAATTGACGAGGACTAAAGGGGTATTTACACCAATATCTGTTATTCGAATTGTATAATTCAATTCGACTCGAACTCGAAACTCGAATTACTTGTTCGAGTTGACTCGAATTACTTGTTCGAGTTGACTCGAATAATTCAAATAACTCAGTTCGATTAACTTGAAATTCAAATTTTTTTGGATTTTTTCAAATTGAATCGAGTTTTGTTCAGTACCCTCTTTTTATATATTTTAATTAGTTATGCATAAAGAAATTATTAAACATGTTATGTTTATTATAATATTTTCCATCATGTGTTTTTGTATATACTACAATATTCAAAAATACTAAGGAGGTGGAAGTCAAAGGATTAAGAGAGTTTAGTTGACTGAAGGCTAATTATTTGTGAATTAAGCTAAGGTAGCACTTGAAGGGGATTGAAAGTGATTGAAATGTAATCGCATTTGATGCTAAAGGGCAAAATCAATATTCTACTTTATCCTTCTTACAAGGACAAAGGTATAAAATCAAAGAGTAAGTCTTAATTAGCAAGATTATGAAATGAACCAAACCAGAATATATACATTTGACTAGCTTATTTTATTTATATTTAATTATAATAATATATAAAATACAAACATATTGTCAAATTTGTCAATATGAAAAGAAATCAGTATTTAGAAAATAACAAGAAACAAAGAGGGAATATTTGAGGAACTGGTGTGCTCTTTGGCTTGTACTTACTAGTTAAACTTGTGGTTCTCTAGCAATGCATACAAGATCAATAGAACAATACCTTCAAATTTCTACACTCACTTTAATTATTTGATGCCAAAATCATCACTTGTTTGATTTTTCAGATATATAGGCCCCCTCTAGGGTTGTTCTCCACGTCTTTTCAAAAACTCCCCACATGATAACCCGCCGCAATTAACTATATATCTTCAAAATCCTTTTTTCCCCCACTGAAAATTGAAGTATGTAATAAGGGTGAATAAGGTGTTTCAGAAGGTAAAAGATACAATAGCACAAGAAACTGAAATGTCTGTGTATTTCTCTCTTATTGTTATTTTTTACACACGTTAAAACCTTTGCATGTGGAAACAAGCAATGACCATTTAGTGTTTAGTTTGAGGGTGTTTCATTAAGAAAAAGAAAACTGTCTTTCTTGCTTAATTGTATACTTCTTTGAAGAGGTTCGATATTCCAAGTTCTACTATATTTCCTTTCATCATGAAAATACTTAATTAATGGATTAAGATGTTAGAAGTTCCATATGCAAAACAATATTAATTATAATTTGTATAATATTGTTCATTACAATAGGTATATCCATCTATGTGGCTTGAAAATTCCATTGTATTAACAAGCTAAACATTTAGAGTGTGTTAGGTTGTGTGCAAAAGTGGAAGGATGGAAGGAGAGATTAGAAAAGTGAAAAGAAAATAAATTTTAAGTGTGCTTAGTAGGAAAGAAAAGTGAGAAGAAAGAAAATGAGGATGATCATTTTTAATCGTAATGCATAAAAATCAATCCTTACAAATTTGAATGGTGAGATCAAAGGAAATGAAAGAGATGTGTCTGTTGATTTAAAATTATGTATTTTTCAAATATTTTATTTTATTTTATTTTTCAACTTTATTAAACAATGAATGGAAAGGATTATTTTTTCTTTCTATTTTTCATCTTTCTTACCAAGTATATCTATGAATAATTTATATTTTCAATTTTCTTTCCAACCTATCAAGAAAAACTTTGTTCATGTCTTTCAACTTAGGGACCATACAACAGACGGAGACTAACGCGTCACGTTTCTGTCAAATGTGCACTTTACCTTGTCAAAGTCGCCGGTTGAGGATAATAGGAATGAACCAGCCCTCAAATATTCTTCGATTCCAGGCCAAACCCTCAAAGTGAAGCATAAGTCTAGTATTTCTTTTACCTCATGTTGGGATCAACCCAATTAAGCAACAAGTTAAAATAGCGGAATAAATTGAGAAATTAAACACTCAAATTTAACGTGGAAAAGCCTCTCCAAAGAGGATAAAAAATCACGGGAAAAGATAATTTTACTATAATGACAAAAGAATAAAGAGTACAAAAGATGGAGGTAAAAATTAAACCCCAAAAACCCAAAAACAAAGAACCCTCAAAACGTAAACACAAAATTCTCTAAATGTATTATGAGTTCTAATCTCTAATGGGTGTATTTTCTAAGGTAGTAAAAGAACCTATTTATAGGCTAAATTAATAGGTAAAATAATAATAAAATAATCTAGACTAATCAGAGTTTGATGGAAACAAATAAATAGAGTTTAACTGAAAGATTATTTCTCAAATTTGACTGAAATAAGAGTCATACTCAACAAATCTCCACCTTGACTCATATTTCCACAATGTCATCTTTGCCAAAGCCCGCCACGAGCCTATCTTGAACTATGCAGGGAATTAATTGAGTTGAATCTGTGCTTAGAAACTGGAAGACTTCTAGCCTTTGACTTGTACACTGCCAAATTAAAACTAACCCGAGTCTGATTTTCACGAACACAGTGCCCTAACTTTTCAAAACCTACATCCAAAAGAGAACCTCTTTTCAGCGAAATGGTCATACATTTTTCCCTCCTATTACCAAGTTGTCTCTACTCTAAACGAGTTGACTTTGACTCCGTAACGGACGAGGGACGTTCGATTTCATCAGTCACTATGGAACCTTCAAGAATATAAAGACTGCTGGTTCTTTTACCTTTTAACAAAATGAGAGCTCCATGAGATACTATAATGTCACTCGATTCGATGTTGATTCTGCATCCTTTCAAGTCTAAAATACTCAAGGAGATGAGATTCTTTCGTAAGTCAGGTACATACCTGACATCTGAGAGTGTCCTAATCGTCCCATCGTGTATCCTAATTTTAGCAATACCAATACCAATTACCTTACTAGATGAATCATTTCCCATGCGCACAACTCCACCTTCAACTGAACTGTATGTGGAGAACCATTCTCTGTTGGGACATATGTGGAAAGAACATCCTGAATCTAGGATCCACTCAGACGTGAGCTTGGAGTTATCGCTCGTTGACACTAACAAGAAATCATCACCGCTTTCATCGGCCAAATTAGCACCAGCTACATCTTTCTCATTACTCTCAACAGCTCTTTTATTTCACAGTTTATAACAATCTACTTTGATGTGACCTAACTTTTTACAATAGCGACACCTTTTGTATTGTTTCTTTGATGCTACCAAAACAGAAGCTTGCCTATCTGCCTTGCTATCCAAACCAAACTCATTGTCGAGTTTGTCTCTATTCAACAAATAACCCTTCACATCTTCGAACAAGATTTTGTCTCTGCCATAAATCAAGGTCTCCCTAAAAGACTTGTATGAACGGGGTAAAGAGCACAATAATAGCATAGCCTGATCTTCATCTTCAATATGAACCTCAACGTTCTTTAAATCATTTAAAAGAGTAATTAACTGACTGATGTGATCTCTAAGAAGCTCACCTTCGTTCATGCGAAACGTAAATAGACGTAGTTTCAACACTAAACGGTTAGCTAGAGACTTAGTTGCATAAAGAGTTTCTAACCTTTTCCACAATGCGGATAAGGTCTTCTCCATCAATACCTCCTGCAATACCGTATTCGTGAGGTACAACTGGATTGTAGACAAGGCCTTTTCATCAAGATCTTCCCATTCTGTTTGATTTAGATTCTTAGGCTTTTTCCCGGTAACAACCTTTTTCAAGCCAGTTTGAACTAGAATTGCCATCATCCGAACTTGCCACAGATTGAAATTTGTCTTACCATCGAACTTCTCAATTTCAAATCTTGTTGCTGCCATCTCTGAATGGGCTGATCTATGAAAATTGAACTAGCTTTGATACCACTTGTTGGGATCAACCCAATTAAGCAACAAGTAAAAAATAGCGGAATAAATTAAGAAATTGAACACACAAATTTAACGTGGAAAAACCCCTCTACAAAAGATGGAGATAAAAACTAAACCCCGAAAACCCGAAAACAAAGAACCCTTTAAACGTAAACACAAAATTCTCTAAATGCGTTATGAGTTCTAATCTCTAATGGGTGTATTTTCTAAAGTTGTAAAAGAGCCTATTTATAGGCTAAATTCATAGGTCAAATAATAATAAAATAATCTAGACTAATCAGAATTTGATTGAAACAAATAAACAGAGTTTAACTGAAAGATTATTTCTCAAATTTGACTGAAATAGGAGTCATACTCAACACCTCATCATTTTTGTTAGTCATCAGAGAACAATCAAAATGTCTACTCCGATGTCCCATAACTTCTCTCTTCCAAGACTGTGAGAAGCCTCTTGAATGCTTGAAGCACAATTTCCTTCTTGTGTAGTCTAACTCCACTTCAAGGAAAAAAGACCAAATATTACACACAAGTATTTGTTAGGATTGGGGTTGACCCAAATTGACAAAACGTTGGGTTTTTGGATCTGAAATGCTAATTATATATTATTCTACTGTAACACAAAGTGTCAAATATTTTATAAGCTGGTTTTTCACTAGCAAAATCGTGAGAGCCTACATGAACAAAATGACAAAGCAATGACAGTATTTTTTAAACTAAGAGACAATAATCTGGACTAAAACAAATTAAGAGTTTTAAATATTGAGATTTGAATTTTAAATTTGTTGATGTGTTTTTTTTTAATAGATAATAACGTGTGAATTGTACTAAAATTTTTTAGTTGGAAAACTCTCATTTCTTTGTTTAGACTTTGTGCTGCTTAAAAGGGGAAAGGAAAATGAAAAAGAAAAAAACCGGCAAATGGGTGTCACAAGCTAGCCTTCTTACTATCGTAAGAAACCACTATCCCAAAGTGATGTGAAATGACCCCATTAATATTTTATTTCTTCAATATGTTTTTTCCTTTCTCATTTCTCACTGATGAACAATGTGGAAATTAATTTTTTCTCATCAATTAGCTTTGACTTTGATGGTTGGAATTGACTTAATATAATATGAATTTCAAACGTTTTATTCTAATAATTTTAAATTAGGCTTTTCTTTTCTTTTTGGTTATTTTCCTATATTATTGCATTTTATTTTGAGCAGTAGTAATAATTTAAATTATAACATTGTACTTATTATTTGCTAAATTATTATTATTTTATATGGTAAACATACCAACTAACAAAAGTTTTATTTATTTATTTGTTATTTTTAATTTATAGTTCAAAAATTTCATGTCAATTAAATTTTGATTTAGTTGACATCATTATTATTGTAACAATTTAAAAAATATGAATTCAGATTGAAGAAAAATTGTGAAAAAAGTATGCATTGTATTAAAAAAAACAGTTTGGAGGCTGCATTGATGGCTTGTTACCCTAATAAGAGTAAAACCAACTTGAGTTATTCCATAAACATTTTGATGATATTACTTCAATTCAAAGCTTTTCAAATTTTTATTTTGTACAAATACCTAAAAAATGAAAAGTCAAAGTAAAAGGGATTTTAATTACATAGAATGGATTATATATTGATGGGATGTATTGTTTGATATATATTTACTGTTAATAGACCTCAAATTTTCAATGTAAAGTTGACTTTGCCTAAGATATAAGGACCTTACCCTTTTAGTCTTGCGATTCAAACATTAGGAGTTAAGAAGTCCATAATGGGGCTTTGGCTATAACATTTTTGCTACATATCCAACCAGGAGAGGGCTCAAGCTGGACTCTCTTCTGTCTATAGGTCATTCATACTTCTAAAACGGAAAACTAACGTGGGTCCTTGAAGTTTGATACAAGAGGAACCTGCTGCTGACTTGTAGTCTTTTTCTTCCACATGGACTTAATGAATGGTACCTTCTTATTTTTTTACTTGAAATGGTTTCAGTTCCTTCCTGTATTCAGTAGAAAAAGTTAGGTCATTTTCAATGCAAATTGACAAGTGGTCATGCTGTTGGTAATGAATACTTTCTTTTCCAAACTAAACTCGTACAGACGTTTATATACTCTTCTAGTTCACATAACAAAACATCAATACTGTGTCCTTTGAAGGGGAGGGAGAGATAACATTTGGTAGTGGATTCAAGCCAAGTACAAATTCAAGACATAAATAATTTTACAACTGTTGTTGAAATGCAAGGCCTTGGAATGAAGCAGAAAACTTAGATCAAATCAACGGATCATTCTCAAAAGATTTGTCGGTCGATGAAGTGCTTATCTTTCAGAATTTGATGTCCCACAAAGATTATGGCAAAGGCTAGAAATTACTGCCACATGATGAAGGGTGTTGGGCCCCATTTGGGACATGTGGTGAAAGAGACTATGTCTATGTATAGGGTTGACCTTCACTATATCAGATTAAATTCTCCAAACTTGGAATTTGAGGACAACATTGTTGCAGCAAATTTGGAGCTTAAATGATGGAAAGTTTCTCAGCTTTTCTTTCGGTGAAGCTTTAGATTCTGACACTACTGTAGATTATGCCATTGCACTTGCAGTCAAGTAGGATTACTAGATCTGCTGCCATATCGATGTCGTAATTATAGCATGGAAACCAATATAGTCATACAATGATGATTAACAAGGAAATTTCGTCATACAACGATAGAAGCTAGAAGATTAAGTGCCACAGAATATGGAGCTTTCTTTACTATATTTAATGATACATGTCTCTTCAACACCAGTTCCTTTCTGCCCTCCACATATGTTAGATTTCACCAAGTAATTGAGTTTTCGGTTTTCTTAAGAGAAATTTTTTTAGATTGAAACAAGTTATTGGAATTTGATTAGACAGTACATGTATTGCTATAAGATTACCTAGGATGCAGTATTTTGATTTTTAATTAATGTACTAGATTGACTTCTTAATTCACAATTTTTTAAGCTTTAATTCGTGTAGGCAGGTTGTGCTTATTTGAACACATTTCATGGTAAGCTCTATAATCACTGAATTTTGTCCAGTTCGGATTTCGTGTTTTAATTTTTTTTTAAATTACGGGTTAGGGCTTGTCTCATATGGGCCCAATGATTGGACCTATGGGGATTGGATAATTGAGCTTTTAATAATTTAATTTTGGATTTGTTTGGGCTTTAGCCCATTAGTGTTTTTATTTTTTGTTTTTATGATATATTAATTTTAAATAATAATAGAATAATTAAAAAATCAGAAAAATACAAAAAAATTTTAAAATTTATATTTTGGCCCCCCAAATTTTCCTAAAATTACATTTTGAACCTTTAAATTTTCCTATTTACATTTGGCCCCAAAATTTTCCTAAAATTATACTTTGACCCCAAAAGTTTTGCATCCTCTGCAATCTGGTCCTTCTAGCACTAAATTAGATCAAGCCCATAACTTTGGGCTTTTGGTAAACTCTTGATTTTTTTTTTCATTTTATCCATGTATTGAAATATTATCCTATTTTAATTAAATTAGTATTTTTAAATAGTTTTTTAGAAATATTTCATTTTACACTTTTAATTTAAATAATTTTAATATCTAAGGCAATGAATCGATTTGACATTAAGCTATTGATTTCATCGCTTTGTTGGGTGAATACCATTAGTTTGTGCTATATAACGGAAAGCTCATAAGAGCTGTGGTGTGTCCACAACACATGCAGGACATCAACCAAAATCAGTAACCATAATGACATTGTTATTTGTATCCTACGAATTTATTAAGGTTCAAACGGGACTCGGTAATTGTTGGATATACAACCGGTAATTATTCATTGCAATAGTACAATTCACAAACAATAAATCAATTTAATACCTATGAATGTACAATTTAATTACACGAACTTACCTCGACAAGTGTACGTAGATACGAAGGCGACTAATCAAATATTTTCTTTTTGCCTCAATTTAACTCTGTACGATATCTAACCGAATCTATACGAATGAATTTAACTCAATTCAATATAATTGATATACAATTTAGTACAACATACACTTTTGGAAAAATTACTATTTTCCTCTTATACTTTTAATTCTTTACAATTTAGTCCCTAGGCCCGGAAAATGACTTTCATGCAATTTAATCTTACTCAAGCCTAGCCAATTTTTTATCGTATTAATAGCAGCCCATATATTTCATAAAATTCACCATTTTACCATAAATTTATCATCTTTTCAATTTGGTCCCTAATTGATAATTTCATCAAAATTCTCTTTACAAAAGTTGTTTATCTAATAACAACCTTTCATTTTCTATCATAAAACTTCAAAACTCAAGTATGTTCATACATGGAAAAACCCTAATACTTTAACGATTTTGCAAATTAATCCTCGAGATAGCTAGATTAAGCTACTTCGATCTCGGAAACATAGAAATCATAAAAAACGGGACAAGGATACATACCTAATTGAGCAAAATAAGCTTGCTAATATCTCAAGCTTCCATGGCTATGGCTTTTTTCTTCTTCTTCTTTTACGATAGATGATGATAATAGATGATTTTTGTTTATTTTATTAATTTATTATAACTTTAATCATCAATTTTCAAAATTAACCTTAATAATTCATGAAATTCCTATGATGACTATTCATGCTTATCCACTAAGCATTTTAATGGTCTAATTACCATATAAGGACCTCTATTTCAAATACTATAGCTGTTTAATACCAATAGCTATTGGAACTCAACTTTTGCACTTAAAGCAATTTAGTCTTTCATCAAATTAGGTATGTAAACAGTAAAATTTCTTAACGAAATTTGTATACTATATTTTTATCATACTATACACCATCTAATAATTTAAAATAAAATTTTCTCCAACTTTAGGTTTGTGGTCCCGAAACCACTATTCCGATTTCATTGAAAACGGGTTGTTACATTGATGGTTACTAAACTAACATAAATATGACTAAGGCAAGCGCACCTATCAGACAATAGTATAGCTATGGTAAGTAGGGAATATTGAATCCACAAGGACTAAAAGTATTAGTAATTACTGTTTTTTTTTGTTATTTAGTTGACAATTTGGAGTGATGTGTTTTCATCTAAAATTACGAAACTAATTTATCTAAGAACGCAACAGAAAATGAATCGAGGAAATAATTGAATGTTAACCAATGAGATAGACAATACCTAGGAAAGAATCCACCTAGACTTCATCTTTTATTATGAATCTGAATTAAATGATTTATTCACTTGTGTCTTGATCCATAGGAATCCCTAAATTAAATTAATATCTCTTTCAAAAGTAAGAACAATTGACTCTAGGTTGCTTAATTGAAATCTCTGTCTAATTAAAACCCCTATTGTCGTATTAACTCAATCTATGGATTCCCCTATTAGATTTGACTCTAATCCGGTAGATTTATGTTATCCTATTTCTATAATTGCATGTAACTCCACTCAATAATGCTAGATCTACTCTTAAACAATGACTTTGCCCCACTAAAATAAGCACATTAAATATGAATTAATATCCTGAAAATATTAAAACAAGAAATAAACATACGTAATTGAGAACAAGAATTAAGTATTTATCGCATAAAATAGAAATTAAATAATAGGATTCATCATAGATTTCATCTCCCCTAGGTATCTAGGGGTTAAGTTCATAATCCTGAATGAAGACATCTCAAACTCAGAAAAACAATAAGACATAAAGAAACTTAATAAAACTTCGAAAGAAATTAAAAAGAGATCTTCAATCTTGATGGAGATCCGCTTCCAAATTGGCTCCGATGGTGTTCTTCGAGTGTTTTCTTCGATCAACTCTGATTGCCCCATTAAGTCTTCTTCTAATTGGTATTTATACAATTTAGAATGCTTAGAAAGCCTAAAAGTTGGGCTTTTCTACATATTTGGAAAGCAGGGTGCGAAATCGACACAAACTGGCCCATGGGCGTGTTCCTAGCTCGTGTGGCTGACACAGGCGTGTACTCAGCTCGTGTGGATCCTGAAGACAACTCTTTTTGTCTGATTTTGGCTCGTTTTTTGCCCCTTTCACTCTAAAATGCTCTCCTAAGTATAGAAACATGAATTTAAAGGATTAGGAGAATTAATTTCATTAATTTTCATAATTAATCATCCAAAAATGCATTAAGAATGTGATTAAAAATATGTTACTTTTATAGCTTATCATGTACATCGCCTACATATTTGGAGTTTCATTCTCGATCATGATAAAAAAAGTAATCTAAAGATAGAAGAATAAGGAAATCAGGTTAAGACTTTGAAGCATTAGATTAGTTTCGACAGGGATTTCAAGGTTGGCTCTCTTCTACAAAAAATAAAGAGGTCATAACTAACGAATTAGTATCGATGGAGTGCAAATGGAAAATGAAACAAAGGAGTACATTGGCAAGGAACTAGTACAAATTATAGTGCATGTCCCTTGGAGGATATTTCTTGGCACGATATGTGTCTTTTCATAAGTTTGAGTAGTCAAGGTTTTTTGTTCTTAAAGGCAATGTGAATTTAAATTGTATAAATACTTTCAAGGAATTGAGATTGTTTCAATTTCACACCACGCGAGAACATTCCAATTCCACATTATTGAAATGAACTTAATATTTATAATAATGATATTTGTGTCAATTTAAACAATGTGAAACAATATCTAATGCTCGATTTGAGATGGTTTCCGATTTCCAATGCTATAAAATTTAAAATAATGGCATGTATAAAATCATAATGTATTAAGTAATGGCTTCTCTAGAACCATTTAATTTCCATACAACTAAATATAATTTAACTAGGCTTAAATTTAATAACACATTTTAATGAAGCTTTTGGAATAATATAAAAAATAAAGACAAAAGAACAATTTTGGGCACGTTAAATCTTGTAACCGTTTGTCAGCTTAAGCAATCTTATATCCTTAAGATGACGGAGATGGTGAATTGATAAATGCAAGGCAATTATTCCATGTCTAAATGCTCTTTGCTATAATTGTCGCTGGGTTTAGGTATTTGAATACAGGATTTTCAAGAGTCCTCTTTACTATTTATAAGTGGCAAACTTTTCCCTACACAACAAGTTCACTGTAATACTTGTTAGAAATACTCCCTGTCTTGAAAATACTTGTGAAAGCTTCTAGAACATAAGGCAAACCTATTTTAGTTTCAAAATTATTTTCCTTAATAATCTGGTCGTTCTCCTTTGTAGCCATTAGTGCCCTGCAAGTTAAGAATAAAACCACTAGGACAGAGTAAACATTAAGGCTTACTACACTGTACTATTACTGTATTAGGCTGAGGCCCACACTGTTACATTTATTCAAGGTATCATTGGAATGAGTCACATTTATTCAAGGTATGCAATGACAGCATTATTCAGTGTTGTGTTCTGGAAGAGGAGATGCTTTCAATCCTAAAGCACTGTCATGATGTCCCTTATAGAGGTCATTTCAATGGCATGTGAACTGCTACTAAGGTTCTCCAGTTAGGATTCTAATGGCCTTCATTATTCAAAGATGCCTACAATTTTATGAATCAATGCGATACGTGTCAGCACACTAGTTCTATATCTCGACGCAATGAAATGCTGCAGCAGCCAACTATGGAGGTTGAATTGTTCGATGTTTAGGGTGTGGATTTTATGAAACCATTTCCAAGTTCATTTGGAAATCTTTATATATTAGTAGCTGTTAACTATGTCTTGAAGTGGGTTGAAGCTGTCTTAGTCCCAAAGGATGATGCAAAGACAATACTTAAATTTTTTCACAAGCATATACTCACTCGCTTTGGCACACCAAAGGCATTGATTAGTGATCAGAATACACACTTTCATTGCAACAAAGTGGCATCCACACTGAAAAGATATAGAGTTAATCATAGAATGGCTACTACTTATCATCCGTAAACTAATGGACAAGCCGAAGTATTGAATAGTCAAATTAAAAACATTCTTGATAAGGTTGTGAACCCTTAGAGGAAAGATTTGTCTTTCAGACTGGATGAAGCTTTATGGGCATTGCAGATAGCATACAAAACTCCATTAGGGATGTCATTATATCAATTGGTTTTTGGGAAAGCATGTCACTTGTCAGTTGAACTGGAACAGAAAGTAATGTGGGCAATTAAGTAAGTGAACATAAACTATAAAACTGCTGGAAAGACAAGGCTACTGGATATCACTAAACTAGAGGTGATTAGGTGAAATGCTTATGAAAATGCTATAATTTAAAAAGAAAAGACCAAACGATGGCATGACAGAATTATTTTGCAGCGACAATTTATTGCGGGTCAACAAGTTTTATTATTCAATTCTAGACTGAAACAATACTCAGGTAAATTGCACTCTCTTTGGTCTTAACCTTTCGAAGTTGTCGAAGAATTTCCTCATGGTGCAGTCACAGTTAGATATTTAAATGATGGGCACCAGTTCAAAGTGAATGGCCAGTGATTGAAACATTATCTTGGGAATATTGATCACAAGCAGGCAGAGACCATTAAATTGGTCAAAAAATTTTAATTATTATGAAATTTATTATGTAATTTTGTTTTTATTTTATTTTTGTTTCTAATCAAGTTTGTTTTATTTTTTATTTATTTCTATTTTTGCAGAATAAGTATGTACCATTATCGATGCACTTGGGCTTTATTGTCAATGCAGTTCGTACTATTGTATTGTCACTTCTGACTCAGCAAAAATAAGGGCAGATCAGAAATTTTAGATCCCACCATTTGATCAGAAGTCACCTAGTCGTCTGATCTTTCTGAGCGAGCATATTCCTCATTGGACATAATTATTCCCGCTAGCGTTATTTCCCTTCCGAAAAATCACGCCTTTCCATCTTATTCTTTCACTCACTATAAACCTCTCTTCACTATATCGACGGTAACACATACAAAACAACCATTTTTAATCAATTTTCCTTTCCCAAGCTCATACCTTTACAACTTTAAACCATCTTTACTCTACAAAATAACCAAAATATGGCAAGAGCGAGAGGATCAATGAAAAATCCACCAAGCCTGTTGAAGGCACTCATCCTCTATAACTGCAGTTCATGAGTCAGAATCCTCTATGCCAGTGGAGAAAGCAGCCAGAGACCAATTTCAAAAACAACATTTTAAAGCAAAACTTCCACCCAGAACAGGGCATTCTCCTTTCGCAACCAAGTCTCCAAAACCATCTCTAAGTTGAAGTGGGAGACTTGTTGCACACATCCTGGAAGCTATTCTCCTTCATTGGTACGTGAGTTTTTCGTTAACCTTTATGACCATGAGTTGGAGTTTATCTTTGTTCGAGAAGGCTTAATCCCATGGGATGCTACAAAAATCAGTGAGTTGTACAACACTAAAGTGGATATCGATGAACACTCTGAGTTTATTGAGGATATCATAGATGACTAAAGGGACCTGTTGGTGAAGGATTTATGTGTCGGGGGAACATTGTGGACGGGTTCACATCAAAAGAATTATACGATGCACCGTCGCTTCCTGACACTGCAAAGCAAAATCTGGTTTCATTTTGTCAACTTCAAGCTACTACCCTATACTCACAGCACCACAATCGACCTCGATAGCATGTGTCTGATACATTCAATTTTCAATGGTAGAAAGATTGCTGTCGGTGCAATACTCTACTAGGAAATTACTGATTACGCCACAAGGCAAATTGGAATTTTGGTTTTCCCGTTGTTGGTGATGCTACTGTGTAGCAGAAAGGGATCGTGCCCCGTGATGATGAAGAGGTACTGAAAAATAAGGGTCCGATAAATAAAGCCTTTATTGAAAGAATAACTCATAAAAAAGATACACTGACAATAAAGGGGGCAGAACCAGTAAGATAAGAATGTGCAAAACCAAGGCAGAAAGCAAGGGAACAAACCTGACTACAGAGACATCATCGTTGCGTAAAATGTAGGATATCAAGATTTTGGCCAATTCCATCAGCAATAAGCAGAATAGGCTTGTCACAACAATAGAGGATTTCGACAGATTACAAAATTTGTTCTACGCTTATACTAGGGCTTATAACAACTCTATTGTAGCTACATTAAGAAAGTTAAGCCCAACCCCACTCCCATAATTTCCAGTGTTCCCACCGATCATCCGAGATTATGAACCCTTATCTGAGAAAGATGACTTTAGGGACTGAGACAGATCAGTGGAACCCCCTCCCATTGTGCACGTCTCTGATGTTGAGAAAGAAGAGGACTCAAGGGACGTTGATAAGTACATGTGAATGATTGATATCCTGCTCGAGGGTGACATCATTACTGGTTAAGAGGCTTCTCCTGTTGAGGAGAAAGTTGTTGTGGAAGAGGAGGACGTCCGTGTTGAAGTTGTGAATAAGAAGGCTGAGGAACAAAATACTAAGACAGAAGCTACTAAGAAATAATTTGTTGAGAACATTGTCAATACATTCGAGTTTATGGATACAACTAATTATAATCTGGAGCGAGATGGAGCTAGACCAGCAGAAGCTACAGAGGTAACAAGTGAGGAGCACGACAATTCATTGGCGATAGTGGTCTATACCAGACCACTCAAGGTGACCCCTCCTTCACAAGAAGTAGCCGATTATGCTGGGGCAGTGCCAGAAACTGAGCGATCTGAGGATTGTACGGAGCCCAAAGGAAAGAAGAGAAAGCACTCCAAAGACAAAAAGTGCAAGAAGGAGGAGAAAAAGAGGAGGAAAAAGAAACATCATGCAGCCACATTGATGGTCGAGGAAAACTGAGTTAGTTTATTTTAAGTTTTAGCTGAAGTATTCATTCATTGTATATAGTTGTAATTTTCATTTTGTTAGTAAATATTTTCATTGCATTTTTATTGTCATTGCATTTTAATGTTAGAGCATTGGAGACAATACAAACTTTAAGCTTGAGGGAATGCATATGGGGTTTGGAAATACACCCACATTTCAAAATATTTTTTTTATGGTTAATGCCAATGTGTTTGACAATTTTTGTTACATTGGATGTTTAAATTTGATTGAATGTTGTATCTTCAATTCTTTGATGAATGATTTAGGTCGCATTAGTAATGGATGACTAGTAGCATTTCTTGTATCTTAAATGAATCTGCCTTTTTCAGCTACTCATGTGTATATATATTTATGAATAAGAGACACTCCAAAGTGGGTGTATTGTGAAATGTTAAAGAGGGAACACCCCAATGCAAGTGTTAACAAAATGAATCTGGCCAAAGGCTTTCGCTGCACGAGTTTGTGTTGATGCAATTACGTACTCCCTAAGGGTTTGTTGCAGTTCATCATTACTTATAAGGAACAAGGGTACAGTAATTAAACGATATCCCTTGTTCATTAAAAAAACATATATTGTACAATAAATTTTGTATTCATAGATAGAATTTAAGATTTGAAGCATGACATTGGTTTTGATGAAGATGCAATCTTATTCCTTCATACTTATGTATTTTCAATGCAATATTCTGTCATTTAAATGTGAATCATTCATTGGGATTTTAGGTGACTCAAGTTGTTAAAATGATCATTTGTCTTAGTGAATTCTTGTGTAGCCTTGACAGTTTCAGTTTTACTTAAGGACAAGTAAAACTCAAGTTTGGGGGTGTGATACTACTAGAAAGAACATATGTTTTTTCCCTACTTATTGGTTAATTTGTTCCCATTTAGTTATCTTTAGCACATACTTTAGCATTTTCAGTTTAGTAATTTACATTTTATAACACAGTGGATCTTAGCTTATTTATCCTTAATTTTGACATGTTTTGATACTGATGTCGCTGCATGAGTATTTTTAGATTGCTCCCAGAATTGTCACCGCACTGACAGCTGTCCAGATAAGAACAAAAATACATGAGCTATCTAGTTTGGTACAACTATCTTGTACGTACAGAGGCAGCATGATTCTGATGAAAGGACACCCGGGCTATTTAGGGAAAAATATAAATATTCACATAAAAAGAAAGAAAAGGAGAGCTTTGGGGATTATCATCTTCTTCAACCTATCCTTTGAATTTTTTGGTTATGGCAGCTTAAGTCTTGTACGGGTGAACCGACGTGAAAGGGATGCAGACTAGCTCTTGATAAGGAGCCCTGAGTGCGACACAAGAGGGAATAGAGAGATTCAAGTCAAGTTGTCTAGGAATAGTATTCTTCAGTTGTTTCTTTTATTTTTCTTTTCTAAATGCTGGTGATTACTTTCTATTTCATGTTACTGTAGAAGTACACATGATTCTGTGTTAAATTTTATTTTATTCAAACTTGCTTCTACTATTTAATCTTTGGGTTTGAATGTTTTTAGCACGAAAGTGTTATTGCGGTCACTGACACTGGAAGGTGCAGCGACAGTTCAGCTAGTAAGCAAGACAACGGAAGCTGCTTGACGATTAGAGGAACTTCATCTACATGTTCTTAATAGTGTTCCATAGCCATCATTGGAAGGTGTGGCTAATGTGCATGTTTAAATCTTTGATTAAATATAGAAGTTAAGTTTGGTAAGATATTCATTGGAATTTATTGCATCGACAATCACCTAACTTTTCATACCTTGTGAGCACTTAGCATTTTGTTGACTATTCACATTGGGGATCCAGTTTATCATTATCATATTTTATCTAGTTGTTTTCAAGTTATCGCTTCGACAACTACTCTCACAATTTTTCTCCTCCCTATCTATTTATTGCATTGAAATTGATAGACAAAAGACAACCATCCTCGTGGGATCGATATTTGACAGACTCATATCTGTCTACTATACTTGCATCGATAATATATGCTTGCACATTATTGTTGTGACGTTAAACAGCTGATTAGGGACTTGTTTGTAAAATTAGTAAAAGTTAAAGTTAAATTTATGAAATGATGGTTTGTATGAGTTGGTATAGATCCCTAATGAAATCAGTTAGCTTGAATAGGGGATGAAAACGCTTAGATTTCAATTTATGAGCTTAAGGACGAAATTCTGAAAATTTAAAATGTTGGCTAAATTAAGTGGGTTAAATTTGTCTATTTAGATCAAGATAGATCATGTACGAATCTAGATCGAGGAAAAGAAAAAGCCTCGGATTAGTCGATTACTTTTCTATGCCTTAGTTGTCGGGGTAAGTTTGTACGTACGGATTACAATATTCATGTTATGTAATTGCATGTTATTATGTATTTATAATGCTATTAAATAATGTAATCCAAATAATTGTCATGACAGTTATTGAGTCCCAGTTGAGCCTTAGGAAGTCGTAGGATACAAAAGACATACCATTAAGGATTTCATGTTTCGGGTAATGGTTGAGGTCCTGTATTTGTTGTAGATACTCCACAACTCGTGTGAGTAGCATCGCTTAGCGTACGGTCTGGCCCACAACTCAATTGAGTAGTCCAATTTCACAGCTCGTGTGAGCAATGGTGCAAATGAAAGGTTACGATTATATGTTTAAGCACACTTCGTGTGAGCTTTCTTGAGAATCTGATGATATTCTAGATGGTTCAATAGGCATGAAAACAAATTGGAAAGGTAAGTTTGCAAATGGAATAATGCCTATGCACATAAAAAGGTGAATGAATCAAAAGAAGTATGTTCATGTAGAAATAGCTTACGTTATGTTGAATTCAAGTAAGTTATGAAATAATGCACTATCTTGTGTATCGTTGATGATAATGCTTAGGCTTGTGCCAAGCTTGTGGTTGGATTACATTATGCTTATACTTAATGTCATTTAGATGAAGTGATAAGTTATGTTTCATGGTCTACAAACTTACTATGCATTATGTGCTTACATAGGTTTCTTTCTTATGTTTTATAGATTATCGGAAGCTCGATTGGTTTGGAAGCTTGTTTGAGATCTATCATGCTATCCAACATAAACTTTAGTAATTTTTGATGTTTTGGCTAATGTTATAATGGCATGTATAGGTGGACTTATGATGAGGTTTAGTTGAATGCTTAGATGTTAATTTGGTATGTATAAGTTGATTTGTTTGGTACATTTGATGCCTTACTAGTTTGTGTCAATATGGTTATGTTGTTACATGTTTGAATGACTCAAATGGCATGATTTTGTGATGGAATGCTAATGGCCAAATTGTGGCATATTTGGTAAGTTTTGAAGTTAATAGTTGATGAATGAGAAGTGGTAAAGTTTGCATGTTTAGGTAAGTTTGGATGTTAGCAATTGAGGTGCCTTGAACGGCATATTGGTTCATGAATTTTAGGAATTTTGAATTGGTAATTATATGCATGTTTTGGCAAGGTTTTGATGTCTTGATTATGCGCACAAAATGCCTGTAGGTGTATGTATAATTTGGTGTTGGAATTGGCTTGATTTTTGGAAAATTAATCTCCACATGGCCTCAAACACGGGCATGTGACTCAGCCTTGTGTGACACATGGCCTGGCGACATGGTCGTGTGTCCCCTGTAGGTTCTATTGCATGCAACTCAGATATCTACGTGGCCTGGAACACGACCGTCTAGGGCTATTTCGAGAGTTACACAGCCTGGTACACGGGCATATGACACAGCCGTGTGGCCCTACTCAGAGTGTTATATTGGTGAGGACACGGGCTAGGACACGATCGTGTGTCCCTAGTTCGAAGGTTACAAGCCTAGAGATACGAGTGTGTGTCTCAACCGTGTGAGGCACCCGGCCTGGTCACATAGCCGTGTGACCCCCTGTAGTCAAAATTTTCTAACACTTTCTTAAATTTTCCAAATATTTCCAATTTTGTCCCGAACTGTTTCTAAGGTGCTTCTAGGGCTTCGATGGCTCGATTTAGGGATGATATGCATGTGGATGAATTTTTATATTATGTTTATATTTCCAACCCGTGTCCATACCCATTTAACTCACTAACTTAGGTCACACGGCCAAGCCACACGCCGATGTGCCAGGCCGTGTGCTAGGCCGTGCTAGGCATGCACCTACAAAAAAAATGCATATAAATGCAAGCCATAACAAGGCACCAAAATCATGCATTATCAACTTGTACACATATAGTATAATCACATGCAACCAATATGCCTAAAGACACCTCAATTGACAACATTAAAACATGTAAAGCCATGTACTCAATTTAGCCAAAATAATCAATTAACTTCCAACAATATTTGTATCAATACATACCATAAAATTTACTTACCAAAACACAAACCATTTAGTACCAAAATGTCATTCTATCACTAGTATCAAATGACCATATAAATCATACAAAATAAGATACCAATTCACCACATTTCCAACAAGTTATAAACCATATAATATGCATATTCATACCATAATTTCATCTTCCATACTTCAAGCATATCAAGCCAAACATCATCCATATTAAGGCTAATATTTACATGCCAAAAAGAAATTCATTTGAACACCAAAATACCATAACACAAACCAAACCAAATTGCCATTACAACAATTAAACATATAGGCCAACATTAGCCAAAAATACCTATACATGCCATTATAACCAAAAATGAAAACAACCGAAAGTACCAAAAGAGCCGATGGATAGTGTGATATAGCTCTAACAAGCTTCCAACCCAAATGAGCTTCTGATTCACTATAAGATATGGAAAATAACACAGAGTAAGCATATAAGCTTAGTAAGTTCGTATAATGTGAAAAACGACTTACCAATTCAATTCAATATAGGTAAGATAAATATGGCATAATCCAACATAAATTGGCCAAAACCTAAACATGTACATTAAACATGTTAGCCATGTAAACATATACATAGAAAAATAAACATGGATGAGCACAACATTGATTAAGTTTCATATACATGTATCATCCAATTCAATTCTCTATATACCTTGTATCAACATTTCAATATAATTCACATGTGTCCTTGTAATAGTTCGTATCAAAATTTTACCATCTTCCATCAAAACATTGCTTGTTGAACCATTTAGAATACCTTTGGATACTCAGGATAGCTTACACATAGTGTGCTACATCACATAACTATAATCCGTCAATTCCTGTACATGTATGATCACACGAGCTGTGAATCGGTTTGCTTACATGAGCTGTGAAAATGGGCCTACTCACACGAACTGTGAGACAGAACGTAGCTACACGACACTGCTTACACGAGCTATGGAGCATTAGTAACACATACCGAACCTCAGCCATCGATAGGACGTTCAAGACCAGCACCCGAATCATGTAAACCTTAATGACATGTCATTTGTATCTTATGAATTCTTAAGGTTCAAACGGGGCTCGATAATAGTCGTATGTCGTTGGATATGCAACCGGTATATTTTATTCAAAAGCATATATACACAATTCAATTACACGAACTTACCTCGACGAGTATACGTAGATACGGAGGCGTCTAACCTGAGACTTTATCTTTGCCCTGATCTAAAGCCGTATGAGACCTGTCTTGATCTATTCTAATAAATTTAACTAAATTTAATATGAAATTTATTCAATTTAATCCAAAATCATATTTTGAAAAATTACCATTTTGCCCCTATAGTATTAATTTCTTTGCAATTTAGACCCTAGCTCATAAAAATGGAAATTCATGTAATTCATCCTCAACCCATCATAAATGATAAGCCCTATATTTCATTTATTTCATAATTTCACCATGTAAGTTTTATATTTTTCAATTTAATCCTTATTTGACAATTTCATCAAAAATCACTTAACAAAAGTTGTTTATCTAACAAAAACTAACCATTTTCTTCCATAAATTATCAAAACTCATACACATTCATTAATGGAAAAACCCTAATACTTAAACAGTTTCACAAATTAGTCTTCGGGCTAGCTAGATTAAGCTACAACGACTCCAAAAACACAAAAATTAATAAAAACAAGACAAACAATACTCACATGGAAGCTAAATTGAGAAGGCCAAATGTTCAAGCTTCCATGGAAGTTTTTCCTTTTGATTTTCGGTGGTGTTAAACCATTAAGGAAGATGACATGTTTTATTTATTTTGTTTTTAACTTAATTATTAATTTATTTACCATATTACATATACATACCTTTAAAAACATTTATAATTTTACTTATACCAAACCATCCTATTCCACTATCAACATTTATGGTCTAATTACCACATAAAGACCCAAAATTTAAGGTTTTATAGCTATTTAACACCTTTAGCTACTAGAACTCAACTTCTGCACATTACGTGATTTAGTCCTTTTTATCAAATTAAGCATGTACATGGTAAAATTTCTTAAAAAAAAAATTATACGGTACTATTATCATGCTGTAGGAAATAAAATAATAATAAAATAAAATTTTTTCCTTCAGATTTGTGGTCCCGAAATCACTACTCCGATTTTACTAAAAACGGGCTGTTACAGGTTCGATAGTGTATCAAATGTAATTTCATCACTGTGAGCTCAAGAATTGATTAGAAAGGGATGTGAAGCTTATTTAGCCTATGTTCCTGATTCAAAGGTGGCTAAGTTAAAAATTAAAAAAGTACCAATAGTTAAAGAGTATGCTGACGTGTTTCCAGAGGAATTGCCCAGGTTGCGATCAATTAGAAAAGTAGAATTTGTGATTGAACTTCTACCTGGAATAGCTCCAATTTCGATAACATCATACAAGCTAACTCCTACAGAACTGAAAGAGTTCAAAAAACAGTTGCAAGAGTTGTTAGATTGCGGATTTATTCGACCGAGCGTGTCACCTTGGGGTGCTCTAGTTTTGTTCATGAAGAAGAAATATGGGTCAATGAGACTACGTATAGAATATCGACAGGTGAATAGAGCCACCATCAAGAATAAAGATCCAGTACCTCGTATTGATGATTTGTTCAACCAATTAAAAAGAGCTACAGTGTTTTCAAAGATTGACTTGAGATCCGTATATTATCAACTGCGTGTTAAAGAGTAAGATGTACCGAAAACTGCATTCTGGACTAGGTATGGTCACTATGAATTTCTAGTGATGCCATTTAGTTTGACCAACGCTCCTACGACATTTATGGATTTGATGAATCGAATATTTCATTGATATTTAGATCCATTCATTGTGGTATTCATCGATGATATCCTGATTTATTAGCTAGACGAGTCGAATCATGTCGAACATTTAAGAGTTGTAATGGAAACTTTGCGTGAAAAACAATTATATGCGAAATTCAGTAAATGTGAATTCTAGCAATAAGAAGTAAATATTCTAGGACATGTTATATCTGCGAATGGAATTAAGGTTGATCTAAATAAAGTATCTATGATTGTTGAATGGAAAATTCTGAATAACGTTTCTGAAGTTCGAATATTTTTAGGGATTGGATACTATCAGCGATCCGTTAAAAATTTCTCGATCATTTCCTCACCTATGACAAGGTTATTACAGAAAAATGTCGAATTTTCTTGGTCTAATAAGTGTCAACAAAGTTTTTATCAACTAAAAAGTATGTTAACAGAAGCTCCAGTATTAACTTAGCCTGAATCTGGAACAGCATATGTTGTTCACAGTTATGCGTCTCTCAATTGTTTAATGCAGTCAGGGAAAGTAGTTGCTTATGCTTCTCGATAGTTAAAGCCGCACGAAAAGAGTTAACCTACTCGTGATCTTGAGCTAGCCACGATTGTCTTCGCTTTGAAGATTTGGATGCATTATTTATACAGTGAGAAATGTCATGTGTATATTGATCACAAAAGCTTAAAATACTTAATGACCCAAAAGGAGCTAAACCTAAGGCAACGACATTGGTTAGCGCTACTGAAAGATTATGATTTGGTTATTGATTACCATCTGGGAAAGGCTAATATGGTTGTGGATGCACACAGCAGAAAGTTATTATTGTTTGCAGTTCGAGTCTTGAACGCTCAGTTGGCTTTGAATGTTGATGGTTCCGTATTGGCAAAATTGAAGACTAAACCCTTTTTTTCTACAATGAATTCAAGAATTGTAAAATGATGATTCGAAGTTGACAATGAAATGAAACTTGGTTCGAGGTAATTCGACTATCGAATACAGCATTGGTGATGATGATACATTACTTTACTGCAATAGAATTTGTGTTTTGGATAGTTTAGATTTGAAACATGATATTCTATCAGAGGCTCACAGTAGTACCTATTCCATTCACCTTGGTAGCACAAAAATGTATGGTAATTTGAAACAGATGTGCTGGTGGCCGGGTATGAAACATGAGATTTGTGAGTTCGTAGCCAAATGTTTGATTTGTCAGCAGGTAAAGGCAGAGCATCAAGTACCGTCGGGATTATTGCAGCCTGTTATGATCTCTTAATGGAAGTGGGAGTAGGTCATGATGGATTTCATATCTGGTTTGCCTATAACTCCGAAAAAGAAAGACTTGATTTGGGTGATTTTTGACAAATTGGCTAAGTTGGCCCATTTTGTTCTAGTCAGAACCGATTACTCAGTTAGGAGGTTAGCGGAATTGTATATGTCATAAATTGTGAGGTTGCACAAAGTCTTGACATCAATTATTTTTGATCGTGATCTGCGATTTACATCGAGATATTGGAGTAAACTTCACAAGGCTTTGGGCACTAAAATCAATTTCAGTACAACGTTTCATCCTCAGACGGATGGGCAATCAGAAAAAGTAATTCAGACTTTAGAAGACATGCTACAATGTTGGATTCTTGAGTTTGAGGGTAGTTGGGAAAAATATTTACCATTAGCTAAGTTTGCTTATGATAACAATTACCAATCCAGTATTAAAATGGCACCGTTTGAAGCTTTATATAGAAAAAAATGTAAAACATCATTGTATTAGTCTGAGTTGAGTGAAGCCAAAATGGTAGGGATTGATTTGGTTCGAGAAACTGAAGAAATGGTTCAAATTATTCGAGATAGTTTGAAAGTTGCATCTAATCATCAGAAATCATATGCATATTTGAAAAGAAAAGATATAGAGTCTACTGTTGGTGATCGAGTATTCTTAAAAGTTTCTCCATGGAAGAAAGTGCTACATTTTAGAATGAAAGAAAAGCTGAGTCAGAGATTTATTAGGCCACACGAGATTATTGAAATAGTCAGACCTGTAGCTTACAGACTAGCTTTACCTCCTAAACTCGAGAAAATTCATGATGTATTCCATGTTTCAATGCTAAGATGGTACAAACCTGATCCATTAGACGTGATTCATTATAGTGAAGTTGATTTACAACCAGATTTGATGTATTCTGAAGAACAAGTAAAAATTTTTACTCGAGAAGTCAAAGAACTTCGGGATAAACGAGTACCATTGGTGAAAATTTTGTAGCATTGGCATGGTACTGAAGAGGCTACCTGGGAAACTGTTGAATCGATGGAATTACAATATGCAAATCTATTTTCAGGTAACAATTTCAAGGACGAAATTTCCTATGGGGAGAGAATTGTACTAGCCTGTTTCCAGTGATACTGGAAACAGTTGTTATGGACCATAATTTTAAAGATAAAAATATTATTTTATTATTTATTTAGTGTCTTTGGGATATTATTAAGGTCATATTAAGGTTTCATTTAGAAATTTTGATGTTTGATTGGTTAATTAGGTAAAAAGGACTAAATTGTAAAAGGTGTAAAAGTTGAATTCTTTTAGTTAAAAGGGCTAAATGATTATGGAAAGGAATTTTAATGGACTTGAAAGGTAAGTATACCAATTATTAAGTTAGTGGATATGCATGGATAGGTTCTAATGAAATTTCAATGAATTTTTAAAGTGAAAATGGTAATTTGATAATTAGGTTAAAATATTAAGTTAATTAAAAGTAAGTAAGGTATCATCTTCCTTATTTTTTTATTTTTGGGAACTAAAATCACCATTGGAGGAGCTCCAAGCTTCAATCACCTTCTCCTTGTTCGTGTGAGCTAATTTTTTCACCTATTTCTTGTAATTTTTATGTTTTTGAGATCGTTACAATTAGGTCCAGCTAGCTCGTACCTTTATTTTTTAGTCTATTAAAAATATTTTTGGTGAATCTTGGATATCTTTTATGATGGCTATGTGCTTGAAGCTTTGATTGTGGTATTTGGTTGTTTTGTAAAATGATTTTTATTATATTTTGATTTAAGGATTTAATTGTTAAAATGCCAAAACTACAAGGTTTGATAGTGAATTTAATGCATAGTATGGACGGTTAAAAGGCTTAGTATATTCTGCTATAATTTGATTATTAGAAAATGGTTAATTTGATGATTTTCGGGTCAGGGGACTAAATTACAAAATATGTAAAAGTTTAGGAAAAATGTGTAATTAATGAAAATTTAAAGGTCATATACATTGAATGGAATGTGAAATATGTATGAGATTAATATATTGTTTTTAATTATTTATAGATCAAAACTTGGATCAAAAAGATAATAATCGAGGAAAAGGGAAAATAGCGGATTAGCCCCTACGTGTTGTTCAGAATCGAATAACAGGTAAGTTCATAGTGTTTCAATATGTAAATGAATTTCTACTTGTATTTCTATAGAATAGTTCCTTAGTTAAATGTTGATAGTTAATTATTGAATGATTTCACATGTGTGCCCCTTTTTGTATTTCGGTATCCCCACATGTACCCCTATTTGTACTTTGGTACCCCTGATTTCACATACGTGCCCTAGTTTGTACTTCAATACCCCTGAACGCATTTAAGTGTATTATTTATACTCTGGTAACCCTAAAATTTAATAGTATATGAATTATATCTAATTGTGTTAAATTAAATGTTTACTATGATTTTACTAAGTGATGTAAACTTACTAAGTTGCTGACATTTTGGAAGGATCAATCAATCGGCTTACACTATCCATCGAAGCTGGTAGCTTTTGTGTCTCCTAGGGTAGTGGCATGTATATTTGGCTTAAAATGTGTGCTTGGTACAGTTTGATACTTTACTAAACTATGTCACTTGGTATTTTAACATGCTTGTATATAGGTTTCTTTTTGGTGTAATTAGAATGGTATGAAAGTGAATACTTGTGGTATGTTTTGGTAGAAGTTTGAACTAAGTTACTATGCATGTAATGAATCAATGTTGATATGCTTCAATAGTTGATGTTTTGATATAATTCTGGTCTCTATGACTGACACATTGGTTGGTTGATTTTAGGAAGTTAAAATGGCATGTTTGTGTAGTTGATGGTTAGATAGGTTAGGAGTGAATTTCTTGTGAAATGACATGATTATAGGTAAATTTTGGGTTCACACGGCTTGAGACATGGGCGTGTGACACAGCCATGTGAGACACACGGCCTGGCGACACGGCTATGTGCCATTTGAAGTTTTAAAGGGTTCAAGTGAGTGAGTTACACAGCTTAACAAACGACCTGGCACACCCGTGTCTCAGGCCATTTAACAATCAAAATAGGGACACACAGTCATGTCCCAACCCGTGCCCTCACCCATGTAATTGTCTGAGTTGGGCCAGATGACAAAGACACACGCCTGTGTAACACTCAAAATAGCCCCACACACCCGTGTGTCAGGCCGTGTAACTACCTTACTTCTGTGTAATAAAACCTACAGGGGACACACGGCCGTGTCGCCAGGCCAGGCGTCACACATGACTGAGTCAGATGCCCGTGTCTCAGGCTGTGTAGACATGAATTTACCAGATTTCAAGCCATTTCAAGCACCAAAGCATGGATACACCTAGAGACATTTTGTACACACAAACAAGGAATCCAAATATGACCAAAACCTACATAAAATGACCAATTCAATAGTTCAAGATCATTCAACCAATATGCCATACACGGCACCTCAAATGCAAATATTCAATCTTACTGAAACATGTAAATAAATATCACTTCTCATTCATCAATCACATTAAACTCAATACCATCTTCAACATACCAAAATTTACCCATATTTCAACCAAATCAACACTTACCATTTTGGTCATTCAAACATGCATCAAACATTACCAAGTTAACTTCTACATACCATTATAAACTGTTTTACATACAAGATATCAAAACACACCTACATTTAAGTACTATATACACCTACATCAAACACCATCATAAATATCTTAAATACATTTCAATCTCAAATTCAACTAATTAAGTTTATACATGCCACTACCCTAAGAGAAACAAGAACTACCAAAATCGTTGGATAGTGTGAATTGAGGATTTGATGCGTCCCAAGTGTCAGTAACAACGATCAACAAAATCAACCACAAAAACGAATAAGCTTATAAAGCGTAGTAAAATTGTAGCATATCATAATCTAACATTAAATTAAATATGATTCACATTTCATTGAGTTCAGAATTTCTGAAGCCTAAACAGGGCAGGGGTGTGTGCAATTTAGGGGTATCGAAGTACAAATAGGGGCACATATGTGCAATTCAGAGTACTAAAGTACAAACAGGGGCACATATGTGCAATTTAGGGGTACCGAAGTACAAATAGGGGCATACATGTGAAATTCATCATTTTCCTTCTAAAAACGTAATAATTAAAGCATTGCAATGCAAATACACAAAATTGAATTTCATTAATATTAAAACATTACGAACTTACGTCAACAATTATAGTGTAACAACGAAGTCGACTAATCCAAAGCTTTAGCTTTTCCTCGATCTAAATCTGTACGAGGTCTATCTTGATCTAAATAGAAAAATTCAATCCATTTAATACTTCAATTATTCAATTCAACCCATAATTCATATTTTTACAAAATTACCATTTTACCCCTTACATCTTAACTTTTCACTAGGGACCTATACCCCTTGCAAAATTCACTAGGGACCTATATCAACTCATAAAAACCACCATTTCATGAATTCAACTTGAACTTTTACTACTTTTACAAATAATTTCCTAAATATAATTTTCATAAAAATCACTTTACAAAACTAGTTTCTATAACAACAAGCACTCAAAATACTTCATAAAACATCAAGAATCATGCAATAGAATTCATAGTAATATCCTAATTCTTTAATAATTTTACAAATTTATCCCCGGGCTAGCTAGATTCAGCTACAACGATCTCGAAAACATAAAAATAATTAAAAACGGGCCTTAAAATCATACCATGCAAGCAGGATTCCAAATGAAGCTTTCTCCCCCCTTCAATGGTGCCTTCGGTCAACAAGAAGAAGAAAATTAAAACATGTTAACATTATTTCATCATTTCTAACTTAATTTTCATTTTCATTCTCTAATTAGCATTTTAGCCTTATTATAAATTAAAATTTACAACAAAACCTTTCCATGAATATCCACTAACATTAAAAATGGTCTAATTACCATCTAAGTCCATTCAATTTTAAATTTCATAGCTATTTGACACCTTTAACAAATAGAACTCCAGTTTTACATCTTTTATGATTTAGTCCTTTTTACAAAATTAAACATGCAAACGTCAAAATTTCTTAATGAAATTTAACACGACCTTAATAATGTCCCATAGATATTAAAATAGAAAAAAAATATTAGTTTACTCATCGAATTTTTGGTCCCGAAACCACTGTTCTGATTTAACTAAAAATGGGTTGTTAGAACTTTCCCTTAAAGGAATTTTCGTCCTCGAAAATCTTTCCAAAAAAAGGTTCAGGTATTGCATTTTCATAGCTCTTCCAGTTCCCAAGTAGCTTCTTCCATACCGTTAAGCTGCCAGAGAACTTTCACTAAAGCTATACGTTTATTTCTCAATTCTTTAACCTCTCAAGCTAGAATTCTGATCGGTTCTTTACTATACGTCATATATGGCTGTATCTCAACGTCAATAGGTGAAATCAAATGTGAAGGATCTAATCGATACCATCATAATATAGATACATGGAATACATTATGAATCTTTTCTAATTCTGACGAAAAAGCTAATTTCTAAGCTACTGGCCCGATTCTCTAAGTGATTTCATACAGTCCGATAAACTGCGAACTAAGTTTTCCTTTCCAACCAAAATGAAGAACTTTCTTCCAGGGTGATACTTTCAAAAACACTTTTTGATCAACTTGAAATTCAATGTCTTTTCTTTTCAAATCCTAGTAAGATTTCTGTCGATCTGAAGCAGCTTTTAGACTGTCATGTATCACTTTAACTTTTTCTTCGATTTCCCGTGTCAAATCAATACCGAATAACTTGTTCTCATTGACTTCAGTCCAGTATAATCGAGTTTGATACTTTTGACCATAAAAAGCTTCATACAATGCCATTTTAATGCTCAATTGATAACTATTATTGTATGCAAATTCAACCAAAGGTAGAAATCTCTCCCAATTTCCTTCGAACTGTAAAACACAACATCGAAGCATATCCTTGAGTATCTGAATTACTCGCTCAGATTACCTAGAGCTGTGCTAAAATACAACCGAGTACCTAGAGCTAAAATACGCTGTGCTAAAATACAACTAAGTACCTAGAACTTCATGTAACTTTCTCCAGAATCTAGACGTAAATCGTGGATCTCTGTCGGAAATGATAGAAACTAGCACATCATGCAATCTAACAATCTTAGCAACATATAACTCTGCCAATATCTCGAGTGAAAAATTCGTACGCACTGGAATGAAATGTGTGGATTTCGTCAAACGATCTACAATGACCCACACTAAATTTTCATTTCTCGGAGATAGAGGCAATCCTAACACAAAATCCATCGTGACACATTCTCATTTCCACTCCAGAATCATCACTGGTTGTAACAAACCTGAAGGTACCTGATGTTCATCCTTAACTTGCTGACAAACCAAACATCTTGATACAAACTCTTAAATTTCTCATTTCCTACCTAGCCACCATTACATTTGTTTCAAATTATCGTACATTTTATTGCTACCAGGATGAATAGACAAGCTACTATTGTGAGCTTCCTGTAAAATCTTCTAAACAAGATCAAAATTTGTCAGTATACGAATTCTGCCTTTGAAGTAAAAACTATCATCAGAAACAACATGAAAATCTGAATCAGGAGTTGTCTTAATCTATTTCTGTTTAGCTATCAACATATCATCACATTTTTTAGCTTCGCAAATCTGTTGCAAAAATGTCGGTCTAGCTTTTAATTCGGCTAAAATCAAACCATCATCAATCAATGTCAATTTCGTGTTTAATGCTCGCAAAGCAAAGAAAGCTTTTTACTCAATGCATCAACAACAACATTAGCCTTTCCCGAATGATAGGCAATTTTCAAATTGTAATCTTTCAATAACTAGAGCAATCTGCATTGTCTCAAATTCAAATCTTTTTGTGATATCAAATACTTCAAACTTTTATGATACGTAAAGATATGACATTTTTCTCCATATAGAAGGTGTCGTCAAATCTTCAAAGCAATTACAATCGCTGCAGGCTCTAAATCATGAGTCAAATAATTCTTTTCATGCATTTTTAACTGTCTAAAAGCATACGCTATCACTTTGCCCTATTGCATCAAAACATAGCCCAAACCATTCAATGAAGCATCACTATAAGTCAAAAATTCTTTAGCGCAGTCTAACTAAACTAACATTGGTGCCTCGATTAACATTGCTTTCAACTAATTAAAGCTTTGGTGACATTTCTCGGACCATTCAAATTTAACATCTTTTTGCAACAATCCCATCAATGGTGTAGCAATCATCAAGAATCCCTTGACGAATCTTTTGTAATATCTAGCTAAACCATGAAAGCTTCTAACCTCAGACATATTTCTCAGAGGCTTCCAATCTACCACAACTGATATTTTGCTTGGATCAAGTCTAATACTGTCGACCGATACAACATGTCCCAAAAATTCGACTTCTTAAAGTCAAAACTCACATCTGCTAAACTTAGCGAACAGTTGTTTTTCACGTAAAGTTTGCAAAACAATTCTCAAATGCTGGGTATGCTCTGTCTCATCCCATTAATATATTAGAATATCATCAATGAATACAAAAACAAATCTGTCTAAATACGGTCTGAAGATTATGTTCATCAAATCCATTAATATTGCAAGTGCATTAGTAAAACCAAATGGCATCACAAGAAACTCATAATATTCGTACTTCATGCTAAACGCGATTTTTGGCACATCCGAATCTTTAACTCATAACTAATAATAACTAGAGTGAAGATTGATCTTTAAGAACACCATCACACCTTTTAATTGATTAAACAAATCATCGATGCACGATAATGGATACTTGTTCTTGTTCGTGACTTTATTGAGCTGTCTATAATCGATATATAGTCCTATGAATCCATCCTTTTTCTTAACAAATAATATAGGAGCACCCCAAGGAGAACACTGGGTCGAACAAAGCCCCTGTTTGTCAACTATTGCAACTGTGCTTTCAATTCCTTCAATTCTATACGAAGCTATGATATCGGGGATGTTCTTGACACCAATTCAATAGCAAACTCAACCTCTCGGGTCGGCAGTAACCCTGGGAATTCCTCTGGAAACTCATCTGAGAACTCACATATACTCAAAATTGGTTCTAATTTCAATTCTGAAACCCTAGAATCAACCATGTAATTGAGATATGCTTCACAGCCCTTTTTAACATATTTTTGTACCATCCAATTTGTCTGACTTAATTCGAATTCGTTTACCATCCTTAATTTTTAGCACAATATGTTTTATTCTACAATTCACAATAGCATCATGCAGAGTCAACCAGTCCATACCCAGAATCGCATCAAACTTATCATAGGGTAACAACATCAAACTAGCGGGGAAATTGTAACCCCTAATTTTTAGTGGACACGATCTATTAACTGATTAGCTAGAATACACTAACCTAGTGGATTTGTAACTATGACAGTATATTTAGTGAATTCAAAAGGTATTTTCTTTTTGTCTACTAATGTAGTACATATATACGAATGTGTTGATCCAGGATCAATCAATGCATATACATTAATATCAAAGAGAGAAAAATTACCCGCAATAACATCTGGGCACTAGCTTTCTCTCGAGCTCGGATTGCATAGGCCCTAGCTAGTGTTCTTACTTTAGACCTTTCGTTCATCTCGTTGTTCTTTCATCAATCGAAAGTAGCTTTTCTAGTGTTTCCAGATCGTCTACCTCTCTGAGAAGTTATTTCAGGCATGTTTGAATGATTTCTGAAGTCATTTTGCTTTTTCGGACAATTACGAAGAAAATGATCAATAGACCCACAACGTAAACAAGATCTCAATTTTGATCGACACTCACCAAAATGTCTTTTATTGCATTCATCACACATAAAAACGGATCTCTTAACATTTTGTAAACTTCCAACACTAGCCACTGGAGAATTAACTGACTGGAAATTTATTTGCCTCAGTTTCTCTCTACCAACGAACTCTGGAGGAGCAGCTGATCGACTGGTGTCATTTCTATACTTCTTCGAGGGAGAAGTTTAAGCTAGCTTGAATGACCCCATTTTTGTAATAGTCTCTGAATTTTGAATTTGACTATTGTTTGTTTTTACAAATTTCTTCAACTTTCTTAGCCTGCTCCAAAAGTTCTACAAATTCTCATAACTTTAATGCTACTACAACCATACGAACATCATCATCACATTTTTTCCTCGTATGATACGATGTTACGAGCATACTAGCTTAAATGCACAAACTCACGTTTATACTGAGCTATAGTTCGGTCTCCTTATTTTAACTCAAGAAACTCTTTATTTTCTAATCAATGAACAGTCGACTAACATACTTTTTTCTTTAATTCATTCTGAAAGAAGTCCCAATTAACATGATCATTCGATGTCAACGTGCTCAAAGTATCCCACCATAAATACGCCTCATCTTTTAATAAGGATACCACACACCTTAAAAAATCTTTAGGGGTGCACAACAATTCTGTAAAAACTTTCTTTGTATTCATTAGCCAATACTCAGCTTTTAAAGGATCATCATCTATCGTACCTCTAAACTCTTCCACTCCACAATTCCAAATTTTGTCTACTGATACACGAGTAACCGTCACAGGTATAAGATTTGGAGTATTTAGGGGTGTCGGAAGAGGCACAACAAGGGGTGGAGCTGGCGGAGTTGTAAGATTTGCTTGCTTAAACTCATTAAACCATTGACTCATCATTCCAAGAAATACATTTTTCATCTCGTCACCAACAAATTGTGGAATAGACACACTATTACTTGCTTCAGGATTTGAAGCTTGAACATTACTTTTAGCTTCATTAACTATAGCTCGATTTGATTCAGCTGACATCTTGAATCTATAAGAAAATACAAATTTAAAACGGATCAAAAGCATCACACTATCACAGGGTATCTCTGGTATGTATATACTAAACTATATTTCGATATGTTAGTCCTAGAATCGACTAAACCGTGGCTCTGATATCACTAAATGTAACACCCATAACCTGTATATGTCGCCAAAATAGGGTTACAAATCATTATTGTACAAACAGAACATTTATACATTCATTTCATACATCAATGCAAACATAAATCAAATACGTTCAATCACACACATAATGTCCCTTAATCGAGCCTTCGAGGCCTTAGAAATACCTTAGAAACAATTCGGGACCAAATTGGAATCAATCAAAAAGTACAAGAAAAAGATAGAAAAATTGGACTGCATGGGTTACACGCTCGTGTCTCAGGCCATGCAACAATCAAATTAGGGACACACAACTGTGTCCCAACCCATGTCATCACTCATGTAACTCTCTGAGTTGGGTCACACGGCCAAGAAACACGTCCTTGTGCCAGCCGTGTAACCCTCGAAATAGCCCCACATGCCCGTGTGTCAAGCCTAGCCGTGTAACTATTTAACTTGTGTGCAATAAAACATATAGGGGACACAACCGTGTTGCCAGGCTGTGTGTCACACACAACTAAGTCACACGCCTGTGTCTCAGGCCGTACGGACATGAATTTGCCAGATTTCAAGCCATTTCCAGCACCGAAGCATGCATACACTTAGAGACATTTGTACACACAAACAAGGCATACAAATATGACCAAAACCTACATAAAATGACCAATTCAATTGTTCAAGATCATTCAACCAGTATGCAATGCAAGGCACATCAAATGCAAATATTCAATCTTACCGAAACATTCAACTAAATATCACTTCTCATTCATCAATCACATTAAACTCAATACCATCTTCAACATACCAAAACTTGACCATATTTCAACCAAATCAACACTTACCATTTTGGTCATTCAAACATGCATTAAAAATTACCAAGTTAACTTGTACATACCATTATAAACTATTTTGCATACAAGATACCAAAACACACCTACATTTAAGTACTATATACACCTACATCAAACACCATTATAAACATCTTAAATATGTTTCAATCTCAAATTCAACTACATAAGTTTATAACTGCCACTGTCCTAGGAGAAACAATAACTACCAAAGTCGTTGGATAGTGTAAGTTGAGGATTTGACTCATCCTAAGTGTCAGCAACAACGATCTACAAAATCAACCACAAAAACGAATAAGCTTATAGAACTTAGTAATAACGTAGCATATCATAATTTAACATTAAATTGAATATGATTCACATTTCATTGAGTTCAGAATTTCTGAAGCCTAAACAGGGGCACATGTGTGCAATTCAGCGGTACCGAAGTACAAACAGGGGCACATATTTGCAATTTAGGGGTACCGAAGTATAGGCAAGGGCACGTATGTGCAATTTAAGGGTACTGAAGTACAAATAGGGGCACGTATGTGCAATTCATAATTTTTCTTCTAAAAATGTAATAATTAAAGAATTACAATGAAACCACACAAAATTGAAATTCATTAATATTAAAACACTACGAACTTACCTCGACAGTTATAGTGTAACAATGAAGTCAACTAACTCGAAGCTTTAGCTTTTCCCCAATCTAAATCCTGTACGAGGTCTATCTTAATCTAAATAGACAAATTCAATCCATCTAGTGCTTCAATTATTCAATTCAGTCCATAATTCAATTTTTACAAAATTACTATTTTACCCCTAACATCTGAACTTTTCACAATTTAGTCTTTAAAGTCAAATTAAAATCTAAGCATTTTCATCCTTATTTCATGCTAGCCAAATTCACTAGGGATCTATATCAACTCATAAAAACCACCATTTCATGGATTTAACTTGAAATTTTACTACTTTTACAAATAAGTCCCTAAATGCTATTTTCATCAAAAAAACACTATACAAAACTAGTTTATATAACAAGGACTCATAGTCCTTCACAAAATAGCAAGAATTATTAAATAGCATTCACGGTAATATTCTAATCCTTTAACAGTTTTGCAAATTGATCCCCGGGCTAACTTGCTTAAGCTACAACGATCTCGAAAACATAAAAATCATTAGAAACGACTTAAAAATCATACCATGCAAGTGGGATTCAAAATGAAGCTTTTTCCCCCCATTCAATGGTGTATTCGGTTAACAAGAAGAAGAAAATGAAAAGATGATAACATTATTTCATCTTTTCTTACTTAATTTTCATTTTAATTCTCTAATTAGCATTTTAGCATTATTATTAATTGAAATTTAAAACAAAACCTTTCCATGAATATCCACTAACATTAAAAATGGTCTAATTACCATCTATGTCCATTCACTTTTAAATTTCATAGCTATTTGACACCTTTAACTAATAGAACTCCATTTTTACACCTTTTAAGATTTAGTCCTTTTTAGAAATTAAACATGCAAACGTCAAATTTTCTTAACAAAATTTAACACGACCTTAATAATGTCCCATAGATATTAAAATAAAAATATAATATTAATTTACTCATCAGATTTGTGGTCCCAAAACCATTGTTCCAATTTCACTAAAAACAGGCTGTTACATCATGGGTATTAGATACCAGATGTGGTTCTCAAATTTGTACCTCATACAGGGGCTTCAAAGGAGTAGGAATTTGGATAAATGAGTTGTGGACCTATGAGTTGGAAATGGAGCAAGAGTTATTGCATTAGCTGTAGGAACACATATTTTATCATTTGTCTAGTGGAATTGATTTAATTTTTGAGAATTGTTATTTTGTGCCAAGTTAGACTAGAAACATTATTTCAATTTATTGTTTAGAAAATATGGTTTTGACATAATTATTAAGAATAATTATTGTTCTTTTTATATTGATAATGTTTTCTATGGTTCGCCACAATTAGTAAATGACCACTACATTTTAGATCAAGATACACCTATTTATAACATAAATACTAAAAGATTAAAAAAGAATTGGACTCATTTGTGATGGAAATTTAGACTCCTTTGTTTTAAAACAATGGGATATATATGAGTCTTCCTTGTTGGGTAAAATGACTAAAACTTTTTTTAATAGTAAAAGTGAGCAGGCTAGTGATTTATTGGGCTTAATACATAGTGATGTATGTGAACCAATAAACACACAAGCTAGAAGAGGTTTTCCATACTTGTAACCCCTAAAATCGGGCCTAGGTGCTATGACCTAATCTAAGTGATTACATGGGCCTTCAATATGGCCAGAATGGTTTTTTTAAAACAAAATTGTAATAGCCCGATTCTGGGCCTAGTCGGAACAGTAGTTTCAAGACCACAAATCTGACGAGGGAAAATATAATTATTATTATATTTTTATGGTCTAAAATTTCACGAAAAAGTTTCGTGAAAATTTTGTTCGAAAATTTTGATGTTTGGGCACTCAATTTAGTCAAAAGGACTAAATTGTAAAAAGTGCAAAAGTTGGGTTCTATATGTTAGAGCTGTCCAATTGCTATGAAACTTTAAATTGGAGGTCCTTATGTGGTAATTGGACCATTAGTTAATTTATGGACAAAAATAGGCATAGAATTAGTGAAATAGATTTTTTTTAAGTAAGGGCATTTTAGTCATTTGGTAATAAAAATAAATAAAATGGGAAAAAGATGGAAAAATGGTGTCATCTTCTCTATAGTTGCTGCCGAATTTTAAGGGACACCATAGCTAGGGTTTCTTTGCTTTTTCAAGCTCATAGTAAGTGCATCCTACCCCCGTTTTTAATGTTCTTCGCATTTTTGAGATCCTCGTAGCTCGATTTAGCTACTTGTACCATTAATTCATGTTAGGGTTCATATTTGGAAAAATACACATAGGTGAAATGTGTTTATTTTTATATTTTATGGTAGAATATGAAGCTAGGAATTATGTTAAACGACTTTTGCTAAGCAATTTTAAGTGAAAACGGGTAAATCGACATAATCGGTAAAAATATTTAATGTTCATAAGTACATGTTAGAGTGAGAATTTGATATTGCCATAGAAGGAAAAAGTGTTCATCATGTTGTAAAACATAAGAATAAGGAGTGAAATTTAATTTTCGAGCTTGGGGACAAAAATGTAATTATGCAAAAGTTTAGGGACAAAGTCATAATTTTGACAAAAATTGAGTCGAAGCTTGTTTTAATAAGTGTGAATGTTAAACAAGCTTAATTTTCTGTTATAGATCAAGAAAGACGAGAAGTCAACCTTAATCGGGGAAAAGAGAATATTGGGATTAAATTCCAAAATCTTTACATTTTGTATCGAGGTAAGTTATATGTAATTAATACATTGTTATAATTATTTTTGTTATATTTCGTGACAATATATGCGAAAGGGTTGGAAATGAAATAGTTATAGTAAAGTTAGAAATTTGAAATTGATAGTTGATTTATTTAAAATCAGCTTGGTTTATGGATATACCAACTGCAAGTAATGGTTGAAGTGATTTAAATCGAATTATTAAATTGGCTATGGAGTTGAGTGGAAAGATTGATATTATAATGTGCTATGGAGAAATTGTAAATTATTGGAAAGTAAGAATCTTTGTAGAACTGTCGGAATGGTAAATATTTGAATAAGGTATTGATGAACACATGTGTAGTATTGTGTGAAGGCTACTACGTGTATTGATAAAAAATGGTCACATGTGTAGTACTAAGTGAAGGCTACAATGTGTACTGAGAAGCTTTGGTCACGTGTGTAGTACTGTGTGAAGGCTACTAGTGAATCGATAAATGATGGTCACATGTGTAGTACTAAGTGAAGGCTACTATGTGTACCGAAAAGCTTTGGTCATGTGTGTAGTACTATGTGAAGGCTACTACGTGAACCGTAAAACTTGATCATGTGTTTAGTACTATGTGAACACTACTACGTGTATCAAATGATAAAAGTAACATGGGTATTATTGTGTGAAAAACCCAAATATTTGTTGTTATACCGAAATGTTTAATGAGATATGAGTATGTGATTGGAATGTGATAAGTTGCGAAAGAGTGACTGAAGTGATGAAGTCTTGTATTGTGTTATAAAATAAATGGCTATAGTGCTATGTGAATGACAGGTGTTGGAATAGAGTAGATTTGGACAGTGACAGTGATCTTAGTTTGAAAAATCACCAAAAACTATAGAAATTGATTTATTGGTTTAATAAGACATTAAATTAAAGCTTAATGAGCTAATTTGACATAAAATAGAAAGAATGGCCAAAGAAGTTATATATTTTGAGATATTGAAATTTTAGTGAGACAAGGTCTGAATGATTTCAAAATCCTCTATTCTGACTTTTGAAAATCACTAAACATTGTAAAAAAATAATTATGTTTTGCAATTTACATTCTTAAATTTCTTATTGAATCTATTTTCAAAATAAATAAGTGGAAACATCATTTGAACTCTGTACTAAGAGATAACTGACTTTTAGTGAAGAGAGGTCAGAAGTGTCAAGCAGTGAAATAGGGGAATCTTTAGAGAATAAACTCTACTAATTGGCAGAACCAAAAATTCTAAAAATTTTATGGTAAGAAGGTATATGAGTCTAGTTTCAGGGAAAATTTACAGATCTTAATTTGGAGTTCAGTATCTTTGGATAAAAATAATTTAGTTACTATGATGTAGAGAAACAGTTTGCTGGAAATTGAATAGATAATAGATTTATGTGTGATAAAAATTATATTATATATGGTATCATGCTAGAAATTTATTTATCAATTACATACATACTTACTAGGTTATAAGCTTACTCTTCTTTATTTTTCCCTTGTTTTATAGTGATATTAATCAGCTCGGGAATTGGACGGGGTCAGAACATCATCCACACTATCATCATCATCTTTTGGGTATTTTGCAACCAACACTTTGAAAAATGGCATGTAGAGATGACTTAATGTAATGTGGTATAAATTTATATATATATGCATAAAATATTGTTTGGTTTAAAATGTTGGTGTATATTAATTTATAAATTGTTTCCTTAAACTATTAACAAAGTAATTAAAATGCTGTGGATGGATAAATTGTGTTTGAACATATAATTGTATTTGGTTGAAATATTGAAGTTTTTTGAAATTGTGTTTCGAGAATTTGCAGGAGGAATTGAATGTTTATGAAAAGTAATTATGTCAAAATATTTGTATAAAAAATATATATTTCAGATCATTTGATAACACTTCTTACTTTGTTTCGATGATGAATACGAGTAAGAGGTGTTACAAAAATTCACTTACCTTTTGAAAACATTTGATTTTGTAAAACATCTTGTACTTTTCGTTATAGAGTTATGTGTTCCTTTATATTTAAATTTTATTCGAAATGTAATTTAGTTTTTAAAACACATATTTGCAGCAGCTAATAATCGTTAAAACATTTCTTTGATCATTCACATAAAAACAATTCATGCATAAAACCTTATTATATAAAAACAGTGTCCCATACCACAATTCATAATATAAAATTTAAAGTCCCAAAACAATTTAAGCAAACCCAATTTAAAGTCCATAGTAAAAGTCCAAAAGAAGTTCAAAAAGTCCATAAAAACACCAAATCATTTCCAAAATCCATAACTATGAAAACATATTATACCGATAGCCTCTCCGAAGATCCAAATCTGAGCCTTCAGTACAAGGATTACCTAAGACACATGAAAATCATGGGTGAGCTTTAAAAGACACAGTGTGAGATCAATACAAACACTTATTTTAACACATAACAACACATCAAAATATCACAAATCATCTTTATTGAATTAAAACATGGCATTCTTATGAAAAATTCAAAGTTATAGGATTTCCTACCCATCTCCGCTACACACAAATATTGAATTCCCAGAACTCATCCATCCAAAAACACACCAGTTCGTTGACAAGCCACCCCATAGTTACTGATAACGACCATATAATTGTAGTTAAATTGCCACATAACTTCCTCATTTCACAAACCCACCCCATGCATGTGATATGGTCATTTCAACACTTATTTATCACTAATCACATTTTTCGCATTTCATTACTCATAAGTCATGTATCTCAATTTTCACATTTACATGTGTCATGCACATATTTTAACATATCACATAGTTTCACTTTAGTATGATGCTTTAACATACATAATCTGTGTTAAAACATGGATCTTATAATATACATGCAAATATCATGTTTTAGACCACTGCATATTAATCTAGTCACAAATCACATAACATAGAGTTTAGATCAACATTTCATGCATCACATATCACAAATCACGAATTTTCACAACACTTAATAGTTTAGGTCACTTACTTGATTTCCTCTTTGATTGAGTTTTTTAACTGCTCACAAGCACTTAAGGTACTCACACATTAATTAATTAAATAATGTTTTAATTACATATTAATACTAAACTTCACCTAAAAATTAGAGTTAGATTCCACACCTTAATATAGATCTAAACTGTTTGCTCCCTTGTAGAAGTTTCGTTTAGGTCTAGTATTGCTCGCAAATATAAACACACGATTAACCCATTTTAGTCATGATCTATTCGAATAACATGGCTTTTAATACGATATTTAATGTGAAAATCTCACCAATACTTACCCACAATTTGGATGCTCGGATTCCTCACCTTCGCGATGTTTCACTATTGATTTCTCAGAGGATTGTTAATCGGTTTTTCATGTTAACACAAGACCATATTAGTGCTAATGATTTTTGAAATAATAAAATAAAAATAAAAATAAAAATTAATTAGGCCTTATCCCATTCGGCCATGTCACAACATTTTAAGACAAATGATTTTAAATCCCAAACTTCACTTACACTTGTTTCATTATGAGATGATCGAAGGAAAGAAAATGGAGGGAAATTGATGATTGGATAATCTAAAATAATCAAATAAAAGAAAAAAATATGTGTTTTAGTCATTAGGGTAATCGGCAAAAGAAAAAGAAAACAAAAAAGAAGAAATTGATTATCCATGGCGACGACGGTTCAACGGAAGCGACAGCTCGGAGGTGGTCCAACTACAGGGGGAGCAGTTGTATAATGGTGGTGCGAAATACAAGTAAGGAAGAGGCTTCGGTCACTTTTAATTGAAAAAAAGGGGAAAAGGAAAGAAAAGAAGAAAATCGGTGAAGGTGGTCAGTGGTGGTTGCGGTGGTGGACACGATGGTGCATGGTGGAAGAGGGGAGGGGAAACAGAAAGGAAATGAAAGAGAATGTTGGTTGTGGACGGTGGTGAGGTGGTGGTGCAAATAAGCTCATGGTGGTGGAAAGAAAATGGTGGTTGTAGTGACCAAAAAGAAAGAAAAAAAGAGTGGAGGGGAGGAAGAAAAAGAAGAAAATGATGGAAATTACGGTGTATGGCTGACCAAGGGATGTTTTTGAGGTCAACAGAAGAACTTTTGGTAAGGGTGAGACATGGAAAATATAAGGGAACATAGGAACAATAAGGGGGATATGTTTCTCTTAAAAAGGCAAGTTTGACTTGCTAATGGAGGAAAGGAATCCCCCCTATATGACAACATAGTTGGACGGCAAGGCTAGCTAGAACATGCTAAAAATGTGCAAAAATTAAATAAAAAATACGTACACATAGGGTTCAAACTAGGGACCTCAAAGATAGCTAAGAAGCTTCCTACCACTGAGCTACAACATTTTCTTGTTTTCAAATTGTGCGATTATTTTTAAAACACAGGAGCTGACAAATTCACCCTTTTACCTAAATTAAAATAATTAAGAAAATGGGATGTGATAACTCTGCCCTCCTTAAAAGAAATTTTGTCCTCGAAATTACTTGATGGAAAAAGGTAAGAATACTGTTGTCACATTGCATCTTCAGGTTCCTAAGTTGCCTCACTCGAACCATGATTTCTCCACAATACTTTAACAAGTGAAACCTACTTCCTTATTAAAAATTTAACATCATGGTCAATGATCCGTACTAATTCTTCCTTAAATGTCAAATCAGAACGAACCTCAATATCCTCTACTAGAATCACATGAGAAGGGTCGAATCGATAACGTCACAACATAGACACATGAAACACATTGTGAAATCAATCCAACTCTAGAGGTAACTCCAACTAATAAGCCACTGGTTCAATCCTCTTAATGATGTGGTAAGGTCCAATGAATCTTGGGCTCAACTTCCCCTTACGTCCAAACCTCAATACCTTCTTCCAATGTGAAACCTTAAGGAAGACTTCATCACCCACATTATACTCAATATCCTTCTCTTTATGTCAAAGTAGGACTTTTGTCGATCTAATGTAGCTTTCAATCAATCCTGAATAATCTTCACATTATTCTCAATCTCTTGAACTAAATCTGGTCCCAAGACATTCTTTTCTCCCAAATCTATCCAACACAAAGGTGTCTTACACTTGTGCCAATAAAGTGCCTCATATGGAGCCATCTGAATGCTCGACTGAAAACTGTTGCTATAAGTAAATATTGCAAGTAGTAAATGATATTCCCAATAACCTTGGAATTTGATTACACAACCTCGCAACATATCCTTGAGAATCTGAATAACCCTCTCAGGCTGTCCATTAGACTATGGATGATAAGCAGTACTAAAATTCAATCTTGTACAGAGTGTTTCATGCAGACTCCTCCAAAAGTGTGACGTAAAGCGAGGATATCTATCAAAATGATAGACACTGGTACCCCATAAAGTCTCACAATCTTAGTGATGTACAACCTTGCCAGCTTCAGCAACGAATAATTGGTGCGCATAGGTAAGAAATGGGTGGATTTCATCAATTGATCCACAATCACCCAAATAGAATCTTTCTTGGATGACATCAATTGTAATCCACTAACAAAATCCATGGTGATACGCTCCCACTTCCACTAAGGATACATATGAATGGGTAGAACCATTATCTATCAATGAAAAATAAGGAATGTCTTTAATAGTAAAGGTACCTACTATCATATCAGTAGCATCACGATCCTCTCAGTGTCTAGCCACATACACAAGTGTTGGTTTCCTCGCATCAACTCAATTAACACCCTGACCTAGTGCTCAATGCCTCAGACCCGCATTACCTCCTCTATTCTGTCCTTTAGCTTGTTGTGGCTGCTGACCAACTCTCTTATTCGGGAGACGATTCTACCCTTGTGCTTGCACCTACTCATTCAGCTAAAGGCATTCTCGAATCTTATGGTCTAGCGACCCACATTTTAGGCATCCATCCATGCCTCTCCAACACTCACCCGAATGTCTCTTGCCATAGGTAGCACAAATCTGGATCATATCCTTTACTACAACAAAGTTCTGGTGGGGTCGATAATCCCTGCCTTGCTTAACTAGACGATGAGCTTATCCACTAGAACTGAAATCCCTCTTGGCCGGAGCCTTTACTTACTCCTTCCGTTTGTGCTCAATGCGCCTAACCTCCTCACAAATCTTGGTCTTCTCTACCAAAGCTTCAAAGACTCTTTCTTGTTGTGGAGCTACTTGCATCATCAAATCAGATCAAAGCCCAAATTCTTCTAGAATGCCTCTAGAAAGTAATCCCACGTTAAGCGATCAGCTTGACTGCCTCTCACAATAGCTTGCCCCCATCGGTAGGCTTTATCACGTAGTAATGACATAGTCCCCTTAAGCCTTTTGTTCAGGGGTGAACTCCATATCATCAAGAACCCTCTCTGTAGCCTCCAACCAATACTCGACTATAGTGGGGTCGTCCTAGCAATACCCCTAAACAGTGCCATGACTGTTAGCACCAGATTGAGCACGTGCCACTTGTAACATGGCCTATGATACAACCTCCTTCATCGGCTCTTGCTAACTCTCATCAATAGTTGGTACTCGCACCACATTCTCCGCAACAAGCTCAAGGGTTCGCACCTGATACGCGGATGAGTTGATTTGGATACCTTGACCCGATTCCCTACATGCTCTCGTTCCCCTAGTTCTAACACTAGGAGTACTCATTTTAAAATTTTATGCTATCAAAAGAGATAAGTTTTATCGTTATCACTTCAATATTTTTTCAATCGAAATTTTTGTTTTATCACTTTTATACAAGTTTCACAATTTTTCGTTCTCACAATCTAATTTTTTTCTTAGTCAAAAGTTTTCTATAGTTTCTTTTAGTCTCACAATCTATAGTTTTCACAATTCTATAGTTTCAAGGTGTATAGTTTCACATATAAACAACACTTACCTTGAATTGGCTTCAGGAGGTCTCAAATTTCTTTATAACAAATCACATATGGTATTTTTTTCCTAAATACCCTTTTGTGGTGCATGAAGTTTTTCGAAAATAAATTTCCCCCAAGCCCGAGTTTTGAACCTGTAATAGCCTATTTTTAGTGAAATCAAAATAGTGGTTTCGATACCACAAATTTGACGTGAAAATATTTATTTTATTAATATTTTAATGTCTACAATATGTTAGTTGTGTCATATAAAAATTTCGTTGAGAATTTTTATCGTTTGCAAGCTTAATTTGATAAGAAGGACTAAATTGCATGAGGTACAAAATTAGAGTTCTATAAGTAAAAGGTGTCAAATTTCCATGAATTTTGAATATGGGTGGCCCTTAAATGGTAATTAAACCATTAACATTATTAGCGGACAAAGATGGGCATCATTTAAGTAATTAATAAATGTTATATGTGTAATTTAATAAGTAAAATCAAATTAAGTAAAAACAAAACCATTTTTTTTTGTTTATTTCATCTTCTTATCGATTTTTCAAAGGGGAAAAACACCATTTTTAGGGTTTGAGAATTCAGCAAGTTCATCCTTGTGCATGTAAGTGATTTTTGTCCCATTTTTAATGATTTCTATGTTTTTGGAGTCATTATAGCAGACTAATTTGCAAAAGTGTTGAAAGTCTAGGGTTTTACCATGAATTTACATTGGTTTTTTGTGATGTTTGATGGAAGGAAATGAATGTTTGTTGTTAGGTAAACAACTTTTGTAAAGTGAATATTGAAAATATCAATTGAGGATTAAATTGAAAAAATGTGTAATATTCATGGTAAATTTTAAAATTAATGAAAAATGTGAGCTACTAATGACTTAAGTGAAATTCGGATAGCTTGGGTTAGCATTAAATTTTGCATGAGTTTCATTTTACAAGCCTAGGGACTAAATTATAATGAATTCAAAATTATAGGGCAAAAGCAGAATTTTGCTAAAATATGATTTTTTTAAATTCAATAGCATGGTTATTGAATGGGCTGAATTTGATTATTTAGATCAAGATAAGCATCGTACAGATTTAGATTGGGGAAAAGAAAAAGTGTCAGATTAGTTGATCGTATTTCTTTGTTTCTGATTGAGGTAAGTTTGTACGTTTAAATAGCGTTTCAATATATTGTATTTAAATGCCATTTTTTCGTTTTATTATATTATATTATGTCTCAAGAAAAAAATCCAACGACATTTCGGTGACTTTCAAATCCCGTTTGAACCTTAGGAATATATAAGATACAAATGACATGTCATTAGGGTTGTCGTGTTTCAGGTGCTGGCCCTGAACATCCTACCAGTGGCTGAGTTCTGGCATGTGTTGCGGATACTTGACAGCTTGTGTGAGCAGCATCATGTAGCTACGTTCCGACCGACAACTTGTGTGAGCAAACCCATTTGTGGCTCGAGTTAGAACATCTATATGAGAAAAAGGAAGAAATGGTTCTGACCATATGTTAGCACACATTGTGTGAGATTCCGGCGTATTTGATATTATTCTAAGTGGTTTAACGAGTATACAAAGGGAAGGAATGATAGATATTTCAATTAGTAATTCCATGAAATCGTGTAAAGGTATGAGATGTTGATGATTAAAGTATGCATAGCCATGTTCATGAAAGTATGAATGCTTATATGCTAAGTACATGAAAGGTATATTATTATGTGATGGATTAGCTAAGTTATGTGTTTATTAGTTAAGTTATGTGTTTATCACTAACTTGAGTTGTTGTTGATGCTTAGGCTTGTGCCAAGCTATGTTGGATTATTTCATACTTACTTTTAAGCTTATACATTGAAATGGTAAGCAATGTTTATGATTTACAACTTACTAAGCATTATATGCTTACTTTGTGTTATTTCTCTCATGTTTTTAGATAATCGGAAGTTCGTTTGGTTATCATGGCATGTATAGTTGTTTTGTGTTTGATGAATAGTCATTGCATATATGACTTCTAAATTTGGGATTTTGGTTGATGAATAGCTTGATATGTTGGCATATAAATATGATGTTATATTTGTTGACATTTTGGTATTTTGGTGCTTAAATGGTGAATGATGGAATGGTAAACTAAATGAATACTATGAAATGTTGTTTTAATATGCTAGAATGTGGTCATTAAGGTATGGATAATTCAACTAACCAATATGTCATTCAAAGGCACCTCAAAAGCAATCATCAAAACTTACCTAAACATGTCAACTTTACCTAATGTCAAACATCAATATCTAGTTCAACATTTACTAAAACATGCCACAAACATGTCCATTAACACATCATTTCAAACATACCATTTGAACCATTCAAACATGCATAGTAGCATAACCAAGTTGACACAATTTGAGAAAGTATCACATGGTTCCAAAACAAGATAACATCTATAACTTATACAAGCCAATCCACCAACTAAACATTCATCACAATGACCTTACAATTCAAACTATACATGCCATTATAACCTTGGCCAAAACATTCAAAAACTATCGATACATATGCTGGATAGTGTGATAGATCTCTGATGAGCTTCCAAACCGATCGAACTCTCGATAATCTATAAAACATAGGAAATAAACTATGTAAGCATTTAATGCTTAATAAGTTCATAGAAAATCAAACATAACTTACCATTTCATGTTCATAACAATAAGTGTAAACATAATGTAACCCAAACCACAAGCTTGGCACAAGTCTATTCATCATCATCAATACACAAGTTAGTGCATTTATACATAACTCATTTGAATTAACCATATGATAAGTCATTTCCTTATGAAAATACATCATTTGATTCATTCATAATTTCCATGAGCATATGCATAACTCCATTTGAAAACTTACTATTTCAATATGTTTTCTTGCCCATTGAACCATCTAGAATTTCATCGGATACTCGGGAAAGCTCACACGAAGTGTGCTTAAATATATAACCATAATATTTCCTTTACATCATTACTCACACGAGCTGTGAAATGGGTCTACTCACACGAGCTGTGGGTCAGAATGTAAGCTACACAATGCTGCTCACACGAGCTGTGGAGTATCTACAACAAATGCAGGACCTCATCCATCGGTAGTACATTTAAGACCAGCACTCGAAACATGAAAACCCTAATGACATGTCATTTGTATCCGTCAAATCATCATGGATTTGGTACGATTATACATTGATCCATTTACATTAAACTAATGTAAGAAACATTCAAATTAAGAACATTAATTCAATAACTATTCATACGAACTTACCTTGACAACTAGGGTGTAGAAGTTAAACAAGCTATTCCGAAACTTTTGTTTTGCCTCGATCTAAATCCGTACGTGGTCTATCTTGATCTAAATAGACAAATTTCAATCCATTTAACACCTCTAGTATTCAATTTATTCCACATTTCATATTTATGCAAAATTACTAGTTTACCCCTAACATTTTAACTTTTTATAATTTAGTCCTTAAGTGCATAAATTGAAATCTAAGCATTTTAATCCCCCATTCAAGCTAACCAAATTTATTAGGGACATATATCAACCCATATAAATCATCATTTCATAAATTTGTTATGAACTTTTACTATTTTTACAAACAAATCCCTAAATGTAAATTTCATCAAAAATCACTTTAGAAAATTTGTTTATTTATCAACAAGGACTCATAATATACCATTAAACATGAAGAACCATTCAAAAACATTCATGGCATAACCCTCAACCTTTAACAATTTTACAAATTAATCCCTAGGCTAGCTAGATTAGGCTAAAACGACCTCAAAAACATAAAAATCATTAAAAACGGGTAGAAAAATCACTTACATGCAAGGTTATAGTGTTAGCCGAAACGTAAAGCTTAAAAATGGCCATCTTCCTTCAATTTTCAATAGAGAGAAACAAATGTAGAAAATGATACTAATTTTACTTTATTTTACCATTACTTAATTATTAAATTACCTTATTAACTTTGCTTATTAACTTTAAAAATCACATAAATTGCGTCCATAATTGTCTACTAGATTTATGAATGGTATAATTACCATTTAAATCCATTCACTTTAAAGTTTCATAGCCATTTGACCATTTTAGCAAATAGAACTCTACTTTTATATATTTTACGATTTAGTCCTTTTCACGTAATTAATCATGCAAACATTAAAATTTCTTAGTGAAATTTTAATATGACCTTACTAACATCCTATAAACATTAAAATAATAATAAAATCATAATTTACTCTTCAGATTTATGGTCCCAAAATCACTATTCTGATTTAACTAAAAACAGGTTGTTACATGTTTGATGTGAGTCTTTTGCTGAATGTTTATTGTTTTGTTGTTTCATTTACTTTTTTGAATCTTTGGAATCGATAGGACCTTCTACGAATAGAGATAAAGGTAAGGAAAAACTACTTTTATCTTTTGACTTTTCAACAAAAGTGCAATTAGTGAGTGTTTTGGAATAGCTGCTCGTAGACAATTCATTTTGTTAATTAAGAATTTAGAAGTAGCCTAAACCCTTACTCTAAATTCTGAGTGTAATTGTTCTCATACCTATGCTTAATATGTGATAAATGTGCTTCTGTAATTGTGATAAAAAGAACTAAGATGTAATGTTATATGAATATGTTGTGATGACTCTTGTGAAAGTGAATATGTGGGCATGTTATCCATGCCAAGTGACAATGAATATATTGTGCTAATGATGTGAATATGCAGTGATTATGTGTGGAAAATCGATAAGCAAAAGTGTGATTATAATGTGGATATTTTGGCCTTGTGACCTTATGATACCGTTGGATATAGTTGGCATGCCATAGAATTGTGAGTACTCACCTATATGTATATGTGATTTGGGCATTGAGGCCCTAGGACATGTTTGGAGAGATAAGGGAATATGAGCTAAGATCCATTCAACGAGATATGTTTGGTGTGTTGGAGAGTGTTAGCTATATGCTTCACTTATGGGACATGTTCGACTCTATGAGTCATTTGGTGTGTTTGGAGATTCTGTGTATCCGATGTGTGGTGATAGTGCCCACTTTATGTTTCATAACCTCAAGAGCCAAACTATCATTAAATGTGTTAAAAGTTAATGTGATTTATGCTTAAAAGTTAATGTGCTTTATGCTTAAATATTAATGTGATTTATGCTTAAATATTGATGTGATTAATGTATAAATGGACCCATGAAAGATGTAAAGTGTATGTAATATGACATTAAAGTTGGTAATATTGTGAATATGTTATATGATTATCGTTAATGCACGATGATTTGTTTGCGTGGTAGTTATTCTGAGCCTGTAAAGCTCACCCACTCCCTTTTAAACCATTGCAGATAAGTAGTGTCGGTGTGAGCTGTGTGGACTTCGAGGGGTGATCCAACCAAAAACTTTAGTAGCTATTTGTAGGTGTTTATTTGATTATTTATTTTTGGGGAATAAAGACAATGTGGTAGACTGTATGTTATGATTTTGAAGTTGTTTACATGTTTATTTTACATAGAACCTATGGACTTAACGTATGTTTTATTGGTTTCTTACTTGGCAAGATTATGAGGTTTTGGGATGTTATTTTGGACTTTTTTGTGCCTATTTAATGAGGTAAATGATGCATGATGTTTGGATTTAAGTTCATATTGATTATATGTTTGGAACTATTATATTATTATGGTCTGGTGCAAAGGTATCGATATTTGGGTTTTAAAAATTATGCCTCTGTGATTTTTTAAAGTGTAGGAAACAATTTTGTAAATTGGTACGATATTTTATCATGAGTATCGATACTCGGGGTAAAATTATCGATATTTTTTCTGTGGTACTGATAATTTTCGTGACTTTGGTTTTTAAACGAGAAACAGTAAACAGTTTTAGTATTGATTTTCCAAGTGGTATCAATACCACTTGAGAGGATTATTGATACCACTCCTTCAACATCGATACGCATTTAACAATTTTGAATTTTTTGCTAAGTGGTTGTCGTTTGTGAATATGATGTGCGAATTGTGCAAGTATACACATTAAACAAGTTATAAAGTAATGAGTGAGATCGTCTCCACAGGGATTAGAACGGTATAATTTGGTCGAGTTATTATAATGAGTATGATTAATGTTATTACAAAAATAATGATAAGAATACAGTGGTAATTTGAAGGAATAATGATGTGTGCAATATGTGCAACTGGTAAATAATAGAAAATGCTATGACAAGATAAGAGTAAGAATGAAATGGCAATTTGAGAATAATTACGTGATTAATATGCAAACGCGAAAGTAAACAACTAAAAATGCTATGGGGAAGATACTACGGCAAAGGATAGAGGGTCTACGATGTTGATTTGGAAGGTCGGGATTACTAAGAATCTGCCCTTAATGATAATAATGCCTCAACAAAACCATACTCAATCTACTGCTCAGAAGAGTTTTAAAATGGTTTGTTTCTTTCGAGAATAAGACCTCAAGTTACCTTGCCTTAAGCAATACATGTCTGTAGGCCTTTAGAACGTTACCTTGAACTATTTTGTTTTCTTTCCATATGAACGCTGCTCTATGTCTAGAGGTTGTTACAAGTATTCGGTTGAACACTTGCTCATATCATTCAATTTCAATCTCATTAACCTAACCTTGTCGGAATTAGATTAATTTAATGAAAATGTTGTACATTCGTCTATGCCTAGAGTTTGCAAACTTGCAATTTTGTAAAAAAACATTGAATGAAACAATGTATTAAAGCATATCTATGTTTCAATCATTAAAGAAAATAAGAGTTTCATCAAGTAATCCTAACCCTATGAAATTTAGCTCAAGGGTTGGCAATTAAAATTCAAATCTAAAGTATCATTCAACATCATTTTCATCAAATCAATTCGCGAAGAGTAATCAAGAAATAATGGAAGAACTTCGAGAAGATAGCTTTCACTTATCCAGCACACACTCCAGCAATGTAGTGTTCTGTGGTGGCTGAGAGGGACTGCCTTCGTCTTCCTTTTCCCGTCTTTACTCAGCCACTACCCTATATTTTTTTTGCCTAAAGATCTTTTTTTTTCTCTTTTTTTTTCCGCCCCCTTTAAGGTTTCCTCCTTTGGCTTTTATAATAATTTTCTCTAGGGTAAGTCCAACAACCTATGATTTTTTTTCTTCTTTTTCAGGTAGATATATCTAGTACAAGTTCAAATGGGCCTAAAATCGGTACACTTTAAGTGCTGACCGGACATCTTCTCGGTATTGCCACAACATTCGTATTGGCAAACTGTCCAACCTTTTTCCCCGGTAAACCTTCATTGATTTACTTCTTGTTCCTCATCATACACCTGTCAATCCACCACCACACACAACCCTTCCACAAGTAATTAAAAATAACTAACATTTAAGTACAACCCAAGCTCCTAATGTAATGCTAAAACAAGAAAAATACTAATGGAATGTCCTAAAATGTAACTAAATGTACCTAAGTACAGGCAATTAGCTAGATCTAAAGGCATGAAATATAACTATTTTCAAGAGTTATCAGTGATCCTGAATTATATGTAATTGATGTCATAAGCTCGATTAAGGTAGATTTTGCATGTTATATTGACAATTAGTATATGTCTTATTTAAAATTTGTATAAATGCCAAGATAAAAGATGTTTGCATGAAATGTGACAATGCATGATGTGTACAATGTGAGACTGTTGTGTAGCGTCCTGTTACTCAAGCTCGGCGACCTGGCCAGGTATAGGGTGTTACATAATTGGTCCTAATTCGACCTCGGGTTTGCAAAAGAGCTTTTGTAAGCTCGTATAAAACCCGAAGATGATTATATATTGTATCATATGCATGTTTTACTTGTATTTAAATGTTTAATGGTATAATTTGAATATAATTGATTATAGTTGTTTCAACAACGAATGTAGCATCCTATAGCTTGGACCCGATGATCGGGTAGGGTATGGGGTGTTACAAAAAAAAGTACCAAGTTCGCTTACAGTTACCAAGTTTAAACACCAGTTAGGTCTAAAAAAATTTGTGTCATGTAGGTATAAATTATTAAGTTCAAGTACATCCATATATATTAGTGCAACTAAAGAATAAAAAGGAGAAAGAAGCTTATACAATGAAACAAACATATATAATTTTTACATAATATATAAATATTTTTATATTTAAATATTATTAATTAGATTTAATAATATATAAATTTTCATTAATATTTTAAGTATAATTAATTAAAATATTTTCAAATATTAGTTTTTCTGAAAATAGTTTAGACTTAAAAGGGTCGAAAAAAAAGTTTCTTAGTAAAAAAATAAAAAGTTAATTAATACTAGGGTAAGAAGAAAAAAGTGACAACTCCGAAAAAAAAAACCCACTAATATCGAAACCTCATTATCTCCCTTAAATTTTACAATATACTCCTAACAAAAAAGTTTCCCAAAAGAAAACATTAAGAAAGTAAAAGAAAAAACTAGGCATTCTTCCTAGGCTTGTTATTATGAACATAATCATAGTAATTATTGGCATTAATATTGGATCTCAAAAGGCGATACGAAAGAGAACCTTTATTTCTATTTCTAATCATTAAACAATCCAGTCCTTTCCAAAACCAACGCCTCCGCTTCACATGGCCCACGTGCCCTCTTTTCCTCGCCACCCCACCCACCACCTCCGGCGGCTTGTAGTGCCTAATTAATGGCCATTTTATCCCATCAAAGAACGGGTGTTGTTTAATATCCTGCGCACCCTTTGTGCACCCCAGCCTCCTCCTTGGATCTTTTACCAACAATTTCTCAATCAAATCCTTTGCCTCCGCAATTCCTGCCTCTTCTACTTCAGCTGCGTCGGGGAATCTCATTTTTCTGCTCGAAGCTATGTTCCGAAGAGTATTTTCCTTACTGCCTCCTTTAAACGGCGTCGTTCCATATAATAACTCGTAAACAAACACCCCAAACGCCCACCAGTCAACGCCATTACCGTGGCCGCTTCCGGAGACAAGCTCCGGTGCTAAATACTCATGGGTACCGACGCACGAACGTGAAAACGCCGTTACGGGCTCAGCTACAAACTCAGGAAGAACTTCTTCAACCGAACCGGCGACGGTAGCGAAACAGCCGCCGTTGAAACAATTCCGCTTTGAGTTTCGACTTTTGCGGCGGAGGAATTTACAAGTGGGGACCACATCAGCCTTGAAGCACAAATCGAAATCCGACAACATGATATGCCCATCTTCACGTAACAAAATGTTTTCTGGTTTAAGATCCCTGTAAATGATCCCTAAGGCATGTAAATATTCTAAAGCAACCAAAACTTCGGCGGCGAAAAACCGGACCGCCGCTAAAGGAAAGCGGTTACCGGGTTGTTTACGTAGGAGAGAATGGAGGTCCCCGTTAGGGCAGAAGTCAATGAGGAGACAGGTATAATGAGAAGCTTCGATACGGGAGTAAAGCGTCGGTAGAAACGGGTGGTCCAGCATGGATAAGATTTCTGCTTCCATTTGAACGTGAGAAAGTTTCTTGCTGCTCAACGTTTCCCTGTCGATTACTTTTAGAGCAAAGGTGGCGTTGTCGCAATCTCTAAGGTGGCAGAGGAAGACTCGACCGAGGTTTCCAGTACCCAAATGGCGAATGAGCTTGAGGTGACGAAGGTGGAGGTTGCCGTCGGAAGAGAGGTTGGTGGCTGCTTTAATGGCTGACCAACGTGGATCCCATTTGCGGTGGTGGAGGGGTGTGATATTATTAGCGGTGATTGTGGAACAAGAAAGACGGGATTCATTGAAGCTGAGGGTAAGACTAGATCTTGCTAAACTGGAACGAGCACTAGAGGAAGGAAATGTTCTGTCGGTGGTGGTGGAAGTGAAGCTCAAGTCCAGATCAGTGTCTGGAAAATAAGTTTCTTCTTCCATTTCTCCTTGGAAGTTAAGGGTTTCACCCACGTCGGCCATCTATTTATAAAAAATAAAATAAGTGAGAGAAAATGGCGGGGTGCAAGGGAGTTAAATATAGCCGTTTGGTTGACCCAATTTTACTATTTAAAAAAATAAAACCAACAAAAAAAAAAGAAGGAAAGAGAGACAAAGGAAGGTGTTAGGTTGATCCATTAGAGCTGTTTGGGAATAAAATATTGCATGTAATTAAACTTGTTAATTTATATTATTATTTTAACAAAAATTAATAAAAATAAAAATATGAATATGTTAGTATTTGAATTCACTCCAAATTTACCTCTAACTAAAATTTTATTTTAATATATTTTATGCATTTTTATTTTAATATACACAATTTATTATTTCCATAACTTGTATATAAAGTTGTCCATGATTGTCACCTAGCCTGACCCGAATGCTCGCCCGAAAAGTGGGAGACTTTGAGTAAAAATATAGGCAAAAAAACGTCCGTTTAGAAAACGGCGGGTCGGCCTCCAGTAAGGTTTTTTGACCTAGGCTCGGCCCAGCCCAAATTTGTAAAAAAATTTATTGTTTTCTCACTGTTTTGCTATCATTTCACTATTATGTTGTTCTTGTTTTGTTGTTATTGTTTGGATATTGTATAACGCTTGTTTTATTGTTAATTTTGTTACTATTTTAGAGGCATTTGCTTGTTAAGTTGCACCTATCTTAGTGTTATTTAAGTATAAAGATTTTTTTAATTTATTTTCAATTTGTTGGGAAATATTTATTTTAATGTTTTTAGCGTATTTGATGTATTATATTTTTTAATTTTTATATAAAAATAAAATGAAAATATTTTAATACGACGAGGTTAGGTTTGGGAAAAAAATAGGCCCATTTTTTAGATCAAACCAGGCTTGAGCCTATCAATCGGGCCTAAAGCTTTGTTAGGGTCTGGTCCGAACCCAATCCGGCCCGGCCCATGGACATCTCTAGTTGTATATCTATCTATATACTTAATCTCTTAACTGAGTTGGTGTCACGAGTCAACGAATATCTACTCGGTTAAGAAAATATTAAATATCATTTCGTAATTAAATTAAATTAAATTATTCAAGTGTATTTTAAAAAAAAATAATCAATAAAAAATTACATATAATAAAATTTGAATCCATATTATATAAATTAATAAAATATTAATATTATCATTAAACCAAAATTTTATTTTAATACCACATTTACATTTAATTATATTATATATACTTTCATCATTATTCTAAATATGTTATTTTCATACACATATAGATAAAATTTGTAGTAAATGTAAAGGGTGTGAATAGTTGTATCATGCTTTGGGATGAAAAGAAATTGTCGGCATAGGCTTTGCTCATATGTAGAAACAAACAATAGAATATCAAAAACCGAGTGCGACAGTTTGCGCAAGTATCTACCAGCTACATTTGACCACATTTTAAGTCTCTCTTTTTGTTTTTAGCAATTATTAAAATCTGTCAGAATGGCTAATTACTGACATAATTTTAGAGTGATAAATCTCAAATCTATTTTCAACTTTATAAATAATTTTACATATAATATATTTTAATTTATTATAATGAGATATTTATGAAAATTTAATTTTCTTTGAATTATATATATAAAAATTAGGGACAAAAAATAATTTTAATTTAATTATGCACGTAACAAAAATAAATAAATTTGTTAGATAAATATAATTGTTTGTATATGAAATATGATATACATAAAATTTATACTACATTAATAATGATATTTATGGATTACAGAAATTTAATCAAATTAAAATTTTATGAGTACAATAACAGAAAATCAAAATTTATTGTATCGTATTATATTTTATTTGAAAGAATGTGATTTACTTATTTAATCAAATTTATGTATAATTAATTAATAAATTCATGTGAAAGGAGGAAAACGTTGAATCCTAGATGGGCCAAGCAGACGAACCTCGAGAAATCAAACGGTATGAATTGCTAGAGACAAACTAAGCATGCCCAGCAAAAACAATAAAACGAAAATGCTTCAAAACTCTCAGAAGAGGGACTCCAACAACGAAGAGCACCAAAAATGAAGGGCTAAGTGTTCCACAAGGAGCCAACAGCCTTCAGGTGGAATGCCAACCTCCCAAAATTATCCACTTATCTCGAACTAGGCAAATTCAATGTACAAGTTACTCTCATTGAACTTTGTAAACTTTATAGTTGCAATGATATAATACATTGTTTTTATTAGAGTAAAAAACAATACTAATTATATAATTTTAATATCACTATTGTCTAAAAGAAAACCCTAAAATGTATAAAATAAGGATAGTTTTCTTACTTCGCACTCCAGGGTCATTTCATAGGCATTCTTCAAGTACATTTGCCCCACACATGGGTTTTTTTTGTTACCTCAACTCGTGGCATGGCATCTCCATCCCCTATGCAATTGCTTGTTCATGGTTCTTCACCATATTGCTTGCTCAATGTTTCTTACAAGACACTTGTCCCTCAAGGTTTACTGGTTAAGATTTAGTACTTTTAAGTGTTGGAAAAAATTAGGTTCGAAAATAGTTTTTTTGTACGGAGAAAAATAAAAATTTTGAAAACAAACTCGATTTGTGATATTTATAGTAATAAACACTAGATCAAAATCGTACATGTGTTTTCAAATAGACGGATCCTTGTCATTCCCGACTTTCAACCAAACAATCTTTTTCACTATTCTCGTATCACGAATTGCTTCGAGTGTGGGCTCGAATAATTCGAATCAAACACAGAACTAGAAATAGTCTTCTTTTCTTTGGGGTGAAAACGGGAATCTCTTCTCAAATAGAAACCGGTAGAATCGTTATTCCAGAAAATATATTTAATTCTTAGAAAACAAAAGTCTCTCCATTTTCGAGCAACATAGCGATATCTGAAAGCTGTGTTAATAGCCCTACTGGTGTTGTCTATTTATAGGGAGAGAAGGTAGAACCCTTGTTGAATTGTAGAAATTTATTTCAATTAAAAAAATGAAAGTCTAGTTCAACTAGGATGTGCGGGCAAACAACCCTAGTTAATAATATTAGGGTTTGTCGTCCCCCTTATTACATAAGGGGCTTTTGGGCCTTTTTCATATCGGGTTCAATTACAAGTACTTTCTGGACTTATAACTCAATACTTTATAATTTGATCCAACTCAATATTTGTTTTTCTATTTCCCAAAAATTAAACTTCAATATTTTTTAATTAAATAATTTTCTGAACCCAATTCTAATTTCTTTAAAATCATGATGATTTTACCGTAAAAGAATCTATTAGAAAATATATTTAATATTTTCGCATTCAATGGTTCACTATGACCAAATGATTTATTTTTATTTTCAAACTTCATTTAATTCAAAAAGCATAAAATCATTTTTCATGTCATTTTCATTTTAGAGAAAATCATATTCATTTCCAAATGATTTCATTTCTCCATTTTTATTTTCATTTTGGAGAAAACCTTAATCATTTCCAAATGTTTCCTATTTCTCCATTTCACCATTTTTTTTCATTTCGTTCAACATGAAATTCATTTCTGGTTTCAACAAGCTAGCGGAGGGACCGATTAGACATATGCAATTAAGGCTCAAATGATTTATAATTAGGTTCTAGTTTTTCACCTATTAGTTATAAACTCATTTAGTCACGAAGTCATTCCACTATAGTATCGTGATTGAGCTCTCACCAACCGTATACATTTACGAAAAAAACTCGATTAATGCTCATTCAATGACCTTGTCTTAAGTGTGTTACCCTCGTAGGATATCCTTTATCTCCTTGGGATAATATTCATTCTCCCAATATGATCCTATTTTATCTCATTTTAACCATTACATCTTCCTTCATGAAAAGTCAGTTACTATCAAATAGTAACCAAGTCATTTATCATAAAGACAAACGACCCGTGGCCACATTTACTTTTCATCAACCATGTAATGCCAACGAGAGGATATCATTTACCCATGTCTCGGGTTATGAATTCATTTATTGTGAATGATACTACATACTGTAGAGTTCATACACCTATGCACCAAATTTTGATTCATTATCTATTCGAACCCATGCTTTTACTTACATATTACATCATAGTGTATAAGTCACGCATATATAGTTTGTCATCCACTCAAGATTTAGGTATGCCACACTATGAACGTCACAAGTGAATAAATTCATAAACGGATTCAGGACCTATTCATCTTGGGTCCAGTCCGATGTGCTTAAGTATTATTATCGTTAAATTTGTGTCAAGAATGAGCCTACTGGTTCACTAGCAAAGAGTCTATTTACTCTTTGGGTCATGTGTTCGAGCTTCCTCGCAAGCAAGTGATATATTTTTATGCTTGTGCCATTCAAGTGGATAAGTCTTGTTCAAATTCAAATTCTTGAAAGAAACTGGGCAGTTATCTAATTTGGTGGGTGGTTATCAGGATATTTATTTTATCCTATTTTATTGATTTTAATATTAGTAATTATCAAGTAGTTATTTCATTTTTGTTTTTTTCTCTTTTCCCTAAAATTTCCTTCCCTCAAGTTCACGTTCTTTTTCTCGCAATTTCTATATTTTTTTCTTTCTTTTTGTTCAATCGGTAGTTATTGCCTTTCTTTGATTTTGTTCATCATGTGGGTTCTTGTGATTAATTAGTGTGCAATTGGATTTATACGTACGTAGCGTTTTGCCCCTTTTCGATTTGGAGAATCTCTTTTCTGTGAGATCCAACACTAAGTGTAGTGTATTTGTAATTTTATATTTGTAATTTTTTTAATAAATTGATTTAAATAGAATTTCATTATACATTAATATCATTTGTATTTGTCCTTAGTAGTTTTTACATACAAAGCTAAATGTAAGCAAATATTGGCTCAATGATTATCTAATGTTTAACTAATATTAAGTTGCATTATGTGGACAAATCATATTGGAAGAAGACAATTTATATTAGTAGATAATATAAATGGTTCATAATCTAATTGAATTTGAGCAAATCGATTAAAAGACTATTATGACATCTATCAAGTCCAATTGGGAAGATACATTGTCTTGGGTATTGGAACGGATGACTCACAGAAGTTACATATTTAGATCCAACATATCCAACAGTCTTCCACTTGCCCTACTAAAGTAGATAAGTCACATTTCGCATTCTTATTCCCTCTATATGTTTCCCGAAGAGCTTTCTAGCTAGTAGAGTCTTGGTAAAACAAATCCTCAAGGTTTGTCCTTAGATGCGATCTTTCACTACATCCACTATTCCGTTAAACACCGCTGCCTCCCTTATGATACTTTTTTTTATCAATGTGCTTTTGTTCTTAGGTGGTTTCTTTGAGCTTTAGCTATATCCACAATATTATAATGCCATAGATTTTTCCATAACTCATATTCGGCTCTCCATAGTAGAGTTCGCAATATAGCTCTACTTTACACTTCTCTACACAATGAGCCTACCGCCTAGGATAAAACCATAGTCAGGAATCAATTTCCTCGAGTCAACACGTTTGGAAGTCAAAATTAGTATATCTGATAGGAGTAAGGTCTCCTCTGGAATACACAAGCTAGAATCCCTCGTTCTCCGTAAATACTTGAGTATATGCTTAACTGCTTACTAGTGTCTTGGTCCTAGATTTGTCTGATATCAACTTGCCAAACCTACTACAAAACAGATATCTGGGCGTGTACATAACATAGCATACATGAGACTTCTTATTACGAAGCATAATGAACCTTTCACATGTTCTCAATTTCTTCCACTGTCTTAGGATAGTTCTATAAAGAGAGATGAAATCTCGTTACAAAAAGTTGATTTCCCTTCTTCGAATTGGTCATTGCATAACGCTCCAATAGCTTTTCTATGTATGAAGCTTGAGATAGTGCTATCATTTTGTTCTTTCAATCTCTTAGGATTTGAATGACTAAAACAAAATTAACTTCTCCCAAGTCCTTCATGTTAAACCTTTTGAGTTAACCATAATTTAATCAATGACAAAGTCCCTACATCATTTCCAATGAGTAGAATGTCATTGACATATAGAACGAGAAAGACCACCTTTCCATCTCCTAAACGTTTATAAACATAAGGTCCATCTATGTTTGGCTCAAATCCAAAAGTATTGATTGTTTGATCAAATATTTGATTCCATGAGCGGACTCTTCCTTAAGTTCATATATGGATCTAAGTAGTTTGTAAACTTTATGCTCGTTTCCATTAATTATATATTCATTAGGTTGCATCATATAGATGCTCTCTTTAAGATAGCTATTCAAAAACACTAACTTGATAACCATTTGTTAGATCTCATAACCGAGATCTGCCACAATGGATAATGACTACCTCCGGACGTACTAACGTTCAAAGTATGAATACTGTAATATAATAAAGAATTATGAAACGGTATCCGTAAGTAAACAGGTCGAGTTGTAATATAGATTTTACAATGAAATAGATAAGTACTCCGAAGATCATACCCAAGGGAAGTGAGTACTAAATCAATCTTAACCTAAACACTTAAAGATCTCATTAATACTTTAAGTCAATTATAGTATGAAAGTAGAATAAGAGATAATTTTAGGGTTTCTTAAACTAAGGAAATAAAACAACATAAAAAGTAAAATTGCAAGAGATCGAGAAAAATAGAGTGAATCAAATATGAGGATGGATGATTAGCTCGCTTCAGCAATCTCAACCAACTGTCTTTTCAGGTTCTTCGTCAATCAACTAGTCGCAACCGTAACAGGATCTTCTAATCTTCCACTAACATAACGAGTCAGCAAGAACTTCTTATCTTTTGACCTCACAATCTAGACTAGTTTAGGGTTAAGGTATTCACGGATGGGCAATACGAATTTTGGGTTAATTCCCACCTTGATAACTTACTGAGGTTGTCAGACCTAAGGTTTTTTTACGTTCTCCCTTTCCCAAATAGTTGATCTGATGAATTACCCTACACAATAATTAAAAAAAATCATGCTTCCACTCGCTAATCCCCCATAGAAAGATTAGTTCCTCATGGCTTTCATAAAAAACATGGAATAAATGGAAGAATTAATCATAAGGAATGGATTGAAATAAAGAGTTTAAGAAAAGCTTGGTTGATACTGATAATAAACACTAATCCATAGAAGTTAATCTATTCTATAATCAGATCTCTTGAAGAAAGCAAATAACTAAAACTACGAAACCTAAGAAAGAACGAAAATAATTCTTAAACCTAAAGAGAAAATCTAAGCTAATGGAATGTTGTCTATAATGTGTGTCAGAGAGGTCTATTTATAACCTTCAGGTAGACATCGTCTTTAACCCTAGGGTAACTAAAGTTCTTGAGCTTAAAGTTTAATTATGCAGACCAAAATGCCCCTACTTTGTGTTTTATTCTCGTCACAAGGTCGATGTCGCGACACACTAGGACCTGTGTCGCGACGTAGCAACTTGTGTGTTCCTCTGTAGCCATCTTCAGGGGTATGTCACGACATCCTCAGCCTATGTCACGACATTGAAGGTAGTTTCTCTTTTTTCTATTATGCTCTTTATGTTGCGACATTGGATCTCCCATGTTGCAACATAGCGTCCAATATTGACCCGAAATGCCTTCTAATGGTCTCCTGCACACTCACAAATTATGTTAGCTCTCCCTTACGCCTTATTCGACCACTAAGGTTAATAAAAGACTCGATGTGCACATTTTTATTGAATGAAAATAAAACTAACGAAACTAAATTAAAATATAACAAAAATGCTTGTATTCAAGCTCCTAAAATGTGGAAACTAGTTTAATATACTACATCAAATTACGACAGATCAAATAACAATATACTGATTTACTTGAACATGGCAATCAGAGAGAAGATTTCTTCGTAATCGATACATTCTTTCTGAGTATAACCTTTTCATACAAATATGGCCTTATAAGTTTCCACTTTTCCATCCGTACTTTTTCCTCTTGTAGATCCACTTACACCCTAAGGGTTTTATCCTTTTTGGTAAGTCTACAAGTTCCCACACTGAGCTAGAGTCTGTAGAATCCATCTCAGTTTTCATAGCTATTTCTGAGAACTTGGAATCAACACTCTACATCACTTCGCCATACATAAGTGGTTCATTATCTTCCTGTTCGACAGACTTAGTGTTAAAAATGCTTTCGCCATATTGGAAGAACTCTGGCCTATGAGAGACTCTCACACTAAGATGAACCACCCTCTGTTGTTAATCGTTTGTAGGTCTATTATTAGGAGTTGGTTCTAGAATCGTTTCTTAGGGTTTTGTAAATTTCTTGAAATTTTCTTGAGTATATTTTACTTCGAGGTTTGAAGTCATTCATGTAACTTTTTTAGGCAAAGTAGCATGAGCTGACACTATTATAGTTTGCTCTTTGGGGTTATAAAACAAATATCATTTGTTCCCTTTGGATATCTTACAAACATGCACAATTTTGTCCGTGAGTCCAACTTCCTCGCATCATTATGCAATATGTGGGTTGGGCATCCCCAAATCCTTAAATGATTAATGTTTGACTTCTTATCGTGCTATAATTTGTATAGAGTTTTCGATGCTACCTTAGTTGGCACATTATTTAGAATATAACAAGATGTTTATACCGCATATCCCTATGAAAAGAGATTAGCAGCTTCAAATAACTTAACATCGAATGTATCACGCCTAACAACATTTGATTCCTTCTTTTTGCCACGACATTCTATTGTGGAGTTCCCAATGTGGTCAACTGGGATAGAATCTCATTCTCTGTGAGGTACCCTATGAACTCATCAGATAAATATTCCCTACATCAATCAGACCGACGTGTCTTTATGGGTAAACCTAGTTGTTTCTCCACTTTCGCACGAAAATCTTTGAATTTATCAAAGATTTCACTATTGCAGTGCATAAAGTACACATACTCATATCTTGAATAGTTATCAATAAATTTATGTAATATTCCTAACCACCTCTTGCACTGTCATTCATGGGGCCATATACATTAGTATGGACAAGTTCTAAGGGTTTTACTACCCTCGTTCCTTTTGCATTAAAAGATCACTTGGTCATCTTACCTTTCGACCAAGCAAGATTCACATTGTGAAAGATCAATTTCTTTAAGCAAACTTAAGATGTTGTATTTCAAAAGTTTAGTGATTCTTTCTTGGTTAATATGACCAAGTCTTAAGTGCCAAACGTACGCCTCATTAGAGTGAGAAGTTTTAAGTCTTTTATTCATTATTTCAGTCTCACGATTGTGTACATCTTTGGTTTGATAGAAAAGGAGTATTTAACATCCATCCATTGCAGATAAGATTTTGGTTTCTAAATATAGCATTTCTATTATTAAAAGTCACGATCAAGTTGTCTTTATATAAACATGAAACTGAAATTTAAGTTTCTGTTCCAACTTGGTACATAGAAAATGTCTTTTAAAATAATCTTTCTAAAATTATCAAAATAAAGATGTACATCTCCCACTTCTTTAGCTGCCATAGCTATCTTGGTTCTGATCTATAGCGATAGGCTATTATCTCTAAGATATTTCATCTCTTTGGAGCCCTATAGATAAACACAAACATGATTATTGACTCCGAAATCAATGACCTAGTGGTCTATTAAGTCGTTTACTAAGTAAGCTTCTATCATAAAGAGTTTCATACCTTTTCCTTTGGTGGCTAAGTATTCCTTCCACTCTTTACAGTTTGCCTCGAAGAACCCTTTCTTACTGCAAAAGGAACATTTAAACTTAGATTAGACTTTAGGCTTTCTTTTTCTTTTCCTTTCCACTTGTGGTGGCCTAGAGACCGTAGCATTTCTTTTCTTAGTGTGTTTTCCCTTCTTTTTGAGGAAGAAGCAACAACTATATTTGCTTCTATTTTTAGATCGGCTGATCGCCATTCAACATCAACTCATAGGATTGTAACTCCTTCATAAGTTGTCCAAGAGTTAGATTTTTGTTTCCAAGGTTATATGTGACCCGAAATCCAAAAAAGTCTTTGGACAAACTCTTGAACACTATATCAAATTGAGTGTTTTGTCCAAATTGGCCTCATTGTTCGCGACATCGAAAAAGTATCCAATAAGATTTATCATATGGTATTTGACCAAATTATCGGCCTTTTGTAGGGCATTCATCAAGCTAGTTATAAAAGATTATCAAGATAAGACAACTTGGCCTTCGAACATGTAACACCCATACCGACTCAGTCGTCGGATCTGAACTATAGGCTACTACACTAAGGATCCTAAATTTCTAACATCATCTGGATTAATATTATATCTATAGGTATATTTATTTCGCCATTTGAACTCAATGCAAATTATATTAGAACCCGATTGTCTAATCATTCCTGCCACATGCATTCCAATTTTATAATCACACGGCATAAGTATTATAGATTCTCAATCATTTAATGAAGTTTGTAAGGTACATGAATTTAGCTTAGATTCTTTCTTTAGGTTTAGATTTGTTCACTTTCTTTCTTAGGCTTTTATAATTTTAGTTTATTTGTTTCTTCAAGAGATCTGATTGTAAAGGATATCAATTTTTGTGGATTCGCTCTATTCATCAATATCAATCAGGTTTCTTAAACTCATTAATTCAATTCATTCCCTATGTTTAATTCTTCCATTCTTTCCATGTTGTTTATGAACTAATCCTTCTATGAGAGATTAGCAAGTGGAGGCATGATCTCTTAATTATTTTATAGGGGTACTCAATAGATCAACTGTTTGGAAAGAAAGAGCGTGAAACAAACCCTAGGCTTGACGATCGACTGTTTAACATCACAACAATAATGTGTAAGCGTACATTGTCGATGTAAGTATAGTAGACGGATGTGAGCCTGTCGGATATCGATCCCACAGCGATGGTAGTCTTTGTCTATTAATGTCAGTACAATAACTGATATAAACGAGATAAATTGTGAGGATAGTAGTCAATGCAATAACTTGAGAAAAATAAAATAAAAATGATGATGATAAGCTAGGATCCCCAACATGAATCTTCAGCAGAATACAAGTGCTCACAAGGTATAAAAGTATAGGTGATTGTCGATGCAGTAAGATTCAATGTATATCTTACTCAATGTTACTCCTCTATTTAATCTCAGACTTAAACATGCATATTAATCTCACCTTCCGATGATGGTAGTATCACACTATTAAGAATAAATGGACTAAATTCCTCTAATCCTCACTCAACTTCTGTTGTAATGCTTGCTGGCTCAAACTGTCACTACACTTCCAGTGTTAGTGACTGTAATAACACTTCTATGTTAAAAAACATTCAAACCCCAAGATTAAACAATAAAAGCAAGATTAAAAAAGATAACATTTCACCAATAATTCATCAGTACTTCCATACAATCAAAAATTAGAGACTAATCACTAGCATTTAGAAAGAAATAAGAAAGAATCGAATGGAGAATACTATCCCTATACAACTCGACTGAATCTCTCTATTCCCTCTTGTCGCGCACTTAGGTCTCTTTGACAGGAGCTAGTCTGCATCTGGTTTCACGTTGGCTCACCCGTGAGAGGTTTAAACTATCATTGTTGCAAGCTTTAAGTTCGGATGATGAAGATGATGATGAAGAGAAAAGCTCAAGAAGGCCCATTTTCTTCTTATGTCCTTCCCCACAGTACAAGTGTCCTTTCCTTAAAATCATTCTGTCCTTGTTCGTACAGGTTGGTTATACCAAACTGACAGCTCATGCAATTTTAGTTCTTATCCGGACAGCTGTCAGGTACGACGACAATTCTAAACGCAATTTGGAATTAACCCATGCAGTGACATTGCAGACATCTGTCAGGTACAGTGACAATTCTGGACACAATCTAGATTTAACTCATGCAGCGACATTAATGCAATAAGATAGCAAAATTAAGGATAAAATATGCTAGGATTCACTGATTATAAAATGCAATTTACTAAACTGAAAATGCTAAAATATATGCTAAGGATAACTAAATGGGAACAATTTAACCAATAAGTAGGGGGAAAACCTATGTTCTTTCTAGTGCTATCAGTTGACAACCTTGGAAGTTATCAAGGTGGGAATTAACCCAAATTTAGTATTGCCTATTTGTGAACACCTTTACCCTAAGCTAGTCTAGAATGTGAGGTGGGAAGATAAGTAGTTCTTGTTGTTTCGTTATGTTAGTGAAAGATTGGAAGATCCTACTGGGTAGTAACTAGTTGGTTGACGAGGAACCCGAGACAATAGTTAATTTTGATTGCAGAAGTGAGCTGATCACCCATCCTCATATTTGATTCACTTTACCTATCTCTATCTCTTGCAATTATAATTGTTTTTATGTTATTTATTTTATTATTTTACAAACCCTAAACATATATCTTATTTTACTCTCATACTATAATTGACTTAAAGTATTAGTTAGATCTTTAATTATTTAGGTTAAGATTGATTTAGTACTCACCTCCCTAGGGTATGATCCTCGGAGTATTCACCTACTTCATTGTAAAATCTATATTACAGCTCGACCCGTATGCTTATAGATATCGCCTCATAACTCTTTATTTTATTTTAGTTTTCACACTCTAGACGCTAGTACGCCTAGAGGTAGGGCATGTTTGCAACTAACATAACTCTTTATGTGATAGACCACTGGTAGGTCATGTTAGTTGCTAACTAGATGGGTGAATAAGAAGGGCCACTTGTAGGGATGTTAGTTGCTAACTAGATTGGCGTGTGTGCTTAGTCTTTGGTAGGGCAAATTAGTTGCTAACCAGCTTGGTGATATACGTGTTGCCATCGGTAGGGAATGTTAGTTGTTAACCATGGCAAAGAGCCCTAGATTTTTTAGAACATGTATGTGTTCAAAATCACGTGGATTATAATATTTGTTTTAATGTGTAAATATGGGATCCAAGGTGAACACAAGGAAGAGCGAGAAACAAAAAAAGAAAATGTAAATTTTGATTTGTTATTTGTAATGCTTGATATGTATATCTTAATAGAGGAATGAGACACTAAGTAAGAATGTTTGATAATGAAATTGCAATGTATGATAATATTGCACTAGAAGTGGTAAACCTTAATCCTATTACTCATTTGAGTATGTAATGTATCCGCTAAGTTGTGGTTCTTGATGTACAACATCCACCCTAGTGTAATTGAATCCAATAGGTGCGTAAGTACCAGTCAATCAATATGTCTGAGAAGATAACGAAAAGAGTTGGTAGAATTCGTGTTCCTGAAGTGAAGTATCCCTTCCGTTGATGTTAAGGCAACTATTCTTTAGAAAAGTAGGGACAAAAGGTATTTACTCGGTGATAGTCTGCCTGTGAATACTATCCACCAAGGATATGTATCTGCCTTTGATCTATGTATGAGTGTATACGCCCAAATGTCTCTGCATGTAAAATATTGACTCAATATTTTATATGTATATATATGTTGTGATACTCTTGCTCATGGAATTGTTTGGAAAGGGTTGAGCATTTTTTATTGCCAGAGCTCACTAAGTTCTTTCAAATTTACTGCCTTTCATTCCCTTTTCCAAGATGTACCACAGCATTGAGGGCTCGTGGAAGGGACTTAGCCAGAAGATAGTGACCTTTATCTTGAGCCTCACCTATGTTTGTGTTGTAACATGCATATACTTTCATTTTGGTCGGGTGGCATGTAGCTCTATTTGTAACCACCATTTGTAATAATTTACATCTTCCACCAAGTCACTATTTTAAGAGAATGTTTACATACTCTTGAAGTATAGGTTAAAACCTTTTTGAATTAAGGTTTATGAGACCATCTTTTAATCGTATACGCCAAAATGAGTTAAACGATATTTAACTGCCAGTGATGCACTTGAAACTTTTGTGTGGGAAATAACTCACCTTGCATTATATATAAACCTGTTGACTTTTGTAAGGCTTTCACCTAAAGTCTGTTTTCAACCATGTTTTATATTATATAACATATCTTGATTTGATTGTTTTCACTTTTAAAATTTTGGGTTAACGCCCAAGTTCAATAGGTATATGTCGAAACCTCAATAAAAGTACAAACCAAGTTGAATCCTGCTTTTAGTGTAACGCCTCAGTCCGCCAACAGGGGTTGGGGTCTTACATCATATGCTAAGACCGCTAACATTTTACAAAAATCTTCAACATACTGACCATTTACCTAAGTTGGAATAAATGCAGCTAGTTACAAATATAACTAAGACCTGAGGTGGACGCCTCAAGGCTGCCCATTGTATGCACATTACGATTAAGAGACAATCTGTCTCAGCTCAGTGGATTCTAGCCTAGCCTCTTCTCAAACTCTTAAATTGCTCTTTTTACCTACAGTACATAATAAAACATGTGTGAGTTCTAAAGAACATAGTGAGTTGTCATTCCTTTAAAATCACAACAATCACACTTGAGTTTCCCTTTAGATTACTTTGTAATAGGACAGTTCACCTATCTCGTTGGCGTAATATCTTCCTCACACAAATTGACTTATATTTGGCACATACCCCTCTATGATACCATCACCCATTTGATTTAATAACTTGAAGGTAGAGGTTCTATGTGCAGCTATACGAATCCTACAGCTTGCACTGATAAGATTTCTTAGATGCAATCTCATTAACAATTGATCTCTTGGCAGGTTAACCCTTGTAGATTCTTTCTTCACCAACTGACTTCACGAATTCATATACATCTATTTCCACTAGAGGGAAACTTTGTGGGTGCTTTCCTGTTGACCGATGAAACATGACCCCCAGAAGATATTCATAACATATCTTGCACTGCTAGTTACATAACCCAATCTTTGCAAGTAGACCCTGTTGCAAACTGTTATCAGCGATATGTCCTAATGATCTATGTAATTAGATGTAGTAGATTAAACTAGTTTTCATATTTTGGGAGCTCGAACGTGAGCATTTTAGTTAAGTTTCAATTAGATTTCCATAAGTATTAGTTAAGTTAATAAAATGTGTAATTTGAGTCCTTTATTGACCTTAAGGGCCAAATGAGGCCTAAGGGTGAGCTGATATACTTTGTGAGTGTGCAATAGACCATTAGAAGGCACATTAATTCAATATTGATCATTATGTTGCAACTCGAAGCATGCGATGTTGCAACATAGAGAGTAGATTAGAAGAAATCCAAGACTGCCTTCAATATCGCGACACAGCCTGAGGATGTCGCATCATACCTTGAGGATGTCGTGACATACCCTCAATGTCATGACACAGGACCTAGTGTGTTGCCACATTGCCACTGTACGGGAAATAATTACGAGCCAAGGGCATTTTGATCCACACACTCAAATGTTAAACACGAGGATGACAGCTGACCTAGGGTTAAGGATGACGACCACCCTAAAGTTTATAAATAGGCTCATCTGGCACATGTTAGACACACATTTCATATTGTATATTTTTCTCTTTAGATTGAGTCTTTAGTTTTTCCTCTTTTCTTAGGTTTTAGATTTATGTTCTTGTTTTTTTACTTTTATGAAAAAATTAGATTCTAGAATTACTGTCAAACTTGTGAGAATTCTATGCTTAATAAAATTAGGCTTTTCTAAACTCTATTCCAGAATTGTTCTTTATGTTCATCTTTCATTCAAGTTATATTGTTTATTAGATCCATGAGGAACTAATCCTCCTGTGGGAGATTAGCGAGTGGAGGTATGAATAATTAACTGTTTTGTAGGGATTTCTTAACGGATAGCAGTTTAGGAAATGAAAAATCTAAACCCTAGGCCTGGCAACCCTAGGAAGTCATTAAGGCAGGAATTAACCCATTTTTTGTATGGCCTATCCACAAAAAACTTAACCCTGAACCAGTCTGGACTGTGAGGTCAGAAGATAAGTAGTTCTCACTAACTCAGTCTTTTAGTGGATGTATCAGAAGATCCTACTAGGGATTGACTAGTTGATTGAAGAAGAAAACCTGAGGCGATAATTGATTATGAATAACAAAGCAAGCTAATCACCCATACCCAGATCTGATACATATTCGATTTTAGATTTCTTATTTTTCATTTATTTAATTTCATTTCTTATAATTTTTAGTATAGTTTATCAAAACCTCTTTTTAATTCTTCGTATTATAATTCGGTTAAAGTTCTAGTTAGATCTATTTATATTTAAATTAAAATTAATTTAGTGCTCGCCTCCCTTGGGTATGATCCTCAGAGTACTTACCTACTCCGTTGTAACCATATTACAACTTGACCTATATACTTGCAAATATTGCTTTTCCCATCTTTTGTGCAGATTTCTACTCTAGACGTTGGTACGTCCAAAGACAGTGAAGTTGTTGGTAATGTTGCTAGGGAGGCAACATCACTAAATGAGTTTTAATTTTTACATACTAATAGAATAGTTAGGAAATTTTTAGGTTATAGTTACAAATTTAATTTTCTTGTTTTCTACTAATTTTAACTTTTTGGGTTTAGTGTAAGACTCGTACTAAGGGAACACCTATAGAGCCAATGATAGATCCAAAGGGAATAATCAGATGAAATCATTAGCAAAAATAGCAACAACAACAGCAGCCAACGTAGAACCAGTTGCCTGCTGGAGGGAATCTATCACCACACGGGAATCTACTGTTAAACGAGGTTAACAATAACAATCTAGAAGATCCACCACCACCACCACAACTACCTGTAAATATAAATATGGTGCATAACGAGAGGCACTCTAAAAAAGTATGTCTTACCAAATATGGATATGGTTCAAGGGAGTATAACGAGGCCAGCTATCACGGCCAATAATTTCAAGATTAAGCTAGCTATGATCTAGAATAATTTTTAGTTCGCGGAGCAATGATAGAGGATCCATGTTAACATTTAAAACGGTTCCTCCAAATTTGTAATACCTTTAAATAAATGGATCCTTGATGACGCTATTTGTCTTCAGTTGTTCCCTTTTCATTAATCAATAACGCCTTTCTGGCTAGATTCATAGCACCAGATCAATCACGACATGGGACGAACTTGCAGAAAATTCCTACAAAGGTTTTTCCCCATTAGCAAGAAGGTCCAGCTAAGAAGGGAAATTTCAATGTTCAAGCAGTTTGAAGGGAAATCTTCACAAAGTATGGGAGTGTTTATGACACTAATTCAAAAATGCCCATACCATGGATTGCTTGAGTTGTTACAACTGCAATTTTCTACAACAGGTTGGATGTGCATTGGAGGTCAGGATTAGATAGAGCAGCAAGGGAGCCTTATTAAACAGAACGTAAGAGGATGCGTACAATTATAGAAAGTATAGTGATAATTCCTGTAGTAGCCAACTGAACGTTATACATATGGCCAAATACCATATACAGTGAAGTTGTTTTGGAAGATGATAGATATAACAGTTAGCAGACAAAATCAACCGAATAGAGGCTAAAAAGAATGCACCATCTGTTTACAGAGGAGGCAACTGGTCTTCCACTGTAAATCCATCGAGGATGTGAACTACATCGAAAATAGGGTAAAATCCCTATCGAATACATACATCCCAGATGGAAAGATCACTCGATCTGATGTGGGCTTGAACCAAGTAAAAATCTACTATCAACCTCCTTATTTATGAAACCTCAAGAAAGGGCCAACCCGAATGACCGTATTGTATGTGGTCAATGTTTGGATAAAATTGAGGGAGAGATGCAATCAATGAGAATAGATGTAAGCAGGTGTAGTCTGAGTGCACCAATTCAACAAGAACATGACTAAACTTGAATATCAGATGAGCTGATTGATGAGCATGATGGGTGATATAAAAGACAAATTGGCACAAGTATTCCTATTCATATGAAATAATCCTCGAAGATAAAGAAGAAGCACGTGAAGAAATAGCACTCCGATCGGGTAAAGTACTGAGTGCCAGAACCTAACTCGAGAGGTAATATAAAGAATACAGATGATCTTCAATAAGAACCTCTAAAAGCTAAAGATGAACTGAAGTCAGAGGAAGTAGTTACGCCGATAGTTGAACCAGATATAGAACAACTAAAGATTCTACCATTGCAAAATATTGTTCCCTTCAAGGCTAGAAGAGAAGCAAAGTGGGATGAAAACGAGTTTGTAAGTTTTCTAACTTGTTCAAAACGTTAAATGTCAACCTGCCTTGATTGAATTAATTGAGAAAGTTCCTAAGTGCGCCAAGTTTTTAAAGGAATTATGTTTAAGCATAGGAAAATTAAGGTAGGTGAACAAGTTAATATAAGTGTTTCCTGTAGTGCTATTATTTCATGATAGGTTCCCCAAAAATTGAAAGACCCAAGAGTTTTACTATTCCCATTGAGATAGGAGCATTCATTTTAATAGAGCTCTATGGACCCAAGAGCTAGTATCAATTTAAGCATTTATCTATTTATAAAAAAAACTTGAGTTAGGGGACCTTAAAAATACCCAATAACACTACGTTAGTCAAAAGATCCTCAGGCATCCGAAAAGAGTACTAGAAGATGTGTTAGTCAAGGTGCACATTTTATCATTCTGAAGGATTTTATAGTTCTAGACTTTGAGAGATCGAGAATACCAATCCTGCTAGGTAGACCTTTTCTAGCCACATCAAGGTCCAATATCGATTTAGAAAAATGACCTAACCATGAAAAATAATGGTGAGACCGAAACTTTTAAGTGTGGTCACCAAAAAATCGAGGAAGGTAGGAGGAAGCCAGGGGAGCATTGCAATGAATTATCTATTTCTAATAATCTTGAGTTAAGGGACATACTTCCTTTAATCCATGCAGTCAAAAAAATAGGTTAATGAAATAGATAAGTGAACAAAGGTGAAACAGCACAACAGGCGATGGACTAATACTAATAGAACTAGAGAATCATCCTTTTGTGAATTAATGATGTTGTCGGATGAATCCGACAGTAAAACTTGAATATTTAAATTAATATTTAATTTTTGTAATTAATGTATACTTAGCTAACGTTTTAGTCTAGATTTTATTTTTTATTAAACTTATGTTTATAGAAACCGTAACACTTTAGAAATTAGAATCTTGGTTGAAAATAGAGCCAGTGTCGCAACACAGTAAGCCCATGTCACAACATCAAGGCAGATTGACGAAATAGAGAAAATCTTTTGATCTCGCGACATAGCCTTTGTGTATTGTGACACTGGAGCCAGTATACCAGAAATCCAAAAGTCCAGTGTGTGATGTGACATCGAACCCCAATGCTACGACAATGGCAAAATGACAGGGATCAAGTGCTCGCCTTAGATTGAGTCTTAGTTTTCCCTTTTCTTAGGTTTTAGATTTCTAATCTTTAAATTCTTCATATTAATTTAATTAAAGTATTAATTAGATCTATTGTGTTTAAATTAGAATTAATCTAGTGGCTTGCCTCCCTTGTGTACAATCCTCAGAGTATACCTATTCTGTTGTAACTATATTACAACCTAACCCGTAGACTTGTGGACACAGCTTTTCTCATCTTTTGCGCAGGATTTCTACTCTGGACATTGGTACGTCGGAAATGGTCACCTAACGAATTTTGATTCATATTACAATTGTAACACCCCGAACCCGTAACCGACACCGGAGTCGACACGAGGTGTTACTGACTTTAACCCCTTACAAAATTTATTTTCCAGACACTGCCCAATCTGGTACTAGTCGTTTTAAAAACATATCTTGAGTCTAACTCAAAACATTTGTATTCCCAGAAATAGACTCAGTCCCATATGATTTTCTAGAATTTTTGGTTGGCCAATAGTCGATTGCAAAGGTCTCCATGTTCAGGACGACTACATGACCTTCCATACGACTGATATCCCCACACGGGCTTCTACTGATGCGTTGTCTATGAAAACTAGACTCGAGGAATCGTACTAGGACGACCCTAATTTCTCGGTTAATTGATGAATTTCCAATCAGCGGATCAGATCCCATAAAGACCATATCATATGATCTTTTCGTTACTTCCTCATGAAAGCAGACTCATCGAGCTTCGATTACATAATTTATTCATCAATTAATTCCACTCCTACTATTTTAGTGATTTTTAATCTCATGACACTGCTGCTGCCAGCGTCTGTTACGAAAGTAACTAGGTCCATCTCATGCCTACCCTTGATCCAACTCAATCGAACATTCGTGCCATTTTCGCATGGCTTAAAGTTTACATGCCAAAATTCAAACACAACGTAATAGCTTATACATGCCAAAAATGTTCTTCTAAGCCAACTAAGAAGAAAATACCAAAACTTGCTATCCGGTGTGATGACTTCGATGACGGCCTGACCCCGCAAAAATAGATGAGTCCAAGCAACCTATAATGGGTGACAAGGAAACACCGAGTGAGTTTATAACTCAGTAAGTCAAAAGCAATGCACTACCATCCATCAATAACATTATCACAAGAGGAAACAAAATGGAACGAGACAATTTACTCCATCCATACCGAACCATCCCATAGTTCCTCAACCTATCGATTCAATTTCATACCAATTTTATGCATTCACAATCCACATACTCATCAATAGGATATTCGAGGCATTTTCATAAATCATTTTATTTTCGTTACAAACATACAACTAAACGGCCTTTCACCCATTCTACGATAAATTTTATGTACGTGACTTCAAGTATATTTCACATAGGTTCAACTTACCGAGCTCAACACCAAGTATAAGCATAGCACTATTAGCCATGTACTCAAGACACTTACCCGATCCGCTGTCCGCGATCGACTCAATAGTGTCGCACACATAGTGTCCATAATGATTCACGAATGTATATTGAGCCCGCACACTCAGTGCTATATAATCATCTCGCACACTTAGTGCTACGTAATTAAATCGCACACTTAGTGCTACATAGTCAAACTCGCACACTTAGTGCCGCATGGTCAATTCGCACACTTAGTGCATCATATTCATTTCGCACACTTAGTGCAACATAGTCATATCGCACACTTAGTGCTATACAATTTAATCCCGCGCACTTAGCGCCAATCTCATGGTCATAAATGGTTATCCCGCACGTTTAGTGCCGAGATCAACAACTCAGTACATCTTACTCTTTTCTTTTCATTCAACAATTTCATCATCATATACGTACATGCATATATATATATATGTATATTTATTCATTCCATTCAGCATCAATACCTAAACATTATGACCATTTGAAATAACACCAACTACATGCTTAATGACTTACCTCGTGTTGGGTAAGACGGTTCCAACTCGGCTACTCGATAACCTTTTCTTTGCCCTTGCTCGATTCACCTCCTTTAACTCCTTGAGCTAAATCAATAATTAAACTAGTTTAACCACCTTGCTAAATATTTACAATCCGATTTCACATGTATATGTATGTTAGTATATTCGGCTAATAACCTCATGCAACTACCAAAGCCGAATCAACTAAATATACTTATGAATATATATATATCATCATCGAAATCACTAAGTAGACATCAATTTAATTCCAAGCAAGTTCCGAATCAACCACTAAATCATGACAATCATGATAATACCATTACAGAACAACCAAAATCTAAGACAATAGGAATCACATACAATCCAAAAACAAAGACCAGGCCGAAATGCACATATAACCACATAACAAAAATATGAACCTTTGGTGCCTAACAGCTTAACACCACAAATTAAATCAAGAAACTCACTCCATCTATAACAACCCTCAATACCCTAAAGCATCAAAAGACACATCAAAGAAATACAACCATCCATGGCCGAATGTCATCTCTTAACTTTACAAAAAGAGAACATTGCCATGACTAGCTCATACGAGGCCACTCCAAAGTAACAAAGATTTCAATGAAGAGCATAACAACCTTAATCCACTTAAAGGACCACCTTGCCGAATCTTGCTTCCTCTTCTTCCCCTCTAGTTATGAAACAATTGCCAAAAGAACGCACAAACAATGAACACTCCCTTTCTTCCTCCTTAATTAAGCATTCAAATCCTCCTTCAATTTCATGCCACATACATCAAACACTCCTCCCTAAGGCCAAGCGAATGGCGACTTTTTTCCCAGTTTTTTTTTCGCCTTCTTTTTCTTGGGGTTTTCCCTAGGAGATGGCAAGTATGACACCCATTTTTAATAATAAAATATAATAATATAAATAATTAAAAAAACATATGTTGTTACGAAAAGAAAACATATTAATGAATAGTGGAGCATCATCATCCTTTCCGGAACCACCATAGAATTTGGGCAATTTACA